>NC_089539.1:10787749-11159416 GCF_963924715.1 Thunnus thynnus | reverse complement strand
GCAGAAATGAATATTTCCTCTCTTTTACTCACAGCTTGGTTCATCTCCTTTCTTTAAAGACCGGTGAACTCCAATCTGGAGGTAGTATCAGATGGAATTTGTCTTTGTGTCTGCTGTGAACGGTTATAGTCAATGACGTTGATTTCACAGTGTGCCAGATTTCACTAGGCTCTGAGTAATTTCTTAAAACTGCACAGTTACCAGTGTCTGCCACTTAAACACCACTGATGTGTGATAAATTATGATACTTTTCTGTTCTGTTTGATCCGAATGAATATAAAAAATGTGAAAGAAATTGGAAATAAATTACTGTGCTGGTTTTGCAGTTCTTGATGTTTAGGCGGATTTTACAGTGCACTGCCCCAGACTCGTTATCAGTGCAGAGGAGCAGAAACCTTTAAAGAATGAAACTTAATCATTTAGCATAGTGTTTCTGTCTGATTGCTTTGAATGTAGCTATAGATATGATGCGCCCCATTCATACGCCTCTTTTTGTTGGCAATGGGACAGATAAACAATATTCTTTGCAATAAATTCCAAGTATATGAGAATAACTATTCTATTTTTTTCTATTTACTGCACAATATCCTCATCTTATCAAATAGGTTTAGTCTATAATTGAGTTCTCAATGCACTATTACATGCTTCCAGTGCACTAAGAATATTTCAATCTGTTGCTGAAATATTATTGTAATGTTGCTCCATGTATGCTGGATGTGTAAATATGCAACCATTTGGATTTTTTTATAGTATTATACTCTTTAAACTGGCCTTCATGTTTTTCTTAATGAAGAAAATCCTTTTCATCATGTGACAATGTTTAAAATGAACAGTCACTAATGACTGATAGACTGATGGTTGACTCTTGGACCTTAAGAAATGAACTATTCTTTCACGTTCAGATGGAGAACACTGTGGTGTCAGAGAACTTTCACAATTAGTCATCTTCAAAGTGATTTGACACCCAGAGGAGCAACCTAATGGTACAGGTTCTTATTCATTATAGAAATCTGCGGACTTGTTGTTTTCGTGGCTCAGATGTCAGGATAGAGGGGAGCCACAACACACTGACCCCATCTGAAAAACAGCTTGTTTGTTCTAATTAGAGACACCGATGACATAGAGTCAGCCACAGAAATGAAAGTGGAAATTTTCACCTATGTTTATCACTGCGTCTCAGGTTTGAAGATATACTAATTCTTAATTCATGAGGGCAAACAAACATGCCAAATGTAAGCCTGGGTTTTATTTGTGCGAGGGAGCAAATCCTCAGGGACTTTCAAGTGATGGGAGACCAATTAATGTAGTCTGTGGCTGTGCGCAAATATGCTGTCAAGGCAGCTGTTTGTTGTGGAGCATTTTACCCTACTGTAATAAGTTAAACCTGCAAGAATTGGTTGACCTCTAGAAAATTAATTAATTAGTGTCAACAACCAAATTCATAGAGTGAAACACTGAAACTGTTGCAGCAAAAATCGATGACACATACATCAGAATCAACTTTAAAAAGTGCAAAGGGCTTTATAAATCATTTGGCTCTGTAATTTACTTTGAACATAAAGAGGGAAGCAATACATGCAGGGAATTGGTTGACTCAAACAGCACTCACACTTGCAATTATTTGGACTGTGTGGTGCTTGGATGCGCATTCATTATCGGTGAGATTTTGTATGCGTTAGGTAGGATTCACACAGTCCCTCTTCCCCCAACAGGTGTTATTTCCCTTTGGGAGGCTGAAAATGGGGCTGTTAATGAACTCACTGCCAATCCCACACATGTAGCTCTCTGTCAACACTTCCTTTACAAGAATAATCTAAGTGGTCTGGGAAGTCGCAAGTTCTCACTTTGCATGCATGTGTGAGCAGTGGTATACTTGTTTGTGTGAAACTTAACAGCAGCTCCTCACACTCGACACATTCACACTGCCACATGAGAGGGAACCGAGGATTGGTTATATGAGTATATGAGACTAAGTGCAGGATCATTTGCACTTTGCATCACCAATGCCAATAAATGATGTCCACAACTAGTGTTCAAAATAGTTTAACAAAAATTCAAAATCGAATGTACATACAGAGATTTATTTACAACAGAAGTAAAAGTTGTAGACTTGACGGGTTGCTTCAATCAATATGCTTGTAGGTCAGTCAAAACTGTTAATAAAACTCCTCTCTTTTCATAATTTAATGTGGTTTGATTTCTATAATTTAGTACATTGTAGAGACGGTGACGTCACTGCTACATGTTTCAGCGACATCTAGCTGCTCTCTCCATGACTTGTATAAATATCAGCCTGCTGTTGTTTATTTATCGTTCCAACGTCTGTTATACCTCCTGCAGATGCCAGTACAACCTTTATCCTCTGTCCTATAAAACTCTGCTTTGTTGCATGGGCACCTTCAAAATGTAGGACAGAGGATAAGGCAATCTGTTTATAAGCACATGAAATTACTTGAAATAACTTTACATAATAATTACTTAAAATGCTTAGATAATAAGATAGTCGTCATTACATAATTACTTATCTAAGTAGATCACATATAATTAATTACTTAGATAATTAGCCTACTGTGGTACTACTCAATACTATACTATAAACTATATACAACTTTGTTTCAACGTCTTACTTTTCAACATTGAATAAACTGTAGATTGCATTCAATTCAATTATAATCTGTTTTGCAATTGGATCAACATACAGTATAGCAATACTGACTGAGTCAGTGATTTATATATTCAGTGTTTTCAATGCATTGTTCAAGTTTTGATTATATGTATGCTGTGCATAACTTGCAATACTACTATCCCTATACCATATACACAACAATAAACACCTCTAAATAACTCAGTGGTAAAGCCTGAATGTGATCAAATGAGACTTTCTGGAGAGAGATTATGGCACCTTCCTGAATAAATATGAGGGAAAGCAGCTGTTACAATTTGTCTTTCATAGATGGAAAGACGTTATTTCACAGACATAGTCAGACATCCAAACTGTTCTATCTGTAGTGTAGGAGTGTGAGCCACATTGTATGGGAACCAATACACAAACCACTGTTTTAGAGAGGGAGGAACTGCTCAGGCGACAACAGTAAAACACAAAACAAACAAAATGAAGTTCTACTCCAGGCAATGATTAAAGGCCCCATTTAATGAAAAAATGGGGTGTGGGAAAACATACTACAACAGCTAAATCCCGACTTTTTTCCCCTGTTAATTCCTGAATGTTGTTAAAACAAAATTTGAAATTGTTTAACACCAACAATAAAAAGAGACAAATACACCCTTAAAAAAGTGTCATGGGTCTTTAAAGTCTTCATTTCTTATGGCCACCACCACCCATCCTCTCCGGTGCATACTTCAGGTATTTTGTCATGGTCTCCATTACTCTCTGGGCCTCCTCAGCCGTGACAAGTGCTGGATCTCCTGCATCAGTTTCTAGTACTCCAGGTATGATTGTTCCTGCAGAGAGGGAGGAAGATTTTGGGGAAAAACAAACAATTAACAGTCATAGAATTGAATACAGGAATATGTATTTTGTAGTCATATTTCAGACCTTTAAATGAAATGTGTGAGTGAATTTTATAGTCAACCTACCTCTTGCAGTTTCTGCATGGTTGACTGTCTTCTTTGGTCCAGCAGACTCTCCTCCTTCCCATCTGCATACACACAAACACCCACACCCAAACAGAAATGCAAAATGTATGATATAAGGAATGTCAGCTCGCATGAGTACAAATGAGTCTTTTTGCTTGCACTAACTGGTCTCACAAATAACACACATGGTACCTTGATAACCAGGTTTGGCTAGCTCAGCCTGTAGTTTCTCCTCGTTGCTTTTAACAGCCTGCCGGGAGTCCTGATCCTTCTTGTAGCCACTGTCCATCTTTTTCACCTCTGCCTGCTCGGTCTTCAGCTCAGCCTGGGGATGCTTCAGGGTCATTTTGGGCCTGGACAGAAAGGAGGAGGACAGAGACAAGATATATTAACTCTGTTATAAATCTATGATAAGACTATTACAAGACCATTATAACGTCAGAGATCAAGTCTGTTAAAGGGAAACTCTTGTATTTTTCGACCTGGACCCTATTTTCCCATCATCTTTGGTCTAAGTGACTAATGGGGACAAAAATTTTTGAAACTGGTCCAGTATTGAATGAGAGCGCTTCAGCTGGCAGCTGCAAAATGGACTGTAGTGTAATCCTTGGGGGCAATTGCACCCATCAATGTATGTCCACTATAAGTGCCTGTTTTTGCCACTGACAGGCTCAGATTGTTATTATAAGTGTCTGACAATGAAAATAACCACAGGAACTAGCCACTTACCTTGTACTGACTCATTTCAGGAGTCAGTACCTATACTACAGTTGTCTTTTGAGTCTCCCATGTTGTGGCTGTGGCCAAATAGGTTATGTTCCTCACCACTGACTTCACTTGAGCTGTCTGCGTGACTGTCTTCATGACTCAAACGGTCAGTGTTAGTGACTGATGACCCACCCATTGATCCAGCTAAGGACCGAAAGAGAGAACTACAGTGAGTGAGAAACAAGGAGGGGTGTGACGGTCCATGACCCAAACAATTACTGTCAAAATAGTTCAAAATAGTTGAAATAATCCACTCACTATTATTAAAATATGCACCGTTATTACTGTAGTGAAATGATACCGCATCTCCCCATCCCCCTCCCCTCTCTGTGATGGTCGGCTATTCACTCCACCTTTGAGTGAAGCTGTTCAGAACAACAATAAAAACATTTGATTTCTGAAGTGGTCAGACAGCATGTCGTAAGAACCAGTTCTGAGAAAAAAATGTAGTTAAAGTATTGCAATAAAAGTACTGGTTTGGTCCCTCTGACTGATAAATTATTATATATGACATCGTTAGATTATTAATACTGAAGCATCAGTGTGTAAGCAGCATGTTACTGTTGTAGCTGCTGGAGGTGGAGCTACTTTGAACTACTTTATATATAGTTAGACCATAAATCAGCATGCCAACAGCTGCCAGCAGGTGTCCTGACTCCTTGCAAGAAAAATAAAGGTTTTTTTTCTTTTTCCACTGCAGCACAACTAAACTGTTTCAGTAAGAGTTTTGGCCAGTGAGCCATTGTTGGATGTTTACATTTTTCAAAATAAAGGACCAAAATATTATTTTCTACCTTTGTTTTTTTTGTACTGAAATCATACTGAACTGTGACCTCAAAACCGAGGTACACACCGAACTGTGAATTTTGTGTACCGTTTTTTGTACCCCTAGAAACAAGGGAACAGAATGATAGCACATGATAGCATGTGATAACACACATCTGTACTTAATTTTCTGCTATCATTCCCACCTATGATTGAAACTGCAGGTTCCTTCTTGCAAGATGTACGGTCTAGAGCATTCTTGAACTGGGCCACTCCATGCAGCACATTACAAAGCTTGGTTCACATAAAGGGGCTGCTGCAGTTTTGGCTCGGCCACAGGCTCTCTAAGACTGCCTGCAGAGCAAACAAATTGAACCGTGTCATCCTTCAAATTGTTATTGTGGTTTAAAATTTTATACTTACAGTGAAATGTTTAAGAAAATGCTAGTGCAAGTGGTCTTGAGCTTTAGGTATCTCATTACAAGCAAGTGTTAGGTGGCATATGGCCTTGTTGTAGTATCCATATGTGATGGCATTGGGATGAGCTCCAGCTTTCTTCATTTCAACCAGGACTTACACCACAGAGCTGCATCAGCATTCTATAACACACCTGAAAGCCAGAGAGAAGACAAAACATTGAACATTAATTAGTCTTGGATTTGAACATTAACAGTTCATAAAAAGTAACATAAAATCTGTACATGAAAATGATGATAAACCTTATATCTATTAGTGATAAATAATGTGCCCATGCCTCATCCAGCACCTCCACCTCAGTGGTCCTCATCTTTAAGAGGATGTTGTACACCTGTTGCATGGCTCAGCTTTTAGACTTGGCCAGTCATACAGCTGCTGGCAGGCAGATGAACGTCGGCTGTAGCAGTGACTGAACAGGCAACAGGCCCACAGCGGAGGGTTGGAATAGAAACACTTAGCCAACTTGTATGCTAGCTTGATTTCCTGTCAGAAAAAGCAGACATTTAAATCAGTTTTACAGAAGATGAAGAGAGTTCATTTTTGACACAGGTTTGGGTTAGTGCAACACCCAGTCCTTACAGGCAGTAAAAGATGTGTGTATCTGGGAGAGGGTTCAGATCCGTTTTCAGCTGGTGGTTTAGGGGGCATGACGAAGACGGTGTGCTCACTCCTCTGGGACTCGTCAAGCTCCAGCAATCTCATGTCCTCAGACAACTCTCCGTCAACCTCAAGTGAGGATCACATCCAGAAAATGAAAACCATGCCTTGAGTTTTACAAAGAGCACACTCCTGCATGCATGTACTGTGTAGGCAATTTCCTGTCTGATGGCAGAAAGTAAACAAGTTCAGTGATTTTAGGATAAAAACAAAAATGAGACGAAATGAGGTTACACATTGATACGTCACTAATCTGTTTCGAGCTATCATATTTGACACCTTCAAAATTGTAAATGCATTCTAGATTTTTTTAAGAAAACCTAAATTCTACAAGTACATAGTCCATTAAAATCTTGACTGCAACTAATCACATCAAACAGTTATTTGTTTTAAAACAGCCATGGTTATCTTAAAAGAAGAAAATGTGCAACATATCTATATTTGAAGCTTAAAAGAGACTAGGCAGATAAATAGAAGTAGTACAGAAACATTTTTTGGCCTGGGACTGAAAGTAGGTGGGAGAACAGGTGGTGCTGGAGCTGAGCAGAAGTAAGTCAACAATACTGAACATATTCATGTTGATGGGTTGATACTTTCATAACCAGATGTTTGCAGAATGATACTACAACAGTACAGGGATATACCAGTGAAATAAAGAGATTCAGTGTGCCGTGGGTCTGTCAGAGGTCTGGTAAAGGTCTGGCAACTGTCATTCAATGGTATGTTAGGGCTGGGTGGAGGTATAGCTGGAATCGGGGAGAGATTGGTGCTTCTCCTCTGGCTCCCTTCCTCTGGCTCACTGCCAGAGTCTGTATCACCAAAGATGTGTCTAACAAACAAAGCAAAACACCTCAAGGCCTAGTTAATAATGTGGCATGTGCAACACAAAAACTAGTTGAGACAATAGAAAATTGCACCTGCAAGCAGCTTTAAAATTTTGAAAATGGTAAAAGTCAACCAGACACGCCAAATATTCAATTAGTTGACACTATGAGTCTGCACTACGAATCCCTATGTGACTTCTAAAGTACTGCAGTCCAAAATATTTTTAATGCTTAATGCAAGACCATTGCTTACTTTACCATTTGATATTTGGTGCATATTGCTGCAACAGCAAAAGACAAAATGATTAGTCTTTCAATACCTGCTATGTGAGACCTCTGATTAAGTATCTACCTACAGTAAATGGTCTTGTATTTTCAAATATTGTATATGTTTTACATGTCTGCAAATACCAAAATTTGGCTTAATTTTTCTTTTCCTAATTACTTCTGTTATCTGTTTGTAACTCTGAGGTATTATGGGTCAGTATGGCCCTCAGCTTTTCTCTTGCCTTTAGGTAATCACTAGAATTGAGAAAAGATAAATTATTAGTCTACCTCTCCAAACTGTGTCCAAAATCATTTACTGTTAACTATAAAGTACACTAGTGGGTCCATTTTGGTGGCAGTGGTGTTGTTTGACTATTCTAGTAAGTTATTACTAGGGCTGTCCTGATCAGGTTGGCCTTGATAGGGATTGAGTCCTTTGATAATGGGTAAATGGTAATGTTAAATTAATGTTAATTAATGTTAATTGACCTAGAAACAGATATTTATACATACTCAGTAAGCAAATCATTAATCATTTAATACTGGATAGTTCCATTAGTTATGGAATCAGTAAATTTCAGTGCATAATTTAGTTAAATTAGGTCTCTAAATTGATCCTTACTAGATCTTGAGAGGACTTGAACATTGTACTATTTCCAGTCTGGTCCTGGCTCCTCCCCTCTTTGGACAGCTCTGTTGATGCATTCGTCACTGCAGTTTGGCCACCAAGTCACACCATATTCAAACCACAAGTCTGATATAATAATTGTCAGTCTTGGCCTCAGTAAATTTCACAACTATATATAACTGGAAAGGAAAAAAATAGAAATTAAAATTATCATTATTTCAAACCCTTGTTTTAGTGGCTATTGGCTATTATCTCCAATGGCCATTTATCTGCAATAGCCAGTGAATGTATTTACATTGAGTAATTATCTATCTTTATAGTAGTTTTTATTGTCACTGTCAGAGTCTGTCTTTCATGCTCAAATTCTGCACACACTGAGATTCACAGGAAATGATGCATTCATCTACTCCAGAAATACTGTTTGTATCTCATTGATAGAAGCCTCCCTGTTTACTGATAGCTAGCTCTCAGAGTAGTGTTACTTTATTGCTAACGCAAACGAGGGCTGTCAGCGAATATTCTAAATTCAATTACGTAATCAAAGACAACTGACATTCGATTGTGAAAATTGATTCTTTTGTGACTTGATTGTGAAAAATTGCAGCACTAGTGTGGCTGTCTGCCTCATGAGTTCTCGTGTGGGCCTGGGTCACTGCACTGAATGCACTGCATGACGGACAGGAGTCACACAACGTCACTTTGATTGATTGAAAATGAAATGTAGGTCGAGCTGAAACAAGCGAATAGTTTAACACATCCATTTGGTAATGATGGTAGAGAGTTCACAACCCAACTCAGCCGCAGATAGAGTGATTTGCAGTCCGAGCAATCTGAGGGCGTTTTCACACCAGTTTGCTTTGGTCTGTATCAGTGGATGAGTTGCTACTTTGTAGCATTTTCCCTTTGGTTCAGTTTGGTTTCACACAGCAATATTTCAAGGAAACCATGTATCAACATAGCCATGTGGAAATTGTCACTCTGTTCATTGGTCAGAAATCTCATGGAGTTGGCGGTTGGAGAAAGAAGAGTTTGTTTTTCAGAAATGGCAGATGGGCTACTACAACATTCATAAAGGACTTGATTTTCCTTCTCGTCTTTGTAAAACAGAAAAAAAAACAAAATATATGAACAGTAGCACTCAGGAATACAAAGTTGTACTTATTCCACACAAGAGTCTGGATTAAGCAAGTAAAATGGTCTTTGAACATATTTTCTATCAGCAATAAGGTGGACTAGTGTTATTATTGAAATAAACAGCGTCTCTCTCTCTCCTCACTGCTTTCCACACCTCCGTAGTGCTGAAAAATGCACAGCAGCGGCTTCTTTCAACTGTTTTTTATTATTAGTAATCGTATTCTTATCTATCTTGGTTGGATCGTGATCATACCACAAACGAACTGTACAAGAGTTCGTTTGTAACCAGACCAAGACCACCTCTTCAACAAGGTCTCTGTCCAGTTGTTACAAAGTACTTTGCAATTATCAAGATCATCAAGATAATCAAGATAAACAACTATTGTGTGGAAAACTGCCCCGTGTGTGCAGCGTGAGATCACTCTGTCTTACCAACCATTCATATCTCTGGCTTGTTGGTTTAGTAACCTATGTTTGATCAATCAAGTTGTCTGAAGTGTGACTATTAGTTTGCTCTAAGCCATAGTCAAAGTCTATCTTTGTGAAACCAACCCCAAATGGCTAGCAGCAACAAGACAAAAGGTGGGGCAAATGAAAAAGAATGAGCTATGTGGGTTGTACCTCTACCAGCCATCTCAGTGTACTGATATCATGAACCTCATCCTAGTTTTACATAACTTAATCTGTAAAATTTCAGTTCATTACTGAGAACCATCAACCTCCAGACAAACAAATGTTTCCCTTCAGCTCCTGACAGACATTTGAGGGAAAGCACTTGATTATAAAAAGCTTAAACATGAAATTTGTTATAACAACATTGAAATTTCAAAATACTCACAATTGTACACTGATCAACTCTACTTAAGCTCATTAAGATGACATGTATAGTTTATGAATTATGTAATACATTAATGTTCACGGAGGCGCATTCAGTCCTATTGTATTTATATCTCAGCACCTGAACACAGTACAAACTGTGTTGAAAATGCTCAGTATTGCACACTGATCAACTGTACTTAAGCTTAAGATGTCATGTACATTAAGTTTATGAGTTACATAATGCATGAATCACCACACTCAGGTTACCGCTGTGAAATTAGTGGCCATGAAGTTGCCAGAATGTGCCAGAGCAATTCAACACAACACCAGAAACAAACCAACTACAAGTATAGTGGTGAGTAAACCTCTCTCTTAGCTAGCCACTAATAATATATTGTGTGAGTATCCGTAGCATCAGAGTGCATATGACATCTTAACGTAGAGATGGTACATGGAAAACTGTTAAAAATATGGTTGTTCAGACTACAGCGTGTCTAAGTCACATCAGTATAACATGGTGTCAGAATAAATCACGGAGAAAAAGAGAAGACAAGCCACCGTCAAATTTAAGCCTACAAGGTAATCTTGCTGAAAACTGGGAATTATGGATCCAGAAGTTTGAGCTGTTTTGCACCACTAGCAGTATAGCTGAAAAGTCAGAGAGAGTGCGGTGTGCTACGGGAGAAGGCAATCAAGGTTTGCAACACATTTGTCTTCCAAGATAAAGATAAAGATAAAATTGAAGTGTTAAAGAAAAAGTTTCAGGACTACCGCAAACCTAGGAAAAACCTACAGTACATCTGATACATGTTTTTTTTACAAAGGCTCAAGGACCAGCAGAGACCATAAATATAGATTTGAAAAACAAGGCTAAAGACTGTGAGTTTGGACAACTGCATGCCTCTTTGATACATGACAGGATTGTATATGGCATGAGAGATGATCAAGTGAGAGGCAGGCTATGGAGAGAGGCAGATCTTACCTTTGAAAAGGCAATTGATGTCTGCCATGCCAGTGAGATCATGTCAAGTCAGGTAAAGTGCTCAATGAAGAATGAAGTGCACAAAATAAAAACTGAAAACTGCCAAGACACAGAGACGAAAAGAGTAGGACAAAGCCAGTACCACAGGATGATCATATGGAAACTAACTGCAACATATGTGGTTATAAACATGGATACAGAAAAAGTCCACCATTTGATCAGACATGTCAGTTATGCCAGAAAATAAATTTTGCAAAGATGTGTAAATCACAGGGCCATGCGAGGAAAATGTATGCTTTGGAACAGAGTGAGTACAACAGTGATATGTTCATTGGCAGTTGGAGTGGAACAGGTATGCATCAAAACTATTGCAATGCAGAGACGGAGGATGAAGATGAAAGATCTGATAATAAACAGGAGGAATGTGACATTTAAGCTTCACACTGGTGCAGCTTGTAATGTGATATCAGAAGAAACATTCAACTCACTGGACATCAGAGGAAAACTGCGAAAATCCACCTTCAAGCTTGTTGCATATTTCGGTCATATGTCACTGGGCAAAAGAGCACTCAGCTGTGTACAAAGGACAAAAACACAAGGTTAATTGTTCCAGCAATACTGGGCAAAACAGCATGCACAAAGCTAGGCCTGGTGAAGCGAACATATGGTGTTGAAAAAGACAATGACATTCTTAAAGATTTTGATGACTTTTTCTCTGGATTAGGATGCTTAGCAAGGAAGCACCATATCCAGACTGATCCAACTACTGCTCCAAGAAAGATTCCAGTAGCTCTCAGGGACCAAGTAGTGGAGGAGCTACGCCAAATGGAACAGATGGGAGTGATGACAAGGCAAACAGAACCGACTGAATAATATGGTGACGGTGGTCACACCAAAAAAGACTAGGATATGCATGGATCCACTCGATCTCAACCAAGCAATTAAACAGGAGCACTACCCGTTGCTCAGTGTTGAAAAGGTTATTTCCCGCATACCTAATGCAAAGTACTTTTCAGTACTAGATGCCAGTCAAGGGTTCTGGCAAATCAAACCAGATGAGGAAAGTTCCAAACTATGCACTTTCAGCACACCTGTTGGGAGATATTGATTCCTGCTTTTACCCTTTGGGATTTCTTCTGCATCCGAGGTATTCCAGAGATCCGTAGCAATGATTGAAGGCCTGGGCAGGGTAGTCAACATCATTGACGATTTGCTGGTATGGGGTGACACCATTGAGGAACATGATCAATGACTGAGTAAGCCCCTGGAGAGAGCCAGAGAGTACAACTTAAAACTGAATAAAAGCAAATGCAAGGTTAGAACTACAGATAACATAGGTCATGTAGTCAGTGCTGATGGGCTAAACCCAGATTATGAAAAGGTGAGAGCCATGGTATACCTACCACCACCACAAGACAAACAGGAACTATTGAGGTTCAGTATCTTGCCAAAATTATTCCCATCTTCAGCGCTCCAAAGCTTTTAGAGAGCAACACAACATAGCATTGGGAAGATGAGCAAAAGAAAAGTTATGACAAAATGAAGCAGTTGGTTACCAACACACAAACACTCAAGTTTAACAATGTCATAAACCTGTGACATTGTCTGTGGATGCCAGTTAGGAAGGCAAAGGAGCTGTCATACTGCAGGATGGAAGGCCTTTGGCTTATGGATCACAAGCAGTTACTGACTGTCAACGCAAATATGCTGAAATTGAAAAGGAATTACTTGGTTTACGGGTGTGAGAAGTTCCACCATTACACTGGTGGAGCATCTTCAAAAAGCCACTCCACCAAGCTCCCATTAGGCTGCAAAGGATGCTTCTCAGACTACAGAAGTACATTGCTGATGCTTTGAGCTGTGCTCACCTCAATGAACGAAAAGAAGATTTGCCAGGAGAAGAGCTGGAAGTCAACTGGGTTACACCTCAACTACCAATCTCTGAGGAGAAGTTGAACATGTTCAGGAAAGCAACAGCAGATGATCCTGAAATGCAAATGCTGAGAGACATTACAATGAATGGATGGCCAACAGAAAGGAAAGATGTTCCAAACGAAATGCAGAAATATTGGACATTTAAAGAGGAAATCAGCTACGCATCAGGACTAATGTTCAAAACAGCGCAACTCATTGTACCAAAGTAAATGAGACAGGAATCACACCTGAGAATAGTGAAATGTAAAGAAAGAGCAAGGGACATTCTCTATTGGCTAGGCATGTCAACTCAGATAGATTGTGTCTCAGTGGGCTGTCTGTATTGAAAACAAAAACAGAAATCCAAGATAGCCTCTACATCCCCACACACTACCAAGAAGACCATGGGAGAAGATTGGTACAGATCTCTTTCACTACAATGGTGCAGAATATCTGCTGTGTGTGGACTGCTATTCAAAATATCCAGAGATCAGACGACCAGTCGAGTGTCATCACTGTAATGAAGTTGACATTCGTAAGACATGGCATTCCAGATATTGTCATTAGTGACAATGGTCCACAATATGCCAGTGGTGAGTTTAGAGTTTTTTTCAGAAAACTGGGAATTTCAACATGTTACTTCCAGCCCAGGGCATGCTCAGTCTAATGAACATGCAGAAAGAACTGTACAAACTGTCAAGAACATGCTCAAAAAGGCACAAAGCAGCAACGGTGACCTTTACATTGCTCTGCTTGAATACCACAACACACCAATTGAGGGTGTAGGGTTCTGTCCTGTGCAGCTGTTAACGGGACGTCGTCTGAAGTCCAAACTGTCAACATCCATAACACTACTGACTCCTGAGGGCAAAGAACAAGTACATGACAAGCAAAAGTACAGGCAAAAGAGCTACTATGATACACAAACGAGACAGTTGCCAGCTGACTGGCTATGGTAGTGAAACAAGTCAACATCAGCAACCAAGATCCTTCATAGTTCACTCACTGGATGGAGGAGTTCACAGGAGGAACAGAAAGCATCTACTGAAGCCAAGCAAGAGGGAATTTCCACCTACTGATGCACAGGACATTTCCACATATACAGACATTTATACAAAAGACACTAATAGTGACACAGAATGCAAGGACACAGAGGTCACTCAAGCCACTGATACTTATGAAGGACAAGCACAGTCACAATTGTGTCACACACGGTCTGGGAGACAAGTCAAGCTTCCAGCTAGATACAAAGACTAGACATACGTACAAACTCACACAGTTTGAGGCAATGTCACACGTTAAATGTTCCAAAGTGTGAAAACTGTTTATTAGTCAATGTTTGCAAGAGAAAATACACTGCTGTTAGTATTGTAAGATACAATGTAGAGTACATTACAAGGAGGTAGGTAAGGATGTTTTTTTTTAGTTTATTTCATTGCTTTTTAACTGTGAGAGAGGCAAATGACAAGGTCTTATGACAAGGCATTATTTCAGTAATTTACAGTGTTGTAAAATCTTAAAAAGGGGGATATAATATATTGTGTTAGTATCCGTGGTGTCAGAGTGCATATGACATTGTGACGTAGAGATTGTAAAGGGAAAACTGTTGCTCAGTCTGCAGCCGTGTCCAAGTCACATTAATATAACAGCAACAATAACTAAATGAATAACCAAACAAAATATGCTCTTCAATGTTAACACTTACTGCAGTGCATTACACCGTGCAGGAGGTTGCAGTATTTGTCACCCAGGACACTGAATTTTAGTCACAATTACACATATTTCTAACTTATTACACAGTGATCAGACAATGAATTACAATTAACTTAAGATAAAAATTTAACTTCTTTAGAAGGCTTTGATTAACTTATAAGACTTATAAGACCAATAAGACTCCAAAATGTTAACTTAACTATAGCCTGTCATGACTAATGTAATGTATGTACTGTAATGATGAATAAAAACTTAACCTACTAATCCATTGCACTCTGGGGGAGAGATTTTCCTGTTGTGCGGTAAAAACAAGGCTGACTGAACTTGAAATAAAGACAGGTTGTCCTGTCAAATGGCACTATTTCACACTAATGTTAGCAGTTAACAGTTTTACAGCTTTAACATTACCTTCTACATTCTTGTGAGCAGCTAACATAATGTTAACAGATAGTAAGATGCGGATAAAAATGGAATTGTGGATAACATTTGTTGTAAGATCTCTAATATCAAACACGGAGTTGGTTATTAATTATTAATGCTAGCTAATGTAAACTTAGCAGATGCCTATTTGATGGTGTTAGCAAGCTTAAATTAGCCTGTTTTTTAAAAAGTGCTTACATGACGTACAACAAGGCAAAAAATGCTAACAATAAATGCTTTGAGCCACTTGGCATTTTCAAATGCATTTTCTCCATATCAATATACCTACCCTCGCTGGATTCTTCTATATATTACAGTATGATGGAACATTGAATAAAACCTTAGAAAAGCCAACAAACTTTTTAAAAGATCCTTAATAGACTCTGTATATTACCACCGTGAAGTCCTCTTGCCCTCTCGCCTTTTCTGCCACAAGAGCACTATGCAGATACAATGCAGATGGTCATGCAAAACGACACAAGAAGACCAACTACTAAGGTCACATGATTTCCTGTCAACTGCGGAGGCGGAGATCCAAGATGTCTGCCTCCGTGTCCGCCATTTTGTCTGCTTCCAGGTCCCAAATTAATTAAAATGAGGTAACCAAGACTGATAAAAACTACTAAGTGTCTCAAAATGATCAAATTATTGTACATTATGAGGCTTTTGTCATTATTGATTGTAAATCATGCAGAGGGCAAAATTATTGTACAAATACGATAATTATCATACATCTGGTAACCCTGCCCCTACACTTTATGTTGTTGCAATGTATAGGTGTTAATCACACAATAATATGTTCAGATGCTCAATAGACAATGCTTCAAAATGGAGCACGATCAACTGTAGATGTCGTGATCTTGTGCAGATGTTGTGGCGACGTATACATATATAAGTATGTGCTAGAAACATATTGCTGGCTGAATTATGTATTATTATGATAATCTTTGACCAACCTTAACCAAAGTGCTTTTGTTGCCTAAACCTAACCACACACAGGACTCAGGATGCAAATTGCTGGTGGTGTCAGAGTCCTGCTTCTTGTTCATCCACCCTGACCTCCTCCCTCCAACTTCAGAGCAATATATTAATGTAGTGCTTCATTCATTTGAAACAACAAACATAACCCAGGCAGCGATTAATGTTTCCTACCACAACGTAATTGGGAAAACAATTTAGTTGTATCTATGACGTAATTTCTAGGAGACAGGGTTTTAGATGGCTTTTTCTACGTGAATCAATTCCAGTTGAGTGTATTTGTGCTATATACTTGCGTTTCCTTTTTATGTCTTTTTGTTGTGATTGGTATGTATAGGCAGGGGTGTTTGTTGCTTTGTTGAATGGATGAATGTGGTTAATAATGGGTATAGAGGGTTTTTTTTTTCTTCTTTTGTGTGGGAGCTGTGCTGTATGTTGAAAGTGTGTAAATAAAATATAAGTGTATCTGCTGTATGTCCCTTTTGAGGATGTAGTGCTTCAGATAACATCAATGACCACTTCTGGTGAGGCGAAAGGATACAAAAGCTGTAAGTTATAGTATATATTCAATTGCACAAATGTGGACGGACAATTGACCTTGCCTTTATTATAAGAGTAAAGCAATAGCAGAGAAGTCAGAATGTCGTCTGTTAGTATGAACTGGAGGCTTTTTCCTTTCTACATCAGAGAAGTGGCACTCACTTGATCCATCTCAAAGAAACTGGCTGTCCATCCAGTGCTGCTCGGTTTCAAATAAGATAGTTTCCTCCCCTGGTTGCTCTGCACACACTGATGTGCAAGTTCCACTTTTCATTGCGTGATTTGGCTACAGTCCCAAGAAGCATTGTTTGAAATGTGTGTCTGTTTGGGTGGAGCCCTAAAGGTAGCAGCTCAGAGAGAGAGATTCACTGTGAAGTTCAGTCATCAGAGAATGGATGGATGTGAGGAGACAGCTGGAGTGATGCAAGCACACACACACATTTCCACACACAGAAGGGTCCTTAGGGGTTGTATGCACTGTGCCAGGTAGGACAGACACACACATGCGCACTCTACACACACACACACACACACACACACACACACACACACACACACACACACACATCCACAAACAAGGCCCCTCAGGCTGACATATAGAGCCAGGGCTAGTTCAGCTGGGGATGAGGTGGACTGAGCTGAGCCAAGGAATACAAGGGCAGACAGACAGTCCATTATAGTTTGTAGCAAAACATAGAACCAATTATGCTAATCAGCCAAGGTATGGTGATATTCATCTACATTTAGTGGATATAAGACCCACATGCATGGATGCATACATAGATTAGAATCATACACTTTTCACTCATCCATTAATTCAATTAATTTTCTACATCAGGTTATTGCTGTTCAGGCTCACAGGGGCATTGGGCGTAAGCATCACACAGTTTTGCAAATCAAAAAATTGTCTTGCAAGAATTTATCTATTAACTTATTTTAATTGAGATTTACATTTGCATTGCAGCTGAAAATACCATTGCATTACACATAAAATAAAATTAAAACTCTTCTACTAGTTTCTCACAACACATGGTGTGTTAGGCAGAAATGGATTTAAATATTGGAGCAAAGCTGTTGATATTTGGTCTGTTCAGGTATCCACCTCTGTCATGACTATCCAAACAAGATAGAGCCAGTGGTTTCCCTTTCTTCCTAGTTCAAATGAATGATATCCAATAAGCTTGATCTATTCCAGGGAGCATTTAACCAATGGACCCCTTTCTTCCTTTTCCAAACAAAATATCCACATAGCCCTTTGCTCTCAGAATTCACATATTTGTAGATTAGGTTAAAGGACCACTGTGTAAGATTTAGGGGGATTCATGTTGCACCACCATTTGTCTACAGTAGCCCAGTACAGACAAACCAAACACTGGCTCTAGAGAGGGCCTTTTGTGTTTTTCACAAGTTTCGCAGCCACTGTAGTTTCTCCTACATGCTTGAAAGGGGAGGGGGAGGGGTATTCAGTTGGTTTCAATTTGCAACCTCACTGCTAGATGCCACTAAATCCTACACACTGGTCCTTGAACCCAGGACATGCTGATGTAGGACACATCTCTTAACACCCATACCATACCTGACATACCATGATGCCAGTAATTATAGCAAGTTTATTTTTTATTGTTTATTTGGATACCCTTTAGTTGTAACTAAGGTAACAGCTACTCTTCCTGGGATCCATGTTAAGAACATAAATGTATACACATGCTTTCACATACATGCATACATAAAAACAATTACATCACTAACCCCGCCTCCCCACCCCACCCCAATTAAAACAGTATAAACATTACAAAACCAAATACAATTTCAACAAAACCATGTGAAACTTTATACATCATCTAGACTTTATACGTCTCTCTATACTCTTATACACTCTCTATATGTTTACATATATATGCATACACACACGCACACACACACACTTATTTACACAAGCATAAATACATACACACATATGCATACATACTAACATTAGTGTATATGACCACGCTTATCAAATGCTTTGAGCGACATATCTGACGAAATCAAAGAGAGAGAAATTTACTGATTAGACAGTCCTATGGGTCGTTCTGGAGTGCATTACTGCAGCCGCTAGATGGTGTAAACGCAACTATCGGTTGTTTTTTGCTGGCTGAATTTCAGACGTATACTGTGAATTAATTATGAGGATGTGTTGCTTCCTCTCATTGAACACCTGAGTGCAAGACATGCTACTCTATTCTGCACTAACTGAAGCTTGTACAGCTCTTTATTTGCTATGCTTGACCAGATTGCTGGGCAGTAGTCAAGATGAGACAATACCAAGGCTTGTATAACCTGCAAGGTGGTACTTGTCATGAAAAAGGAGAATCTTCTTAAAATAGATATTCGTCTACCCATTTTTCCAATTATTTTGTCTGTGTGATTCTGCCAAGATAGTTGCCCATCAAGGGTGACCCCTAGAAGTTTAGCCTTAGTGACCTGCTCTATACAGCTGGCCTTGATGGAGATGCACAATTGATTCTCTCGCCTTAGTGCATGGTTTGAGCCAAAAACAATACCTTTAGCCTCTAACACATTCAGAACTAGATTGTTTTTGGTTGCTCAGTCCAAAATCAATTTCATTTCATTTTCAAAGAGAGCATTAACTCATCCACACTGTTTGATGATATATACACTGTGGAATCATCAGCAAACATAGCTAAACTAGCTTTAGTCAAAACAAGTGGCATATCATTGGTAAAAACAGAGAATCAAACCTCCCTAACCATCTCTGTGCATTAGTGGACATGGCAAATGATGTTTTGCTTGCTTGATTTTTTTTTTTCAACATCTCACAGAATTGCTTCGCTTCCAAACTTGCCAAAACCAACAACCCACAGTCAGCTCAGCCATACCCGCCACAGCATTTTCAGACCCCGACTTCTGCACATGTGGACATTATGAGGCTAGAAAACACTTTTCTTCAAAGGGAGAATGAGAAAGTAGGATACAGTAGAAAACACTTATTTATGTATGGAAAAACACTAGAAACCCTTCCTCCTCACCATAAGCAAAAGACACTGGAGGCTACAAAACACACCTCTGGATATTGTGACCTAAAGATTTTTATAACATCATTTGACAATCTAGCAGCAAAAATAAATAACATTTTAACATATACATTTGAATAGGTTATGTTTAAAAGTACTGACTTCTCTTTTCTGCATGAACAACGGAGGAAACACACACAAACAATTCACAAGTCTCTCCTCACCATGACATCCGACTCAAAAACTAGGGCAGTGTGTGTGTTGACAAAAACATCTCATGTCAAGGTCCATTTAGCAGCTGTTCTGGAGCTTTAGGCCCTATTACAGTACACGATCCTCATCAGCAGATAGAGTTTTCCGATTTCTCACTGAATTGAAAAGTTCAAATTTCCATTTTTGTCTTAGAAGTGGAGATTGAGAGTTAATTTTTAACCTTGGAAAAAATATCACCTTAAGGTCCATTTAGTCATGTTCTTGAGATTTGGATTTCTCTATATCACATGATGTTAATCAGTAGATGGGACCTGTCCACGTGTTATAGAATTGCAGATGTTCAAATTTCTTATAATTTCCCTCTTAATAATTAACTATATATAATAATATAATTTCAAGCACTTTTAGGATGTCTCATCAGTGTTAATTGAAAAGTTATTAGTTTGTGTATTCTTATCTCAATTTTGCTTGCTCGCTCTATGTTAATATATATACACAAATTCGATGCTACTGCTGTTTAAGTTTGGCCCTATTTGTTCATTTATGTAATTATTTTGCCATTATGCCTTTATTTACAGCAGCATATTGCTTCCACCATCACAAAAAAAATATTGCTCAGTTTCTTAATGTAACAAGAAAATGTTTCTCATTTCAATCAGAAAATGTTTCTCCTTTATTACATTTGTGATTATGTTTGTTAGTTTTCTTATAATAGTAGGTGCCTTTTACTCTTCATAACTTCAATAATATAACGAATTGTTTTTCTCATTATTAGAAAAGGAATACCGAGAACACTTTCTTGTTATATCAAGAAACTGTGCAAATATTGTTTTTGTCATGGTGGCAGCAATATGTTGCTGTATTTATTAGATAGTTGAGATACAGACAGAAAACGTGGGAGAGAGAAAGGGGTTTGTAAAAATAAACTTGACTAATAAAATTGTGAGACCAGAAATTCTGATTTTTGAGTAGCTTCTTAGGCTTCAAACTTCCAAGGAAAATACTCACTCTTTTTGTATGACATCAGAGTAGCCACAATTAGGGCTGGGCAGTTAATTGAGAAGTAAACAAAACTGACATTAAGTAAATGACCTAATTTCAGTCTTACTGCTTCTGAAGGAGAATAATTTTTCAACTCTATACACTGAATCATTTCTCACCTGCATGTCCCTCAGAGTTCAGTCCGGGGATAAGTTATATTGTCAGTTTTTAAGGCTTTATACACATTTCCTTACAAATGATTTATTATTTGGCTACAAAACTATCTAAAACTGTTGTAAATAGCTTAATGCATGTTCAATCTCATTCAAGCACTTAGTTAAAGATCCTGGCATGACTTTGACCCTGAATTCTCCTTTATAGAAATCACATTTACAATATAAGTTTCCAGGGCATCGTTCTTCCATCTCTGTAATAAGCTGCCAAGTTAAGAAACATATTAACATTAGGCTATACTAAAAACTGGAGCAACACACACTGGTACACACAAGCTTTCGCTCATATCACAACATTTGTGAACTACTCTTCTTTCGTGTTTTCAGCTCGCTTTTCATCTTTATTCATGACCTCTGTTCTTTGTGAAGCACTTAGTGAAAAACCTGTGTGTTAAGAGCACTTTATGAATAAATTTCACTCTAGTTAACAAGCACATATGCTCTTTCAAACAGCACTAACCTTTTTGTCTTTCTGTTCTCCCTCCATATATACCTTGTTAGAAAGGCTGTGGCAAGGGACCAGAACTAATACAATGAAGACATCACCCCGGTTACCCTCATTGCCATTACTCCTTTCTGCAGGAATTTCTCTTTATTCTCTTGAGAAATTAATCAATAACCTTGTGAGATTCAGCTGTAGCTGGAAGATAACATTTTGATCTTTTGTAGTTTTGTTAAAATGCACACAAACATGGAGCATTAGGTTTTGTATGATGCCAGATAAATCACTTAATCACGGGTCGGAGGTATCATTAAATTGCTAAACAGCTGAAATTCTCCTGATGCACAGCAACGTTTTTGTCAAACGGTCAAAGAGGTGATGTGATATCAGGGAAATTAATCCCTCGCTAGAGTTAAAAATTAAAAAACGGAATTCTAAATGCTAATGAAAACTGCAACTGGGTTAGTGCTTTCTTACATTAATGACCTTTCTTATCATTAGATAATCATCCATTTTTCACAGTATTCAAATCAAGATTAAACTCATGTATGCAGATTATATTGTAATTTGGTTGATATGTGATAGGTGAGGCCTAAAGTTCCTCTTACATCAGCACCCAATTTGCTATAAAGACACTCATCATGTTTTGTTCATATGGGAGCTGGGGTGCCTTACTGCTCCTACATCACTTTAAAAACACTTTAAGTTGTGAAAAAGTGTAGTGTATATTCTCCATTTCCAGCCCAGAGGGGGCAGTGTGTCGCTGTGTGGGGGATGTTGGGGCCCCAGGTCAGGGGGAAACTGCAACATTTATCCCCCCTTACATCACCTCTCCTCCTGACAAAGTGCACCGAGCGCTTCAGGGGCATACTAATTCGCCTGATGTGTATTAGCTCCCCATATCTGCCATTCAACTTAATGACAGTAATTTGGCAGAAAGGTGAAAACAATCTAGACTCAATCGCAGACATCCAGTCAGCACAGGGGCTGATTTTTAGCTCAAGATCCCTGCTTGCAAAGACAATGGGTGATGCCCGAATACTATGCTCACAGATGACATATACTGTACACGTAGAGGCTGAAACACATTATATATTTATATATATGACAGAAATATTTGAATTGGCCTCAGGTCTTGCTTATTATATAAATTAAAAAAAAAAATCTCACATATGCATACTTGTATGAGCACCAATTCAGGCTGTTAGATATTTATATATCTGTTGGCGTGCTATTTAATTCGAGGCTAAACGTATTCTATAATTCATACACAACACAATTTGCAATGAGTGTTGTCAGTCATAGCTCCAGGGGGTTTGATCTCTCTGTCACAAAAGCAGATGCACAATTTTTGAGACAAGAGAAACTCCCCCCCCCCACAGTCTCTATGTGAACCAGTGTCTTATCCGGCATTTCAATTTCAAACATGTTTGTTTCTAGTGCAGATTCTAATTCCCACACATCATTGATATTCACTCTTGAAAGCAAATAGTTCAAGGAAGCATTTGGGGTCCACAGAGAAATGCCTTACTTACTGAATACCCTTCATTTTCAAGAGGCGGCATCTGACTCACAAAAATGCCCTGTCACCAGTCGCTCCATGAGCCCATATGCCTCTCTTAGACTTTTTGTCATGCTTGCAGTAGGGGCTATTACAAACCTGATTTATTCGGCATGCTGCTGTGAGCACACCCATCTGTGAGCTGCCAGTAAAACTAATTCGTGCAAAGGATCAATTTCCATCTGATGTTTCTATTTGTCTGTATTCCTGCACGAGAATAAGTGTTGCAAGAAATGTGAAATGAGATCTCATTTTCCGCATGGATCCATCATATGCTACATGCATTGGCATGATATAATATCATTATTGTACATCAGCCACCCAAGTTTAGCTATGTCTCTCTACAGAAATACAAATTCCATCTTCTGCTTCACTGCATAGTGACATCTTTTCAGGATTTTTCTAAATGAAATATTCATTGTGTTGTATAAGCAGATATTTATGCATGTGCAATAGAGAAACAGACACTTAACTGTATATGACAAGTTCCATTTGCTACTATCTTAGTGTATTAGCATTCTTCAAATGCGGGCTATATTTTTGCTTTTGTCTTTTTGTCTCTCTCCTCTCTCTTCTCCAGTGCCAACTTGAAACTCTGAGCCCACATGCAATACTGCGAAAAACTAAAACCAAGTTGTCTGTTTTATTTTCACTCTTGAAAACATGACAGATGAAAAATAGAAAGAGAGAGAAAACATTCTAGGCAGCGGTGACAGCTTTGAAACTTTGGAGAGCCCATTGCAACCAATCTTGGCTTCACAGGCATGCAGTGGTGCACTGTGGGAAGTCTGGGTGGCACACTGTTGTGTTTCAGGAGGAAAGAGGGAGAATGAAGGAAAATGGCAGCAAATGAAGTTGGCGGGCCGTGGAGTATTGTTCCCTCCTGCTTGCAGTAATGAACAGGCCTTTGGAACAGACTGGGAAAATTGGTCCCTGGTGAGCCCTGAGCCTTCTCTTTCTCATCAGGTGTGTTCCCCACACGTGGAAAGACACACATACCTGTGGACACACATACATGAAGATTGCTTGCATGCACAGTAGACAGCTGTATTGACACACTGTACTCAGTAGAGGTGGTCCCCTTTCATCCCCTTTTGTGTGTGGATTGGGAATGTCCAGCGCATCTTCACATTCAATTACAATGCCCTAATACTAGTCTTGTCATTGCAGCAGATGGAGATGAATGATGGTACACAAGATCAGCTATTAGGTCCAAGGCTTAAACCTAACCATAATATGCCTGGCTCTTACCTCCTTCATTTGTGCACGACACGTATAAACATCTGTGTTTATTGACCAGAACTACTTGCTGTGTCTGAAGCTTTCTTTTTAATGCTTATTCATGAATAATAATAATAGGAAAATCTTAAGTTCAAGACCTGCTGTTCAAGGTTTGAGCCCTACATTCCAAACAGGTCATTAGAAACCATTGAACAAATGATACAGACTTAGGACTCCCATGGTGTGCTAGCTCAATAAAAGGATAAATGGATGCTTTGGAGGGGGATGTCAATAGTTAATGTTTGTTTTGTTAACCACTTTTAATAAAATGTTACCTAAATCTAGGAAATTCTGTCTTTTTTAGCCTTTACAAAACCTAAAACACAAGAGCACACATGTGAGGAATTAAAAAGTGTGTATATCTGCTCTTCTCTAAGTGGCAAACATTGCCCCTGCACTGGCTTCCTACCTAAAGTAGAAAACAAGAGTTATTTCCAAAGGGGCATGTCATTGGCTAATTTTTATTATTTTGTAGGGTTACATGCTACTTTAGAAAAAATACCTGTTCAGGACTGAAATGTCCATGACAAGTCCCGCTCTGGTTTGGGTAAGTTTACTCTTAAGCAGCTGCAGACAAACTTGTGTTAGCTAAACTCATCAGTAATTCCTCATCCTCAAATCAAGGGTTAAGTTAGTAGAATAACATTTATATTACATTTTTATGTGTAATACAGTACTATGGTACTAGGGCTAACTAGCTTTACTAGCTTGTAGCTTTAGCCAAAGTCTTTTAGCATTTCATTATGTATGTAGCTATCAAGACTAGCTTCTTGTTTTAAAACAAATCCGCTGAAAACACTAAAGTGTTAGCTTCAACCAACTCATGGAGTTTTAGGTTAGACTAGCTCGCTAAAATCTGCTAGCAACAGTCATCAACTCGGCTAGCAAAATTCATGGTCGTCGGCTAGAAATGAGAGGCCTGCATTTGTTGACTTCCGTGTGGAATCTAAGAACCATTGTTTAAAAAATTACCATGTATTTTTAGTGCTAAATGCCACTGTTCAATCATTGTAAACTGCATAAAAGGTCAATTGCACACACCCAGAACAATCTCTTTCTCTCACCAGTCAGGTTGGTCCCCTCTGACATACGATTAATATTAATCCCTCATGCTAGGTGTTTCCACCAGTTTTTGTTTCTTCACCAGACTGTTATAAAAGTGCTTATTCCTCAAAGAATTCATTTAAACTTTAATTGTGTCCAGTCTTAAGAGGATGACTCGGAGTCACAGATGAATGCAAAAGCTCTATTAATACACTGTGGGTCCTGTGTTATTATTCCTGTTCATCCCTATATTTTATTCACAAGTCTTACTGTACTGTTGAGCGAAAGGGGATTTCAACCTTGGTTTTAAAATGACCATGACGACAGGAGAGGGATAAAGCCCAGATCTCTGAGCCTTTTTGTCTCAGAGGAGCTGCCATCTCTTGGCCCGTTTATGGCAAGAGAGCGGGGGAAAAGTGCTTTAATAAGATAGTCATTGAGGAAGGGGGCCCTTCAGAGCTTTGTAAAATATTGTTTCATAATATATGGAGAGGGATTGTGGAGTAACTTAAGTCATTTCCGGTGATTCTTGATCTTCTGATTGCAGTAATTAAATTGCCCAATGGAGGAGTGAGAGCTTGGCCTTCACTTCCAGCACCTTAATGTCCGCCCCCTCTTTAACGTGGCAAGCGGTATGAGTCATAGGGCCTCATTACAAACAAGGTCTAGTCCTGATGTGTAAAATTAAAGAAGAGTTCTTGCTTCAAGCATGCATTGACCTCTAAACCTGAATAATGGTAGCAACAAGATGAGCAGAATCCAGATGTGTACTAGTATGCGTCTCTCTTTTTCTATTCCTTAACCTTTCTCCTTCCTTTTTTATCTCCTTCCCTCTCTTTTTTCTCTTCCGCCCTCCCTCTCTTTGACTGTCTCAGCTTCACATCAATCACAGCTATGTTTATTGTCAATGAAATATTTAGTATGAGAGGGCCTGTGTGCACAGATTGCAGATTTCATCTTACCCTGGAACAATAGATGATATGTGTGCCCCTGTGGTGTGTGTGTGTGCGCGTTTGTGTGTGTGTGTCTTGACTGATTTAGATGCAGGACCTTGATGCTGAGAATCTTGATCTGTTTGTATGCTATTTCTGTGATTGGGATAGGATATTATGGGTTCACATCTCAAGGTTCATCTGAGATTTGGCAAGGCTGTCAACATGTAAAATAACATGCCTGGAGGTGTTACTGTGTGGCTTATGGATATTGAAGAGGTAGGCCTGTGCACCGCAGGAAGTGTAGCAAGTGCAGGAATAAAAACAAAAACAAAGCAAAGCATGGAGGAAACATGAAAGAGCCATTTTGCAAAACTGTCATAATAAACACAGTGAAATATAAATAAATATAATGCAAGCTATCTGCTTCTCCCTCCCTTAGTATTATTCAATTCCATAAGCCATGATTTTATCTTTTCAGATACACTTAGATACATCCCATTTTAATGTATTTGTAGTGCATAAATACTTACTGTAAGTGGTTTATAAAATACTCTAATGTAGTTGTAAGCTTAGATAATTTTGTTACACACATTGCTAAGTGTTTTTTAATGCATTTCTCAACAACTTTCTCAACTGAAAGAAAAGCTGATAAAGCTGTATGATTAAGCACATGAACAAATGTATTATTAACAGTTTATACATGTCTTCAAAACTCAGGAGGCCCTGTGATTACTTTTAATAACATCTCTGTTATATTATGTTGTTATCAAGCATTTAAGTTATGAATGTTCCATAAGAAATGATAGTTTTTGACAAAAACATCAATAAGCGCTCAGATATGTATAGTGTGTTATAAAACATTTATGAATGGTTTATATACTGCTTATGATTGTTAAGTGTTACATTTTTTAACCTGGAGTGTGGGACTTTTGTCTCCCCCTTCTGGCAGTGAGTGTAAATATAAAAAACACTGTTGACACATGCTTACGTCACAGGCCGTAGCCTACTCTGTCTCTTCTGTTGCAGCTGTAAAACAGTAGATAAATTGTTTTGAGCATCACACAACCCCTGCAAAATGACTCGTTTCATTATCAGAATGTGATCCATTCAGTCTGATAACATTTGGAAAGTCTAGAAGAGCCACACGATTAAATTATTTTATCCCAATTCAAGTTAGCAGAGAGTTAACCGGAAGTTAACCAGCTCAGCCGGGGGAAGTCTGCCTTCATGCATTCATCCAATGCGGGGATGTCAAACCCGACACAGAGATATTTATCTGGCAGTGATAGTCTAAATCAGCCTTGTGTGAACTGGTTTGGCAAGGGCTTGAATGGACATTCATTTATATGTAAAAGTTACACACTGCAGGTTTAAAGTTAATTAGTCTTCTGTATAGACTCATAAAACAGTTATATCTCACTAGCTCATTTTGTGGCATGCAGATAGTGTATTTAGGACTTGAACATATGACCTGCACAGAACATACAAAAAACTGTTCATTCATTTAAACAGTTTGATAATTTGAGAGAAACCAAGGTCTCATATTAAAAATTGGAGAGTATTCAAGTGGTAACGAGAACACATGGCTTGGGAGACTGTAAGCAATTTAGTAGCCAAGTTTAATTAAAGTGCTGCTGTGGATGCGGTGCAGTGCAGTCTGAATGGTTAAAAAGCACTGAGTTATCAAGTAAAAAAAGCTAACCACTGTAAAGCTGTTGCAGAGAGAGAATGCTAGGGAATCAAATGTGGCTGTGTACAAGGCAAGGCAATTTTATTTGTATAGCACCATTCAGACACAAGGCAATTCAAAATGCTTTACAAGGGCATAGAAATACATTGAAAATAAGACATTAAGAGGGCATTAAGATTGCATTTAAAAGGTATTAAAAGCATGAAGACAAAAATACATTAAAATTTGCATTTAAAAGGCAATAAAAACAAAAACAAGTAAATAAATAGTTAAAGATGAAAAAGAAATTATGTATTTAATTTATTGGAAAGCTGCAGTAAACAATCATGTTTGAAGCCCTGATTTAAATGAACTGACAGTTTTAGCAGACCTTCATTCAGGAAGCTTGTTCCACAGGTGGGGATTGTAGAAACTAGAAGCTGCTTCGCCTTTCTTGGTTTTGATCCTTGGAACATTGAGTAAACCTGTCCCGGATGACCTGAGGGGTCTGGGTGCTTTATAACGTACAAACAAATCAGAAATGTATTGGGGCCCAAGATCATTTAGTGCCTTACAGACTAGTAATACAATTTTAAAATCTATCCTTTGACACACAGGAAGCCAGTGCAGTGATTTAAGGACTGGTGTAATGTACTCCATTTTCTTGGTGTCAGTGAGCAGCATTCTGGATTAGCTGCAGCTGTCTGATTTATTTTTTGACCTGTGAAAAAACTGTTATAATAGTATAGCCTGCTGAAAATAAACACATAAACTAGTTTTTCTGTATCTTGTTTAGATAAAAATCCTTTAATTCTTGCTATGTTTTTAGTAGGCTAATTTGGAATTGTCCCTATGTGGCTGTTGAAATTGAGGTCCAAGTCCATAACTACACCAAGATTTCTGGCTTGATTTGTAGGGTTTAGTGTCATGGAGTCAAGGTAATCGCTGACGTTTAATCTTTCTTCTTTGGGGCCAAAAACAATTATTTCATTTTTTTCTGAGTTCAGTGATAGAAGATTCTGGCACATCTACTCATTGATTTGTTCAATGCACTTATTCAGCAATTGTAAAGGACTGTAGTCATGTGGTGACACTGTTATGTAGAGTTGTGTGTCATCTGCATAAGTATGGCAGGAGATGATATAATGTTCCATAATTTGAACAAGGTGGATCATGAAGATATTGATTATTATGATGGTTATTTCTCTCATTTTTCCTCATTTGCTGGCTGAAATGCAGACAGCAAATTGTTGACTGTACAGAATTATGACTGAATAGAGTTGATGAACGATATAATAGACTGAAATACCAGATGATAAAGTTTAAGATTAAGTTCTTCTGAATAGCCCAGAAAATTAACCAGAAATCTCAAACACTCGAGCCAGCTGATATTATTATAGTATATTATTCCTTTTATTTATTAATGCATATGAATCCTTATCTTTCAGAATTATAGTTGATTCGGCTTGTATTTATTTTGTAAGACCTGCTAAGTGCTTACCTGGTTTATTCGTTATTAAATAAAAAGTTTTATTTGAATTAGATCTAAATTTATCAGCCTTCTTTTAAAAGTAACAATTCATAATCTTGTTTCAGTTCAGACAATTTACTATCCAACTCTTGTAAAGATTTTCTATGCACCATTTCTAAAGCTGTAATATATCTTTCTTCTTCTTTGACTTGTGAATCTAATTATTTGTCTTTACTGAGAAGGAAATTATCATTCCTCTAATGTATGCCTTAAAAGCATCCCAAATTATTTTGGGAGTTGGTTTATCCTTTTGTTCCTCCTCCAGATTTGTAGAAATAAAGTTATTTATTTTGTTATTAACATATCTTATAAACTGCATCTTGTAAATGTGCTCTATTGATTCTCCATATTTGATCACTGTTTATTTTCTGTTGGCACAATATAACAAGATACTGGAGAATGATCTGATATCACAGTTTCATAAATTTTTGAGACTAACACATTTTTGAGTGCAGATTTTGAAATAAAAACATAATCAATTCTTGCTTAGCTCTTCTTGCTCTATGAATAATG
The DNA here is from genome assembly GCF_963924715.1 of Thunnus thynnus. NCBI lineage: Eukaryota > Metazoa > Chordata > Actinopteri > Scombriformes > Scombridae > Thunnus > Thunnus thynnus. The sequence goes on along the minus strand of NC_089539.1, from coordinate 11,129,516 downwards.
AGTATATTCTTTTGTTGTTGGAAATAATAATGCATGCTCCATGCATTGTCTAAATAATTTGTTGAAATAAAATATTTCAACCTTTTTTGGAGGGTCTTTAAACCTTTTTTAAAACTACGCTGGTCGAGTTTATCAAAAGTATAATTAAAGTCACCTCCTATAATTATAATTTCTGTCTGATTATTATCTAGTATATTCTTAATTTTATCTAAAAATACTGAATTTTCTCCTGGAGGTATATACAAAGATATGTATACCTTTCACTGTGTAAAGTACAAGTTAAAATAAGGAAAAACGGCCATCTTGATCTTTGCATAGTGCTATCGGCGAAAAGGGTATATTTTTATCGATCAAATTGCTACTCCCCTACTATTTCTGCAGTTGGTAGCGGCATAAGCCTCTCTCACCCAAATATCCCCCTCCCTTTTCAACTACTCAATTTTCCCTTTTTTAAATGAAGTTGTAGGAAAACAACATTGGAAGAAATACTTTTTAGGTGTGCAACAGCCTTATGTTTTATTGTACCATTATATAAACCATGGACATTCCGTGTGATTCACTGGATTTATTAGTTAATACAGATGAAGAATCTAATATATCTCATATATACCAGTTTAAATACAATTACATTGGTGTTTCAATAAAGTTCATACAGACTGAATGATTTTTTTTGCAACTAGAAATAAAGATGTTGAGCAGACCTTTAACAATAGACATACATACAACATAACAGAAAGTACAATAAAGGTAAGACGCACTGCCTTTGTAGGGTCTTTGAACTCTCATTTTTTCACCCGCAGTTCCTAATCTTGCAGATCTTAATATTGCTATTTTTAGGGAGATATCCATGTACAGTTCCAACCATCCCCCAGAAAATAAATTAATAAAAAAAATAATGAAAAAAAAGAAAATGGGTGGGGTGGAGTGGGGGCGGGGGCATTCTCCCTTTCCCCAATAAACTTCTCCACATCGAATTTATTTATTTATTCCATTAAAAGTAAAGAGGCCCTTTATTTCAGCATTCATTCTGGCTGTTGGGCTTTCTCTCTTTCTCCCCAACTGACTAAATCTCACTGTCCTCCCCACGCTTCACCTCTTCAAAACTTTCTCCTGTTCCTCTCTCTCTTTTTTCTCTACCTCTCCTCCTATATGCACCCCACGCTTGTCTCACCCTCATCCCTTCCTGACCTACTATACTGCCTCTCCACATATACTCATCACACATATACACATGCACGCACTCTATCTCCTACTCACTCCACCACCCACACCCGCAGCATTATCATGCATGGATATTTGGCTTTCTTCTGCTTGACACCAATCCTGTGGCACTGTTCCAAATCCACTGAAGTTATTTTCACCCCTAATTCTACTGATATCAGATTGACCGAATACTCTGTTAAATTGTCTTCCCCTTCTGGTAGACTGAGGATTCGAATGTTGTTTCTTCTCTTTCTGTTTTCGTGAGCATCCAACTCATCCTCCAAGTATTCAAGCTGTTTTTCCAAAGAATTGATTCTCTTTTCTTGTGAGTCAATACGCACGCCTTGATTGTCCACATCAGTGATAATAGATTCCATTTTCTTGTCAAGTGATTCAACTTTAGTTTCAACAGGTTTCCCTTTATGTTCAACTGATACCTGCATCAACAGCATTTTCTTCTATGTTTAGCTGAATATAATTTAACTGTTACTGTTACTGTCCTTTGCGTCTCCGTGTTCTTCTTTGTTTTCTTTGTCTCTGGCCTTCGGGGACATAATTGATTTGTTTGTCTGCACTTCTTATAGCTAACAAATTTGTCAGTTCTCTCAAATCTTTTACAATTATAAACTTGGACTTGCTTCATGTTTATCTTCTTGTTTCCACACGGATTAGTTTTCTGGACCTTTATTATACCACAGTTTATGCACAGCTTTCCTGGAACTACTTGTACCTCATATGTTCAGTCCTGTGCATGCACCTCCGCAATGTACTAACACATTCTTGAACACACCTACACCTTGGTGCTGATGGATCATAAAAGTAAAGTTCTTGGCATCTTTAACAGTCAATGAATTAGTAAATGCAATTTTTTGTAGTTGATAGTTGCTGGTTGGAATCTATATGAACTGACTTGTGAATTTTCAGCTGCCATTGTTAATCTTAGTTGTACTGTATTGTGTCAGAAGTCTAAAGAGGCTCTACAATCCCACTTTGAATTTATGGACCTTAAATGCCCTTGCAAAACACTCTCATTGCATTTTTGCCTATATAAAGTCTTAGGACATTGCAATTCTCACACTAAAAGTTCAGTTTTCCATCAAAAATCTTTGGATAACTGATGGTATTGAAAGTTTCCTCAACAGAAAAAAGGGCATTCTCAACTAGCGACAGAAGAAGCTAAGTCTGTCCAAAAAGGAGCTGAAGAAAATGATAATAGACGGAAAGAACACCCACTGTGCTGGAATTGAAAATAAACTGCAGGGGACAGTTTGATACGGTGAGATGTGGAGTGGGAGGAAAAAGATCACTTGGCTATAAGCAGCCGGGGCAAATAGTGGAGGGGACAGGGTGAATAAGCCAAACCATTTTTAAACAGGTTTGACACAAGGGCCCCAGGCCATCTACTCACTGCACAGCTCAGTAGGTTGCCCTAATGGCACCCCACCTACCGCCACCCACGCACCCTCTAATGGCACTCAAACTGCCTACATCTCTCCATCCCTTAAGGCAACTGCATGCTTGCTGTAAAATGTACACCTGCAGCAGGTTGTTGCAGACGAAAGACACAACACATTCGCCAGAAAAGAACTTCCTCTTCCCATTCTTTGCTTTGCTTTGCAACTCCAGGAATACGCAGCAGAAAACAGCTAATAATACATTTGTAGAAGTTTAGCTCAAATCAGGGTCATCTATCAAATGCAGAATTGATGGTTCAATCCCTGGCCGCCTAAGGTTTTTTGAGCATGAGGAAATGATGACTGTCAATTAGCTTAGCTTATCATAATGACTGGAAACAGCTAAACAGGTAATGTCTGAGGGATAAAAAAAAATTCACCTACCAGCACCCAAAAAGTTCACTAATTAATGTGTTAAAACCTAATTGTTAAAACAACAAGTTGCAGTTTTATCATGGTTTATGTGCCAGACCATTCCTCTGCTGGAAGCAGATGTCATAATTGGCCAGCTGTAGCCTCATATTGAATGGGAAAATATGTGAGGGGTATCGATCTTTTAAAGGTTTATCAGAAGCCAAAACATTGCACAGAGTTTTATAATACTCATAGGCAGACTTTTACAACTCTGGAAAATTATCACAGCAGCAACTGTTGTCTTTCATCGCAATGATCACAAGGTCGAGTATGACAAAATTCTCACCAAGAATGTGCGCTTGCATGTATGTGATTGGCCAAGGTAGCACCTTCCTGGATGATGTAGGGGTGCGTTACAGCAAAAGTTGAGCCTGGTTTAACTTTTTTTGCCGGATGACCGCAGTGTTGTTGTTTTTTTGCCGATCCCTCTGCGGTGGCATCCCTGCTGCGTCAACACACTGCCCCCATTCAATAAATGAGAGGGATGTTTTTTCACGCAGAGCTGATGTTGCCCCCTTATGGTAAAAACTGCATGCAGAGGTGGGAGAATCTTTTGCATATGCTATGGGTGAGCAGCTCTTCTCTGAATCAACGGGTTGTGATGTTTGGATGTTAGTACAGTTCACCAGTGTTGCAAAAATTGTCTGAAAGTCGTTTGTTCAGTTGAACACTTAATGGGACGTAATGAGCAATGCTGCCTCTAGAGATTGCTTTTAGACTTATTTGTTTGGATTTTACGGTGAAAATTTTGATTTTCTGTCTACAATACAAACTTATTCCTGGTACAATAACATTAAGTTTGACCTTGATGTATTTCATTTTTGTACTTTTAACAGCATAAAGAGATAATTTGTTGAAGTCAGCTTAGTTTTTAATTTCCTGTCAGACTTTCTTTTAGTTCAGGTACGGGGTCGGTGTGTGCAATGTCGGCATGATGACTTGAATTTAAACAGCTTTTGGTAAGAATAACTAATACTCTAGGAAGCTGAAGCACAACGCATACTCATGCAGAAGCATACCCCGAGACAAAATAGAAATCAGCTCTCTGAAATAACAGGTATGTTAAGGCTGTCCTCTGTGCTCAAACTTCTACTGTCTATTTTTTTGATTTCCTTTAGTGCTGCTATATTCTAAATGACTGAAGATCATAGATTGTTTAAGTCAGCAAAAATATCACACCAATTTCAAACTTATCAAAGTTCAAACATCCAACCACTCAACCTGTCAGCCCACAAGTGTGTTGCTGAGCAGTTTGATGGTATGCCAGATATTTTGGCAGTGCAGTTTGGTCAGTGGCTGATTTTGGAAAAAGCTTATTTTAGCATACTCTTTCTCATTCCATCACACTGACATTGGCAATGACACTGATGAGACAACTAGGCCACTGCTTTGACACATTGAAAGCAAAAATGAGAGAGAAAAAAAAAAGTGTAATTATTTCTCTTAATTTGTGCCACATCATTAGTTTAGATCAACTGATGATTTCATAAAATATATTAGCACCACCATTAGAGAAGACTGTTGACTTTGACTGTTCTGACCCAAAATTATTTTTTTTTTAAAAAAAGGGAACAAATGACTTGATTTAAATCTGAGTGCAGCTGGTGGAGAATAAGGATGAACTCATTTTAACAGCAGCCCTATGGAGAGGAGGGAAAAACATCTGTTTTTGTACCAAGAGCAGTTATGAAGATTGATCAGTCAATTTGCAATGACTGAACCCTATCTCCTCTGAAAAATTGTCTCAAAGCATGTGGTCTTAAAATAAAAATTGCCTCTGAGCAGAGTGTCTCTCTGGCTTTGTGTGCAGGTGTTTCTTGTAGGTATTTACACTTCTTATTCTATGTGCTTGTGTGTGTTTCAGGGTACATGTGCGTGAGTGAGCACAGTTGTGTTCTTTTTGTGATGCGTGCACATGCATGCTTTGTTGTACATGGGTGGCATTGTCTGTATCCAGGAGCTGTCCTCCCTGTCAGATCTCAGGTATTTATAAATCTCGACAGTGGAAGACAGATCACCAGGCCTCAAGCTGCCACACATCCATCCTTCCAAGGGCTTCCAAAGACAGCCTTCAACATGCATTACTCATTCCCATGCTGCTACAAACCAAATTTTCAGCTGCTTTCCCTTGGTTTTTCCCTTGCGTGCTGCAGGTGTCCATCAGCGGGGAAGCACCGGTGTGGCGATGTCTGCAGAGTTGTATGTATCTTTAGAGGTACAACTTTGTTCTCTTTGAATTCATGCTTTCCCTCACGCCACTTTGAATGACACTGTCCTCTGCACACAGTGCTTAGATTTCCCGCGGTGCGCAGTCTGCCACCTCAAGTTGTTTTCGACTGTGTTTGTTTGCATATTTGTGTACGCCTCTCTGTGTGTGGCGGTGTCTGAGAGCGCTTGCTCATGTATGGTATTGGGAAAAAAACAGACTTTAAGAGATTTGTGCCCGAACTGGATTCACTGTGCAGTAATAAAGAAGTAACTGCACCATAAAAAAAACATTTTGATAGGTGAAGCATTAAATAGATTAACTAGTTTCATTCTGTATCTCTACAGAGTGCTTGAGTTTTCACACAAAAAAAATGGTAGTGGTGCCAGTCTAGAGACAGGATACTGGGAGGTTGCCAGTTCAAATCCTCAGACCAGTCAGAAAAGTAAATGAGTAATGCTCTCTGCTCCCTGAGTAATAACCATAGAAATCATATGTTGAAGTGGCCACAAGCAAGGTGCTTAATCCCTGACTGCCACAGAAAAGCTGCTTAGTTGCAGGAGACAGGAGATGACTCTAGTTACTCTAAGCAGCCTTAAGGAGTGATGAGTTTAACTGTTTGAAGGGTGGGTCCATTATTATTATTTATTTCTTTGAGGTTTTTTATATCATTCTGTAGCTTCCGTTGGATCTGGGAGGAACACGGCTGGTCATTAACAATCATTAATAATTGTCAGAGATAATTATTAATTATTAAAATGAATACAATTATTAATATGAATATATAATAACAGGGCACCACCCAGAAACCAGGAACAATAACCAGACAGTGAGGTAGTCTCATAAAAGAGTTCACCTAGAATGCTAATATCTGAGGGATATCAACATTCACAGGTGAACAGAGAGGGTTTGAGTTCGAGCTGTGACTCTCTCAATCAGCCACTTTTCACAACATATAAACACAATAATGACAAAAGATAACAGTGTTTTATTAAACAATAGCAAAGATAACAAAGTTAGCCAATGGTTTGATCTACAAATCACTATCCTAAAATCTAATTCTACCTAAGCAAACATACATAAAACATCAGTTGTACAGTGAAAACACATGCAAGCGGGAGCATGTGTCTGTGTGTGTGTGTGTGTGTGTGTGTGTATGTGTTTTTGGGCAAGATGGCGGACGTGATCTCGTCAGATGTGTAAGAGAGGTGCATGTATGTGTATGTGTGCGCGTGCGTGTGGGTTAGTAGCAGAGAAGGAAAGAAAAGGGAGGAAAGCGACCGTGGGGGGAAGAGAAGCGGTTCCTTTGTCCACAGAGAGCCAGCGTATGGATGGCAGTCTGTAACACATGTTGTCTGACAAACAACTTACTTTCTCACTCACGGTGGCACAAACACAGCAGTCCCGAGTGGGACAAACACAAAACAGTCAAGTGTGGTGAACACAACTAAACAAGCAGCAAACTTTAACTACTCCTCAGAGTAACGTTAAAGCAGGCAAAAGAACTCAGCAGTCCGTCAACACACAATATAACTCTGTCTCTGCCCAGAATTAAGCCTCTTACTTGGTCGCTTCAGAAAGCGAGTAGGATGTGTGTTTCGGTCCGAGTGAGTTTCACGGCAAGTTGATCCTCAGTGGGTGTTGCGGAGAAAACCGCGGAGTCAACTTAGTTGAAGAAGAGTGGGGTATAGAAGTTAAGTTTGTGAAGAAATCCTTTCTCTTCCTTCTGCAGGCAGTGAGAGCGCTGGGTTGCAGCAGTGGTCTGTCTCATGGATCCGGTGATTGTGTTTGGTTGAACGCAAGGAGAAGTCTCAGCTTGTCCAGCAAGGGGAGGCTCTTCAAACTCGGTGAGGGGAATTGCACGTGCACAGGGTTACCTCCTTTTGTGAACTGGCTCACGGAGAAAGCAAAGCTTCCTCCTGCGCAGTCACAATGGAATGGTGATGTGTGTTGGTATGTAGCCAGTATTCACAGAGTTCACACCAAGGTGCGAACTGAGCAAAGCCTGCTGGGAGATGGAGTCTGTTTTGGACTCCCTTTGTTTGACTTGGTTCCCTTCGTTGTTATCAGGCTTTGTGACTGCATGCAGGCCCGCCTTTGTCTCATGCACATGGAGTGTAAGGTCAACACTTCCCAATAGTGTTATATATATATATTCAAATACGAAAATTCAAATTTTGTACGTATGTTTTAGCATCAAAACACCATTTTTCCAAGCCTTTCTAAAAAAAATTTCCCACGATACCTGACAGTTTTCTGAATGATGACATTGCTACATGTAAACCGATATAAACCCCTTAGCCTACCTAGCCAGTAGCTACAGAGACAGACTGAACACTCACTGTTGCTGCTGCTCTGTTAAACGTGCTCACAGACACACACAGACGGAGCACACACTGTTGGTGTTGCTCAAAGTTTAAAAAAATAAACTCTGAGCTCTCCTCCCATCAGTAAATGGGCCCTTGATCACAGCAGAACCTGGTGTGACTTGCCGGTGCTATTCTTCCCGAAGCTCTGGCTCTGCTCCTGACCCTCTCTCTTCCAGAGCTCCTGGTACTCTGCAGCTGTCTGTCCCTCTGCTCCATCTGGTGCACTTGTAAACATCTCACACACACAGACTCAGCACTGTCGCTCATAGTATATCTGGACAATTGTCTTGGCCATTTCCGTTTGAACAACCTGGAAAAAAATGCAGACGGAGTCCTTTAAATAGTTGCAGCAGGGTGGAGCTGAAAAGAACATTGGTGTCCAGCAGAAATCCCTGATCAATAATTATAAAAGCATGACTTATGACATATTGAAGATGACTGTTGGTTGTAAAATATAGGTGATAGTATAAGTGAGATTCTGTATACCTTTGTGTAATCACCATAAACATTAATAAAGACAAACAAATAAATGACTGAATAGTTTCATACAAGTGCTGTAATGTTCTCTATGTCTATGTGGTATGCTGTGATGGCGGAGCAGATGGAACGGTGAGTCGCTTATTTTAGAAGCTGTACATCCGATGTGTCACATGTTAAAATAGCAACCACTAAATCAAAATGGAGACAAACATCCCTGCCACACACCTCAAATCTGAATAGTATAATATTTCTGTACTGTGATATACTGACATGGATCTCCACCAAGGTGAGAGTGTGACCTTGACATTTTGTCACTGCAAAACAAGTAGTATTTGAAAAGGGGGAAAAACATAATGTCCCCTGTGTCTAAAATAGGGCTTCTTTCCATGCCGTAAATGCTTTACTTGTCATATTGTACAGTATGATGAACTGTTTACATCTAGAACAGGAGTATGTTTATGATGTATTGTAAGTATGTGCATGTATGCTGTAGAAATTAGTTGAAATACTGACAAACCAGCATTTCAAAACCAAAGTAGTGTGGATCTTATGGATTCATAAGACAGGCTTTCACTCTCATTCTCAAATCCAGGAGTGTCTTACAGCAGATCCATACTTCGTATTGCATAAAATGCCAGAGTTGTATTTTGTATTGGTTGCGACAATGGATGTAAGCTTGCACATACTAACACCAACACACAGCCACATACTGATAGTACACAATCATTTTAACTGACCGCAAGTGGGGTTTTTCGACCTGTATGATGGATTGTTTCCTTTATCCTCTGGCGGTTTTGGACCTTTATTTTTGGGTCTGCTCTACAAAAGGGAATAGCCACCAGGGACAACACTGCCTCCTCTAATCCACCAAGTTCTAAATCTCCAGTATGATTCCAGTCTTGAAGAACAATACACCCTGGAGCTTAGGGAGAACCGAGAGAGATATAGAGAGACTGGGGATGAGAGAAATGGGAATAGAGAACTACTAAAGGGAGTTGAGAAAGTGAACTAAATCCTTTGTGAATACAGAATACAGTGTTGAGAAATGGCATATTAAGGTTAAGTGGATGGTCTTTTTGCTCCAGAAGTAGTATTTTGCCATTGTAAGACTTGTACAAAAAAGCCTTTTTTAATGCTATTGATACTGAATTACATCAGGCCCTTTTCTTTTAGCATATCTGAGCTTCATGTCTATAAGGGCCATAATCTACTGTTATAGATCTTGTAATTATTGTATAATTCACCTGCTAGGTTTGCTAAGATATCTTGGAAAATGTGACTAAATACAATTGTGCTAGAGATATAGAAACAGAAAAACAAAATAGATATGTGTTAAAAGAAACAGAGAAAAGAACTGGCAAGAGCTTGGTACATCTTAGAGATCAGTATCTATGTAGCCGAAAGCATGAAGCACAAGGACAATGTTAACCCTGAAGTTGCCGTACGGCTCTTGTGGAAAAGGACAGGAATCTCTTTAAACCCACCATCCCGCCTGGATCAAGGAAGAACGGCTAAACTCCCTGTGGGTTCATCGAACAACAGGGAAAGATAAAAATAGGCTTCTTTTCTTCTGACAAGGTTCTGAAAGTCAGTGTTGCTTGAGATGTGGTGGGAAAACTTTCAGACTACACACTGTGTCCTTGACTCTTTGCATCTCTTCTTTCTATTGCACTGTCTCTCTACAAAGAAACCAAACACAATCATTGTTACAGTCTTTTCACAGTATTCATACTTTCCCAAGTAATACAGCTTTACTGTAAGCCTAAATTAAAGCTGCACTAATCAATATTTTATATTAACAAGGGATTAAATGACTGTGTAATGTAAAAGATGTCGCTTGTTGTGAAAAATCAACAGAGATCTATCACCTCACTCTGCAGTTCCCCACTATTCTATGAAGTGATTTAAGATCTTTCAGCTCCTTGCTTTGGTTTTGCGGTCCACAACGTCACGGTCTGGTTCACTGTCACCGCTCTCATCAACTTTGTTTTCAAGAACATCAGGCAGCTGTTTTCACCAAAAAGCCATGATAAAGTCAATTTACACTGTCCAGCACAAAATGAACCCCAAACAGACAAAGACAGCCACTAGCTCGTGACCACAGTGGAGCATTTAGCAGCTAAAGAGTCAATATTTCCCTCAGGATTAGTTTAGACCAAAGCAGATCTGAATGGAGAGTGAAAATTTGACCTATGTTTGTCAAGTGACCAGAGACACAACCTCAAATGAATGCTAACAGTGCTCTGTGTCTGCTTGAAGAAATTGATTTAGAAAAGCTGTTTATATGAGTGTATTGGACTGATGCTATTTCAGCAATAATTCTAATGTATCTCACCTCGTACATGGTCACATAGTTTAGTAATAAATGTTATACAACTGCGTTCGCACTGCAATGTGTTTCAAGGGTAAAACATGAGATGCTACATTTGTTAAGAAGAAAGTTGGAAAAGAGGCAGTGATGAGCCCCACTAACCTGACGTTTCCCTTTATAAAAAGCAGAATATCAAGATATAACCCACCAGTCTGATGTGTGTAGAAGTGTGTGTGGTTATACTGTAGTAGCCTGGTGTCATTTTCAGGCGGTTTAAACACAGTGAACAGCCGTGCGTAACAGCACTGTGCTCTGGTGCGGCACTTCTCAGAGGCTGCGAATTTATCAACATATCAGTCCTGCTGGCTTCAGATGCTGCAGGGATTCAATGAACTGAAGGAGAAGCTTCTTATACAGTATAAAGCAGCTGTGGACAACAGATACTGTAAGAATCACCCACATTATTTTATAGAACAGTTCAGACTAATGTACTGACTCTCCTGCTTTAACCACATTAGTTAAATGTTATTTTCTGTGCAGATTTTGGTTGTCTGTGCTTCTCCTCCCACCTGTGCACCGTGTGCTCTGCGTTTGGTCACCAAAATACCACACAGACGCACAAAGCGAGTTTCGCCTCAACCAAAATACGGCCCCCAGTGCAATTGGGCATTTTCTTTTTACAACACTTTTATTCATGTCCCCTCATTCAAAACATGAACAGTAACAACAACAACAGACAAAAAAATACAAATATTTCAATATTAAACCAAACTGCAGTAGACAATTGGGCATTTTTGACACCTGGTATACCCAGAAAGCAATGAGATATAATAAGGGATTCAAAATGGATCAGGTTGTGGATGGTCTTTATAGATCTATGAAAAGGTCTTGTTTGGACCAGATATGGACCCAACAGACTGTCTGGCACATCCCTGAAATACACATACTCTGTATTCTATTCATATGGTCAGAACCACTATGCAATACATTGACATTATCTGGGCAGTAAATACGCTGCATGTTTTCAACTAGAATGTAGCCTGCATATCATCAGGTTATTTAGTAATGAACTCAGCAAACTGTGGATACTGTCAAAGCGCCTCATTACTCCCAGTAGATCACGACTTTATTATTGCCCATCATGTCAGAGTAAATGTATGATATATGTGGTTCCAGTATAACACAGTGAACTGTAAAGCAGCATTAATTTGGTTAATTTTGAGTCAGAGATTGCAGCCAATGAGCAGAGCAGCAAAGAGAGAGAGAGGGAGGCCGTGTTGAACTGTGCTGTATATGGGTTTGTGCTGTTGTAAAGAGATGTTGAGGCATTTGTATAAATTATTCAATCTTAATCCTCATTTTGAAATACAACAAACCTTCCATGTTGGCAATAGGTCTTGAGAGCGATGCAATTTGAAAGCAAGAATGGGGCAGTGATGCCATTATAATATTCTCGCAGGAGCATTTTCTGAATCTGCGACGGGATTGAATAATGAAAATGCCTTTACTCAACAGATCCATTCACTCCTTAAACAGCAGGGAAATGTGCAGAGGCAGTAGAATACCTGATGGTAATTTGAATTTGCCACTGAATAAAAGTAGCTACCGGCTGTAAAACACCTGAGCGTGTATTTCAGGCCAGTTTTGCCCTGCTCAGATTGGGATATGTTTGTGTGTGTGTGTGTGAATATATACATGTTTTTGCAGGCCACAGTATTAGTGGTTTCAATATACTGTATGAGTGCAAGCAGGGGTGTCTGTTTATGTGCTCTGTGGCTGCATCTTCGCTATGAAAGTGAATAGTGGGGATTCTTTACTTAAGCATGCCCCCTTTTGGCCCCTGAAATGCACGAGCCTATTTCCCCATAATGGCTCTATCGTGTAGCCAGCTCCCACGGGAGCCTCGTTGCTTGCCTCGCTCTGCTTTACTAACCCCCCTCCTTCACAGAAGTGTGAAGGGGGAGATGAGGAGGAAAGAAGGGAGTGAGTGCGCTATACAGTGCGATGATGAGTGAACGCTGATGAGGGACAGTTATTATGCAGAGCTTATTATTCTCTCTCTGCACTGGGGGGGATTGTCAGTAGCGGCTGCAGCTATTCATTAAAGCTATGAAATATGACCCGGCCCATGGTGTGTGTGTGTGTGTGTGTGTGTATGTGTGTTTTGCCCAGGGGCCAAGGCAACAGATCTACACTGGAGCTTTTGTAGTTATGGAACTCATATTCACTTTTAAGACTCGTTAGACACATTTACTTTTACTTCTTTGTACTGTTTGTCTTCTGTGCCTGTTTTCTTACTTATCACATAAGAACAAAGAGCTCAAGAAATTGTTGAATTTACAATTCAGCTGTAACTTTTCAGTGGTCAGAATTAAATAATTGGAAATGAAAACTTATTTTCCAAAGACATCCTTTTTGAAAGGCATAAAATAAACTGCAGATATGTAACTTCTGGAGGCAATTATCCACCTGTTGACCATTCCATTGCTCATCATATTTGTCCCTGTTGTATCTCCCCTTGTCATACTATGGCCATTGTATGACACAGAAACACTTGAATCTCTAAAACTTAATTGCTTAATCACTTAGTTTACAACTGAATTAAAGGGGACTTTTCCTGGTCTATATTTTATTCTGGGGCTCTACTGTAATATCTTTGCATAATTTACAGTCCAAAATACTCCTTATTTCTCTCATACTGGGTGTTTATGCAGCCTCTCAGTTCAGCCTCTGTCTGAAACAAGCTGTTTTAACTCCTGGCTCTTTAAGGCCCTCCTCCCAACAAGCCCACTCTGTCAGCCAATTCACAGAAACTCCCAAGGCTACGTGAGCAAACGATAGTAGTAAAATTTCACTTGTTTTTCTTGTTCTTTACTTGAAATTGAAACTTCCAGCCTGAATCTAAAACATGTGAGTGGACAATGTGAACAACCCATGGAACAACCTTAACAACAAAGGCTACAAACGAACCACTGTTCATGAGCATGTTTTGGAACTTTGACCATGTTTAACATAGATACCTGACATCATAATAGCAAAAAATAACAGAAGCTCACAAAAAGCATGATATATGCCCTTTAAAGGTATCCTGTGGAGTTTTTGTAACCTTTGTTGAACCTATTGTTTACATCCATGTTTTCTTGCTAGCTGAATTCTTCTTACCTGACTTTGTTGATGTATTGCTATATTTCATGACACTTAGTTTACACACTGTAAAGGTCACATTTATTCATGACCTATGGCACATCTCACTCAGAGCAAACCTCTTAACAAGTGCTAAGCTGGTTTTCTCTTGTTTTCAAATGATTACTTTTACTTTCTAAGTGGCAGATAAATTTGCTCTCTGGTTCCTTTGTGATTAAAATACTTAATGTCCAGAAGCACTTCCAGAACAAAGTGCTGAGCTCTAGATACATTTTCTATTGTACCAATCCAGTGTGTAGGTCACAGGAAAAATGTTAATGAAAGTGGAAAGGGGACATAAGGAAGAAAATAAATAAACTTAATTACCTCTTTCTTCTGTCCAGTCCTGACCTGCTCCCTTCTTTCATTAAAAATAGGCCAAGGACCCTTAGGCCTTGAACATGAGCCCCAGCCCTCTAAACCCTATTGCCCCCAATCCTCATTACCTATCTCCTCACCAGGTATTTCAATGACAAGAACCCACCCCCTCCTCCTTCTATCTCTCCTCTTAGCATCATCCCTCCAACTTCCATCATCTTGGCCTTGTAGCCCTCACCTTCAGCCCCCCCATTCCCCAGCCTCGACCTGCTGTCTTCTATCTGAGATGATCTTTACAGTGATTAATGTAAGAGGGAGGTGGAGACCCTGCTGCTGGCCCATCTCTGAGACCCATCTCATATCCCCAGCCTGCTGGGCACTCAGGATGACGGGAAGCACTGCTATTTTAGTCTATTTTCATTGCTGTTTTTGCATCTGTGTTTCTGTAGTCTACAGCTAAGAGCATGTCACAATACTCTAGAAGAGAGAGTTCAGTGAAATATGGGAAAACACCTTGCAAAGCTTCACGTCTTTAGTGGGTTTTCAGTGGTAAAAAAAAAAAGCATCAAAAGAAATGTGATAAAATTGCTGAGTGTAAATTGTCTCCCTCTTCTGTTCAGAGCTCCATTCACCTAATTTTGCTGATATTGCCATTTGTCACCAAAATTATTGCCTTAGATATAAATGCATTTTAAAATTGCTCAACAAAAGATATTCTCTTTGTTCTTGAAATATGTGGATACAGCTTCAGTATGAGCTTATATTTTACATTCATAGCACACAGTTAAAGCTGGAGAGCAGGACTTTTGTCTCCCCCTTCTGGCAATGAGAGTAATTACAAAAACACTGTTGACACATGCTTACATCATAGGCTCTGCTGTAGCCTACTTTGTCATTATTGTTGCGCCTGTAGTGGATAACAGTGGATAAATTGTTTTGAGCGTCACACAACCCCCACGAAATAACTCGTTTCACTATCATAATTTAATCCATTCAGTCCAATAACATTTGGAAAGTTAGAAGAGCTGCACAATTAAATTATTTTATCCCCATTCAAGTTAGCAGAGTGCTAACTGGAAGTGTCTAGTGTAGTATGCATTCATCAGGCCAGCGCAGGAATGTCAAACCTGACACCAGATTTTAAAACTCTGTATACTGTGAAATACAGAGAGATTTACTTGGCGGTGATAGGTTTAATCAGCATTGTGTGAACTTGTTTGGCAAGGGCTTGAATGTAACAGACGTTCATTCATATGTAAAAGTTCCACTCTTCAGATTTGAGAGCTGTATTTGGTCTATGGGATTCTGCAGATCTGAACAGCTATTTGTCTTACAGTCATCATACCTTTCACAAGGCTTTGTAAATAACAGGCCTTGGTGGCCATTTTTCACGTGGTTTCTATGGTAACAGGTTGAATCAAAGAGGTGCTCGCGAATGCATATATGTGTGTGTATGTGTGTGTGTGCTGTCCACTGCTTATCTGCACAACTGTAACGGCATGATTATTTGAGGGTTTCCCAATGGCTCGAAACCTCTCGAAAGGGTATGAGCTGTATAATTTGTTCAAACAGTAAACCAATTGAATAAGAAGGTCGATGACTGTGTTTGGATTATGAGGATAATGATCATGCTGACAGATAAGGGCTTCCTAAAAGCCGTGAAGAACAGCCTGACTGTCTCACATTTTACCTGCAGTAAGGACAATCATGCATGTTTTTATGCTCTATTCCTCAAGCATGCTATTCTAATTCTTGAAATCTTCATGGTTGTGATAAGGGTTTTTCAGACACAAGAACAAAGGTCCTATATGCTTCACAGTAGGACAAAAGCTATCATTTGCCAACACTGTGAGACTTGTGATCTCTTTTATGTCAATCCATGGCAACTTTCCTAAAGTGCTTGTGGGCTATGGTAGGCTTTAATTGGCGAGCCAGTGATTTTCTGTTGTTGGACCATTGATTTTTATTTGCATAGTTATTTGTTGATGGATACAAAGCTGGTGGCAGTCTATTGATCAAGCTTACAGAGGCAGCATTGAGAAGAGACAGGGCAGCGGGAAGAGTGAGGGATTAATCGTTAAATTGTAAAGACCAATATCCAATATTATGATACTCTTAGTAAAGCCTAGTATCATTGTATTGTATACTACATGTACAAGATCATGCAATAAATGCACATACATGAAAGATTGGGGAAATGTGATTCAGTCACAAATGTTTTAAGAAACAAGATTTTTATTCATGTTTTATTTATTTTTAGCCAAGCTGCGAGGAATGGAAATTTTGGTCTGATGGTTGATCAATTGGCCATCACTTTGATTCTGACTAAAACATCTCAAAAACTGTTGGCTGGATTGGCATGAAACTTCATGCAGACATTCATGTTCTCCATGGGATGAAGCTGACTGACTTTTCCCCTAGCTCCACCAGATTTTCACACATCAAGTGAAATATCTAAATATCTACATTTCCAGCAGCCCTAGCTGTAGCAGATGTTAACATGCTAGCATGCTAAACCAAGGCAGCGAACATTGGAAATTGTATATCTGTTGGCATTGTTGTTGTGAGTATGGTGTGATGCTGATATTAGCATTTAGCTCAAAGCGCTGCTGTGCCCAAGAGCTGCCATAGCGTGGTTGTAGACCCTCAGTCTTGCTTCATTATAATGACTTCAGACTCAGTATTTTTTTCTGCAATAAGAATTAATGCGGTATCAAGGTCCCTGCTGATTTCAGTAACAAGCATGTAAATAAGTATGTGAAGAAAAATGTATGCCCACACCAATCACGAGTGGAGGACACAAAGCATTGTATTTGCATGTTTTGGTATCAGACTACACCATCCTTACATTTTTTTTTTCTTTGACTCTTGAAGGTCAGACATGATATCACGCTGGTTCAGCAGTAGAAGGTCAGGTCACACAAGCGTTTGTGTTTACCTCTGGTTTGTGTTGCCTTGCTTTCAGATCAATCCGTAGCCAGATTAACTTTGTTTAACAAGGTTTTTGAGGCTGACTTTGACACATCTCTCCTGCTCCGTTTTATCACATTGAGGAGAGCCAGCGCAATCCCACTCAATCCCCCTTCCATGCTAGCACCAATGACAAAGGCTCTAAATGGATTAGTGTAGGTGATTATTGCCATTGTCACCAGTCAATAGCTCTCGAGTGCGTGTTGTGTGGTGTCGCCCAAGAGTGTAAAGCACATGTGAGTGTCTGTGTTTAGACTTCCATGTTAACACCTAATGAAAACAACATTCTTATTAGCGATTTCAAGGCACTGTCCCCACCTGACAGAACGATCGTGTGAAAAACGGAGAGAAGATGAGTGCACGAAGGAGGGATGGGCAGTGTTGCAGTGACATGGATAAGGAGGAGAGGGGGTGGGGGTGTGAGTTGAGAGCGATTTACACTATAAACGGCATTACAGACCCTCCCCGCAGAGAGCGAAGGAAATTGCCCAGAATGAAGATGGACCTAGAGGCGGTGGGATGGGAGAGCGGGGAAGGTGGCGTCAAGGGGAGGGTTGGAGGACACACCGCACGATGCAGGGAGTCTTGGCCACTGATCTGTCAGCTAGGAGAACGGGTGTTGGACAGGACACTAGAGGGAACACAGGGAGATGGGTAAAAGATGCAGGCAGGGAGAGAGAGACGGGGAGAAGGAGAGTGACAGATGGATCGAGGTGTGAGGGAGGCTGCGGGATATCGACAGGGGAGGAATTGTGTTTCAGGAGCTCACTGCCAGAAATATGTTTCCATCATGCTGATAGGGGGCGAGAAAAAGAGGGAGAGGGAGCACAGCAGTGGGTAAAACATGGGAGCTATGAATTGCAGGAATGATACGGGGGGTTAGAGAAGGGTTAGAGAGTCAGGTATAAATAGTAAGACCCCTAAGGTGATGATATTCTTTGGGTTTTAGTGCATAGTATTATGTGCAAAACAGGGTGGTGGTGTGTGAGTTTTTTTGTGTGAGAGGTCAGCTGAAGTACCTTTGAATATGATGGTCAAATAAAAGACAGACAAGCTCTGTACTGTATCACTACAGTAAATCTTATATCGCTACATGTGTTTGCCCAGAATGTGTGCTGAGAGGCTGATAATGGTATTGAAAATCTCATTCAGGCTCTGATTTCATAGGAACAGCATACACAGAAGCTACTGTAAATCTTGAAAGTTAGAGTGATGTAGTATAAGCCATATCTCTCTGTCACACACGCACTCAAGCAAGCATACACACACACACACACACACAAACACTGTATCTCTCACCTCTTTTTTTATGATTCCAAACGTTGTTTACCTAGCTGTTATTGCTTCTTCATGCAACTCTCAGAGGACAGACCGCGGCGAGCACTGAGGCGCACTCCTGTGCTGAGAACTGCTTTGAGCATTGGTTTTCAAGCCAGTGTTACCTATCTGATTAATCAACAAACATCATGCCAAGTTGAGAAGTTTGCCGACAACTACAAGTGAAAGCCAAGTCTGTTGGGGGTACCAGGCATCACAGCGGGCATGATCAAAAACAACAACAAAAATACTGGCTCAGCCCACTCCTCCTTTTAAATGCAGAACATTCCAGTGTGGGTAAGCTGTGAGTACACAGCTTTACAATATGTTCCTCCCACCCATGCTGATATCTAGCCAAGTAGTCATATTATGACTCAAGAAAGCAGAGATATGACAAATATGATTTATTAAGCGTTTCCACTCATAATTCTCACTCTACAAGGAAGATTATTCATAGTTTAGTCTACCACATGTAGCACAATGCTGTTTCATTTTAACAGCAGCTGTAAGTATGTCTCATGCATATTGCAGTGTGGTAGTATGTCATAATATCCCAGTTAGAGACATCTTTAGCTTCTGTAATATGACACATGTATGTGGATGGGGTATCATTTTGTCATGGATTTGATTTGATTGCGCAAAATTAGCGTGACTTGAGATTTGTGACTTGAGAAACAAAGAGATAACACCAACACCAACATAACACCATTGGTATGTAGCACAGAAATGTTATGTGTAAATCTAAAAATCAGTGGCTCAAAAAGGTCAGTGTCAAGGTCAGTTATTCTATGTTTTGTATCTTGCCACCAGAGGTCACGGAGAATGATCCAATAAATCGGTTGAGTGCTTTATTGGCTGATATAGGACACAAGCTCCTTGAACCCCACTCGTATACACTGAACTGTGCAAAAAAAATCCTATTTAAATGAACTACTGAAATGAGGTGAGTGTAGGTAAAAGCCGTTATTTGAGTTGCTGCATATTCTTTGGAAATATCATGATTTTTTGGTCTGTTGATCATTATATCATCTTGTCTTAATCTCATTATGGACCTAAAATCTTCAAATATGAACTCATAAAGGCTGAGAAAAGATTAAAAATATGCCTGGCTAAGCCCTAAGAACATTGTTCTCAAAAGCAGTATGGGCTGTGAGGTTTGAGAAACCATGTGCAATTTAGCATGAAGACAATTTCATACTTCCAGCAACATTTTTCTCTGCCAGCCTGGAGAGGTTAGCTGAAAAGCTCTTGGCACACTCTGTCTCTAATGTGTTCACAGGCACAAATGGTTAGTGGGAAAACAGTCCTGGCAAAGTTATCTGTAGAGTGTTTGTCAGCCCTCTTTATAATATTTTTCCATCAGGTCTTTGCACCCATTATGCATGTTTCATAGTCTTCTTATATTTCTCCAACCTGCAGTCACACTGAGTTATCAGGTATGAGATGCTTAAAAATCATGTGAATGCTGAAGTGGAGCCTGTTCCAGTTTATCTGAGTTCAAAACCTTGAGCATTAGCTCCTTATTGAGGGCAGCACTTACAGATTCCCTTTCTTTTTGGCCTGTGGTTCCACTCCATGGACACCTATACCCTCAAAGCTTAACTTGAACTCTCTTCCAAAATTCAACATGAATAATTCAGTTCTGACAGCTTTTCAACTTTGCTGCCATCTTTCATAATTGTGTTTCAAACTGTAAACCATGCCATATTTGACTTGGAAAAATCTGACTTTGTGTCTGTGTGTCATTACTTTGCGTCCACGTCACATGACTGTCAAGAATCTGTCTGGTCAAACAAAAAAGAAAAAGGTTGCCACTCCTTTTATTCTCAGTGGAAAATGCAATATTTTAAAATGCATTTTGATAACATTTCTAGCGAGAAATGTGCATTTTATTTTCATAATCTTCATTCAGTGAATGTATATGATGTTTAGTTCTTACAGAGATTCTTTCAGGTATTCTGTTGTTGCTATGGTGGTTGATATGGATGCTGCTATTGCATGTTGTTTGAATCACTGTCTTTGTGTTGTGTTGTTTACTGATCTGTTATGTTATTTGTGGTGTTTTATTTAACTGTTTGAAGATGTTCTTTCAATAAAAAACACAGATTTTGATGTGAGACTGAGTGTTCATGGTTCATGCCGCTAACCGGTTCTTCTTGTATTTACTCCAAACTAAATGCTATTGCTGTTTCCAGACATGCTTTAATCCTAGAGGACTTCATTTGCTTTAGTTGGCATTATTTCGACATTTTGTACCTGCAATTGGTGGAAGATGTTTGGCCTCTTTAAAGAGCTATTAGTGATTTTTTTTGCTTAAAAATTTGCCACGTCAAAGTGCTGATTGTCAGAGACTGTACCTTTTAATGCTGCTAACTGTCATTTGTAATTGTGTTTAAATGGTTTCATTGATTGTGGTCTTTTACAACAGCTCAGTATTCTTTGGAATTATGTCCATACTTGTTTATTCTGCACCTGACGATTTACGTCCAATGCCAACATTCAGTGCCAGTTGAGGACATAGTGAAGCAGAAAGTAAAGGTATGGAGGTTGGGCTGTAGTTTTGACTTGAAATTAACATATGCCTTTATATTAATCGTAACCACAATCTTTCTGTATCGTTAATGAAGTGTTTTAGTTGCCTAGCCTTAATTGTACCTTATCCATAGTTTAGTTGCCGCAACCACAAATTGCCCTTTACCTTAACCATATTCTAGTTGCCATGCTTAGAGAAAAAATATTGGCACTGGACGTAAGAAAACAAACGGTCACTAAACGTATTCCAGGGTTTAGCATACTCATCCAATGTCCCAGTTTTTGTCTAGTGATAGAGTTGTTTGACATTTAAGTGCTTTCATTATTTTGTCTACTTCCTGTAGCTGCAATCATTGCTGTCCATCATTGTTAAAGTGGAGAAAATGACATACATCTCTAAAAATGAGCTATATTATATTTAAGAAGGACACAGTTGTGTACTTTTGTTAGTTTCTGATTTTACAACTGCATAATGCTAGTCCAGTTGCACTTAAATATCACATAATATATTCAGAAGCTTTTATACATTATGGAGGAATTATGTTCTGTGTTCTGTGTTTATATTAAGCTAACAAGCTCAAGCTCAAATGTAATATAAAAATTATATTAATTAATTAAAAAACTCAATTGCATATACAAATAATAAAAATGTGATTTTTAAAATGTTGGTCCATTGTGGCCACAGTGTCATAAGAAGACATTATTTGAGGATCTGAAATGAAGCCTGACAATCAGTCAGAGTGTTGGGCTGTCTGGCCAGAGGGCCCTCACACCCTGCTGAGCTCAGTGAACGGACAATTGAACATAGTGCTCACTTATCCTCACACATTGTACTCACACACACATACAGGCATGCATACAGTAACAGAGCACACTCACAGATTTGCTGGGGAAAGATTTCAATACAGACCCACAGGCAAAGATGTAGATTATATTGAGGAAATGTGTGTGGATACAGTGCATGAAAGGTTTCATGCTAAAGTGCTCTTTTTGGATAACAATTACCTAAAATGTTTTCCTCAATATTAAAGCAGTATTTAAAATTTATCATATTAATTAAACTGGCATATTAAGAAATTTGAATGTGCCACTGGAAACTCATCATTTGCGGCCAATACACACACACACACACACACACACCTGGCTGGTTTGCATAAGCTGATGTAGCAGCACCTCTCTCCTCCTACTCAAATGGATGAGTCAACCATAGGTCTCTGTCAGTGCTCAGCAGTCTAGAAATACGTACCTCATTGCTGATGGGATTTTATCCTCCATATTAGTGTTTTTACTTTATGGTTATACACAGAAAATGTAGGTTTTTGTCAATTTTATGTAGCACAATATTTGAATAAGAAATTACAGCTAAAGTTCGACTTGACATGACTTGACAAGTGTATCTGTTGCATGAAAAGTTGTCTATACCCACCAGTAGAATTTCTGAGCTGTCAAGAGGATAACAACGTGAGGAAGGTCACGCTTTATAATGTTACCTGTCAACCAGCCAATACAGCATTGCCCCGGAAGAAATTTAATTAGCTTGAAACGGCAGTGGGGAGAGAGGCGACATTAAAGGAATTGAACGATAACCAGCTTTTAATCCCGTCCTGGCGAGAGAATAGAAGAAAAGAGGAAAAATCATTCTCTATCGAACAGTCGTGACTTTGATGGAGGTGGAATTCTTTTAAGGTGATATGCGGTGTAATTAGTAATGCGCATGTGTTTACAAGATAAATAAACCACCCTCACTTGCTTTGATGTGTAATGGAACCTTCCTTGGAAATCACAAGCTGGCAAAGACGAGGCTCGCTGAAACAGCTATTTACACCATGTCTTATAGGAGCCCAGCAGGAGAAAAGCTTTCAGTGTTAGTTCCAGCATTCAGTGGGATACAATTGTTACCATGTTTGGGACTCTTTTATGACCCAATAAGAGTCCAAAAGGTGCTTCGTCAAGTGTCTCGCGGTGTAAGATTGAATGATATTTTAGGTTTTTCACACAGACCAAACACTGGAGATCATGTTATCACCATCTTATGGCATTCAAGAAGAAGGCCGCCAAACTGAAACACTTTAGTCTAACAATAAAGTTGATCCTTACACTATAAGTGTTGCTGGAGCATAATCAAGCAAGGTTTGTTGATGTATGGTGTTTATTGCACCATGCTGAAGTAATTAGGGGGTCAGTACTTCTACTGAAAGGCCAGAGATTTAAGATTGTGACAGCAAGCATTGTACAGTATCCTTGAGCAAGAAACTGCAATCCTACAACGTCCAGGATATGGCAGACCCTGACTGTGTCTTATTATTTTTATCATAAACGTATATGATTTATTAATATTCTTTTATACTCCCAGGTGTCCTTTTCTATCAGAATAGTTTCTAGTAGTTGTCCTTGAGAGGAGCAGTCAATGCACTCAAAGTAAAAGCTGTTTGGTAAGATATCTTCACAATAAAGTAGCCTAGTTAATAAATAATAATTTAAAAAAAGACCATACCTCTCTGCCCCATGTTTAACAATGTGTAAATTGCAACACTTCTTAATTTAGGCCTGTTGCTGTTTTGGTATGAGATCTCATGTGGTTGAATCACTGGATACGTTGTAAAAGGTTAGTACAGATAATGAGCTTTGTTAGATGAAACAGATTCCACAGTAAGAGACCCTCCACTGCAGTGATGTACGTTAGTGATGATACAGACAGGATAAGGATAGGTTCACAATCTAGTCAGGTGTCCAAATGAACACTGACACATGTTTTTCTTGCTTTAATCATTCTGCCTGATCATACTGGCCACCTAATTGAAGCTAATATGTCAAGTCTATTTTTCAAGGTCACCGTCTTTTTAGTGCCAGATTCCCTCTTTTTGTTATAATCCTTCCACTGGAGCTGAACAGGAACACACAAAAGACTAACTGTGGAAGATTTTCCATTTTTATACTTTATTTGACTAAATCAGACAGCTGAGGCCTCACATTATCTTCAGATAAACTTTTAAATGAATTTTTGCTCAAATCAAGGACTGTGGATTTTGTCCCCATCACTTACATTACAAATGCATTTGGAGGGGATCTTCTAACGGTCAGTATGAACAGGAGGAATGATTACAGTGAGCAAAAAAAGTGTTGGTATGGTCACTTGATTATTGTTTTAAGACAGACTTGAAAAATTGTGAACCTGTCCTTTAAGTTTGAGATCAATGGAATTGCTATGTGTCTCAATCACATAGTAAGACAACCTTACAAAAAGTGTGACATACCTTTTAATTAAAAGCCACTAGTGTAGTTTGCTTATTTGCCCAAAATAAATGATGGTACAATAACAAAACCTAAATCAGTATCTCACAAAGTTGCTGTTTTGTTTCAATCACAGCAATGAACAAATTATTTGATTGTTTTCAACGGTTAAAAACAAAGTGTTATTGTCTTCTGCAAGGTGAACTATTACACAAATCCAAATTAACTTAATATGAAAATTAAAGCTACATAAATCTTGTCCATTAGGAGAGAGAAAAACATCAAAACTAGCTGACAGATACAAATCCACCACCACCATATGTCTATGTTCTAATTTTAATGGCCAATATTTTCACAAACAATAGATCTTTTTCACTGCAGACCTTCTGAATTGTCATAGCAGGAAAAGCACAGGTACAAGTAATGACATTAACGAGTGCTGAGTTCCATTTAAATGTCACAGGAAGCAACAGGAGCGAGCCAGCATTCACAATGCAAGGAATACTGTAAATGGCAAAAATACATGTAATACAGCAATTAATAATGGTGTCAGTGACACTTGTGCTTTTTTTCTGTAATGAGATGTAAGAATTTCTACCATGAAAAAGCCATTTTGTTCCCTCACAAGGCCACCACACATGGAGCAACATTAGCATTCTTGGAGTCATGTTTTTGGCCACCCGAAGAATGTAAATCCAATATTCACTGTCGTTTTAGCTCTGTTTGGATCTCCATTAAGTCTTGAGTAAAATATCTGGATGTTTAGCTTGTTGGATATTTAATTTACTATCAGGTCAAAATACTGTTTTGTCCAATACTTTGGTGTATGACCAAATACCTACAAAACCCTTTGTGTTTAGTGTTAATTATCAAATTTTAGCATGCTAACACACTAAACTATGATAAACATCAGCATGTTAACATTGCTATTGTCTGCATGTTTGCATGCTGACCTTAGCATTTAGGTCAAAGCACCATTGTCCCCAAGTAGACCCACACAGAACCGCTAGCATGGCTGTAGACTCCTGATAATATTATCTGCCATTTGGTGCTATGCAGGTATGTATGTTGGGTTTATCAGAAATTGTGCAGTAAGTAAAACCAAAATGAGCTAAAAGAGGCTAAAAGGATGTATTATTCAGTTTAGTTACGCTATTTCATTATTTGCATCAATAGCCTCAAGCAGTACATCTTCTCTGTATACTGTATCACTTCGAGTGCACCAGAGGGTGTTTCACCTATCGCACAGTCACAAGTAAAGCTGCAATTAACTGAATATATGTTGACCATTCTTGTGATATATCAATCCCAGGTTTGTTTCTAATGAATGAATGACATCCAGTCTATCCCATTAAAAATGAACACTGCCCAGAGAAAGCATTTTTCCCCATCGTGACATCATCTGTCTCTTATGCCTGATATTATTATTCTGTGACATTCTGTGCTATGAAATTACCACAGAGCTGATGGCATAGTAAACATGTGAGCTGGATGGAGTTTCAACATTTTCAAACAATTTTCCTCTTACTGATCCCAGACTTTGAAAAATAGTTTTTAAGTGAAGCAGTTCATGGTTTATTAATTATACTACAAGAGGAGGCAGTACTGCTAATTTGAGTACTACACAGACCACATCACCCACCCAGCCTCGCTCCATCTCTCTTTGTGTCTTTGCCACTCACCATCAGAAGAAACAGAATATACTTCTGTGTTTTAGCTCCTGTTTTTTTTTTTTGTTTAGCCATTCAGGGCTCCTCTTCTTCTAAAATATTCCCTCTGAAGCACTTAGCTTAATTAGAGATCATTTATTTCCAGAACTAATCAGTCCAAGTGTTTTTGTGTCTTCTAAAACAATAACATGAGAGAAGACTGTTGCACTAAGTAAGGGTTCAACAGCCCAAGCTGCTTACTTAATTTGACTCATGTGTTTCATTTTGTGTATGTGCATGTTTGTGGGGTTGCTCTTATGCAAACTGTAGCCTAATTTGATTAGTGGCTAGAATAAAATTACTTAGTAAAAGAAGGCATGTTGTTGGGTTCCTCTGATGATCTATCTTCATAAATGTTATCTGGTGTAAAAAGACATGGATTGGTAAGGTTGCATTCTGCTTCGCTCCCAATGTGGAGGCAAGAAATAACTTAATGTAGTTCAATTCTGCTCACTCTTGATTAGATATAGTTAGTGATTGGAGGTAACCAATCAATCTGAGCTGCCTATTCATGTTGTGAGTAGGGTTGCAACACAAAGCTACTATCTGAATCTATCTGTTTATGTCCCCAAAATATCAGTATTTGTATATGTCGATACAGGCTTTTACCAGAAGTTTTGTTTAGAATGCTTCATTTTCTGTACTGTGCAAATTGTTACCACTTCTATTTATATTTGCCATATGTATGTGTTTAGTTGCTCACTAAAGATGCAAAAATATCATGTTGACCATGTATTTAAACAAATCAAATAATAAAACATGATTTGTATTTGAGCCCTGCCTTTAAAAATAAAAGCGTCTAAACAGAGTCCAGATAAAAGCTGTGTAAAGGTTTGTAGTGCAAGTGGAAATGAACAGACCAGGAGGTTTTTAAAAGAGAGAAAATACATGTCAGAATTGCATTGAGCCATATTGTGTGAATTTTCTTTAATCACTGGAGATTGTGTGTATAATTGGAGGAAGATGAACGTAAAGTTCATCTGAGATGTCCATGATAAGAAAAAAATTAGAAAGCTATTGACAATAAACTGACCACAGTATCTCATAGTTTTGTTAAAGGAGGCTGTGCATGAAATTAGATGAGGTCCACATGAAAATGAAGTTGGTTTAAAGTGAAGAGAAAAAAGTGAGAAAACTAAAAAAAAAAATTAAAAAGCCATCTTGGCCATTTCACACGCACTTTTGAGACGGTCCCTAACTTCAAATCCTCATTATCCTCTTTACTATCAAGCAAGGTGGAAGGATTCAAAATTTTAAAAAAAACAGATGGCACACTAATGAATATTACAGCAACAATTAAGATGCTACTTGTATCTGCAAATTATCTGTTCAAATAATGTATTTGTTTATATCTCTAGTTATGAGCCACTGTTGACTGCAGATCTTGACTTCTGATCAATCACATCCTGGAACTAGGATTTGATTCTCATGAGTCCATACTGAATGTTTTTAATCATTTTCAACGTTTATTGTGGCAAAAGGAAGAAACACATAACACACATGAAACACACTCACACACACAATTGTCTGGCGGCAAACAGTGTGCAAATGAATATCACATTACTATAGGTCACTGAATTCATTTCTGAAATGGCAATTGGTATAATCTCTCAAGGGACTTGTTGTGAGTAGTGGGCCACATTTACCCAGTTACCCTTAAACCCCAGTGTAGATTAAGAAATACATTTACCCACTATCAAACCATCAACTCCAGCCCATTTGTTCCCTTCGGATAATATGGATTGAATCGTTTTTGTCTGTAGTTAATTTTAACCGGCGTGCAGCCGGCTATGAGAACTGCATTAGAGGACGGGCCAAAAGCTTTTCCTGGAGAACAAACATTCTCCCTCTTATCTTGTCCTTTTGTTTTATGAAAAACTCTCCTCTGGGCTCATTAAGAGAGAAAATCTGGCTTTTTCCAGCTTTATCCGCTGTGATCTGAACCACAGAACTCAGTCATACAATTCAAAGTCAACCTTGATCTGCTGGCCAGTGCTGTGTAAAACACATTTGAGAAGTTCTTCCAAAAATTAAGTATTCTGCTGCAAAAGGCTTCATATTCAATCAGTTATTTTCAAAACTTTAATATTTCCAGAGAGCAAAAGTCAGTACGTTGAAACAAGGCTCTCACTGAAGCACACGATCCAACTAATTTAAAGCCTTTATTACTGTAGAAACAATATCACGACTATTGCTGCTGACCCTGCTATTTTGAAAATAAAGTATTCACAATGCCTCTCTCTACAGTGAAGTATCAGCTCTGCAACACCACCCCAAACAGTGCACTTCAGTGTTAAATTGACTCCAGCTGTCTCTCTCTCTCTCTCTCAGTACGACCTTGCAAAGACGGCTCTCCTCTTTAACCCAGAGCTGTGTAGCTTGCTCAGCGCTGTCTCTCCCACACCTTGTCCCCATTGTTGCTGATCTTATCGTTCAGCCTATCAGAGGACTAATGACCCCGGCAATCGTTGCTGACCTGTTGGGGGAAGTGCAGCTGCCAAAGAGAGGGGAGGAGAGTCCATTAAAAGATTAATGTAAGGAAGTGGACACTGTCCTCCTGGACCTGTGGAGCACTACAGCAGAAATGGGGAATTTGATTTATTGCCCCCCCCCACCCCCCTCCTCACATGCTGAATAGGCAAAGAAGGATGAGTGGGGTGAAGTGCCTGGCTGTGTCAAGAACAAGAAGTCACAACAAGAGTGTTTGTTTGAAATTGAAAAAATATATATACTATATTATGCCAAATAAACATTTAAAGGTACCTATGGTTTGTGAATCATTATAGTTTAAAGGTCAAGGATTTCATCTGGAATAAACAAAATGTTTCCTGGCATTACTCAGCAGAAACTTTGCTTTGGAGCAAAATCAACACTGGGGTCTGACAGGCCAATTAACCCATGTTTTTAAGTGAACACACTGCCTAATTTATCATTCAATATGCCACAATTAAGCATTCTGTTACTTTGGCAACCGTTTTTAATATTTATTTGATCAAAGCGTAGAGTGGTACGGGCGCTGCAACCTGCCTCCATTACTCATGCATATGGCATAATGTTGGCATTTGTGCAGGGAAAAAAAAAAGGTTTCCTATTAT
This sequence comes from Thunnus thynnus, assembly GCF_963924715.1. Classification (NCBI taxonomy): domain Eukaryota; kingdom Metazoa; phylum Chordata; class Actinopteri; order Scombriformes; family Scombridae; genus Thunnus; species Thunnus thynnus. The sequence continues at coordinate 11,100,724 of NC_089539.1, read as the reverse complement.
ATGCTTTTAGTAAAGATTTGCTGTCAAGCAGCCTTGTTTCCCTGACTCCTTCAGTGAGGGCCTGAACTTTTATAATGGGCACAAACAATGACTTCTCTTGCACTGCATGGGCACTGACAGAGCTGGCTTACTGCTGAGAGAGAGACAGAGGGAGAGAAATTACTCTTTATTTTTGATTGTCAGGTCGGTCTATCTCTGCGTTGTTTACACCCGTTGTAAAGTCTGGGTTATATCTAGCAATGCATGCTGTTTTTACCTGTGTTTGCTTAACCTACAGGCCTACGTTCTGTACAACCATGAGAAAAAACACTTGTTGTGCATGGGTCCCACATATATAGACTCCAGCACTTATTTATACGCTAAAAAGCTATGTTCAGCAGCAGCTATTTTTCAGCTAAATAACTGTGAAGTTGACAACCAGCTTCAGAAGCCTAGCTCTCAGAATGAGGGTAATCCACTTTACGTTCCTCTGCCCTCATTCTCCACCTCCAGTTCCTTGTATCCAGGTTAAATGTTAATTGGACAAAATCCCAGGCCTCTTTTGTTTTAATGGCTGCACTCATTTACTCTCTTACTGCTCTGGTCGTTACACATAGAGTTTAAGGAGAGATAGATGTGAGTGGTTTTGCAAACACAGCTTTGCTAACTCGTTGAAGACTCACTGTCCACATTCCTCAATGGATCATTATGAATTTTCTTACCATTTGCTGTATTTGCACCATTAGCCAGTGATGACTTTGCATCTAACGCTGAGATTAACAAAGTAGTCAGATGTTAGAGAAGCAGAACTATCTGACAATAAATTGGTTACTGAAGCTGAGTGCTAAGCTAAGTGTAAACTGTGTCCGGCTCTGTATTCAGAACTCAGCCAGGTGGAGAACACACACAAGATTAGAGTGACACTAACAATGCTTTAAAATGTTAAAACACTTAAAACTTTAGCCAGATGTAGTGTTGCTATTAAAAATAAGTGCTTTGAAGCTAACCATTTAAAAGCTGCAATAACTGCTTTTATGCTACTTTAGGAAGTGGAGCTGTAAACACAACATTGACATATTAAGTTGATGTGGTGAACTTGCTAGAAGCAAACAGTTGCTTATTCACACCTCCAGTAGATGTGGAGTGACATTAACATTCATTTGGGGTCATATCTGGCACTTTAGCTGCTGAATGCTCCATTATGTTCACCAACTAGTTTCTAACCGTGTGTCTGCTTTTTGCTGTTGCCTGCCACTGCGGTGAGACTGAACCACAAACAGTAAAGTTGCAGGTTGAGTTAAAATACGCTGAAGTGCTTGGTAGAGCTGAGGAGAACTGCAGACACAGGTGATAGTTCCCTGTGGGTTTGCCACTACGAGTGACCCCTTTCAAAATTCACATGCTCATTTGATCTCAACATGAAATTTTGCAGGGAGGTAAAGTACAAGCAGAAACAGCAACAGTGATGATGATGTTTGATGAAGAGCTGCAGACAACCAGCACACCACCAACAGGTAAACAACTTATTTTACTTTGCAGTGCTGTGTAATGGGGTCATAGCTCGGTGTGACTACCCCCAAAACAATGGGAAAATGCCAAAATGTTAGCGGAGCAGAGCAGTGAACTAATGCAGAATGACAAAAATACTTTCTGATGCATAGCACTTACTTTCACTTTCTCCCTCACATAATATTCAAGTGGGAGTAGAAGGGTCAACTCTTTACACAAAAATGAAAATCACTAGCAAAAATGTCACTTTCCTTTGTCTTTCATCTCAAACATGCTCACAGAAAGCATATCCATCACCCCATGGATGATGTCAGGAAATTGTGAGAGAAGGTAATGGGTTTGTTTCATGTGATTCAGGTAATTGTGATATTTGCTCACAAAGTTATTCAATCAACTTATTTGCGCCAACTCCTGTAAATCAGACAATAGACGGTTGCATACGACACAGTGGTCTCTTTCTTTTATTATTTTCTACCACTGTTCACTCAGCGCCATGCTTTTTGGTCTTTAAAGCTCTTATTTGATTCATCTAGCCACATTGGAGAGTGACATCAAGGTAAGAATGTCGAACATAATGCAATATGATTTCATAAAATCTGATCTCTAAAACAGATCTTAAAGATCAAGTGAAAATGACAGATGTAACTTAAGACTTGGATCAGCATATTTACTGTGGCAGCCAGTGTATCTCATAACATCATAACATACAGTGTACTATATTGAAAACTACATAAGTAAATAAAAAAACGTAGTATCATTGGTGTGCCCTTCCTGGGGAAGAAAGGAATCAAAACAAATAGATGGACTGCACAGACGTGGACTTAGCTGTCATTAAGTTCCATGGATGGATGATTTATACTGTTGTGAAAACGAATCCATCTGTTTAACAGCCACCTTTCAAGTCTACAGGGATCAGACTTTTGGGTGTCGGATCACTTTCCCGCCAGAAACAAACCACTCCAGAATTAGTTTGGGACTGGACCAAAACCATTTCCTGTTAGGGGTCTTGGTTGCACCCAAGTGCGATTGCTGTGTTCAGATCTGCCCAAACGAGTTGTACCAGGGGGGAAAACAAACTAGTCCAATCAATCCAAACTGAACAAGGCAGGTTTGAAAATGCTCTAAAAGCCGAATCCAATATAATCCTGATGATGTCATTAGGACAAGTGTTTTCATAGCCTGTGTAGTACTCCTTGTGATAACAAAGTGGATTGCGCCTTTAAGATTTCCAAAAAAGCATTTATATACCAAAAGAGTTATTGAAAGTTAAGTGCACATTTGAAATCTCAGTGAGAGAAAAAGAGAGTATTTGGACAGAGAGAAGTAGTTGGGGATGAAGGACAGAGGGACTGGCAGGGAAAGTAAGAAATGGGTAACAAGCAGAGAGAAAAGACAGAGGGGTCAAGGATTCAGTCGTTCTGAAGTGTGGTCAAAAGCACTAAAAGCTTTATGCTTTAACAGGATTGTTGGGCAAGATACCTCAAGCCTCACTGGCTCATGTTGCTTAGAGCATAATGATTGGTTGGTGGGATATTTTATATGCAGCATGGGTAATTAAATCGCTGGATACTGTTCTGGAATCGATATGAGCCTGGTGACATAAAGTATTACCACTGAACCACTCTGTGTGTGTGTGTGTGTGTGTGTGTGTTTGTATGTGTGTGTGTCCGACAAAGTGAGAGTCAGAGGGAGAGTGAGGAAAGGGAACATGAGAGGCGGGGAGCGAGGGACAGAGTGGGCAGCACAAATTGCAAGCTAAATTTTTATTATGACAGATGAGATGGGTTATTGGAATCCAGGCAAGGCTCTTTTGACTGTAGATGCCATTACAGGACACGGCTGCTTTAAATCTGGGTCACCTATCGACTTAACCTCGCATTGGGCATCAGCAGGGCCTCATTGCCGTGTAATTATGCCTGGAATAAATAGGGCATTTGGCTTGTGGCACTACACCACATAGCGGCTAGTATAATGGACAGTGTGGAATTCATTTGTTCTCCTCTGTTCTTTCCTAATCCCTCTTCTCAACCTCTATTAACTCTCTATGTTTTTCATTTTTTCCTCTGAGCCCCTTTCTACCCTTTGGTTTTCATGCCATCATTGTTTCTGTCTTTTTTTGTGCTCCGCTTTATCTTATTCCCTACTATCCTTGAGCAGAAGGAAAAGGGGGGGGGTCACATGAGCCTCAGAAGAAATGCGCCATTAAGAAAGAGCTGTTAGCAAAACACTGTTCGAACTGTAATGCAGGGAGAGATGAAATTAAAGGCAATACGCACAATGTGAATTCAACCACCACAGCCCAATTAGGGAGCATAAATATTCTCTCTACACTGAAACTCAGAGCCCTCCTTATCAACTAGCAGACTGTTGTTGGGAGTTTTAAAGATATTTTGGGTGGCCATTTGGCTCCATAATGCCTTTTTAAACCAGATCTGAGCGCAGCACATTACTGCTTGCAGAAACCATGCTTCTGGCGCTTTGGCCGCACAGCAGCTCAAAGACACTAAAGGCCCCTAAAGCTACTAGCGGGGTGTGTTGATACCCGTGTGTGTGACTGTCTTCCTTTGTGTGTGTGTCTTGCTGTGAGGTGACCAGCTCAGTAATTGGTCCTCGAGGCTTTTACCTGGCGGCGTTGACTGGCCATGTCAGTGACTTTTTTTTTTCTTTCTTTCTTTCTTAAACTCCAAATGGCCTCATTGGCCATTTAGAGCTCATTACCAATACTTTTGTAAACCATTTCAACTGTCATGAAACAGGGGGGGAAAAGAAGGGGGAGTACATTTTTTGTCATTAATTATACGCCAGATTTTTGTTAGTGGAAGCACGCAAACTATTTTCATGCACATCACAAAGAGAACAGACGCTTGTTCCTTTGCCTTCATTAGAATGAGTTCTGTACAACTTGGCTTTTATTAAAAACAACAGGGGTTCCAGTCCCCGCTTCAGCCCTCAATGTTTTTAATCTTTGCTAATTAATTTGAAGAGATTCTGATTAAAATAATGAAATTGTCGAGGAAGACATTGTTTCAAGCTTATATGAATTCAGTGCAGCTGTTTGAACAGTATATATGTGGAATATTCAATAATTAAATAGTTTTATAAGTCAGTCTGAGAATGTCTTATACCGAAGCATGTGCATGTTATCTAAAATGTTCAGTATAGTTGAATTATCTTTAGTGATTTGGAAAAGCAGTCCTTTTCTCTGTTTACTGGGTAGGTTCTGTTCTGTTTGAACTTGGAAAATGTACAAAATCTAATGGTTTTTTCTTCTTAAGATACCTAATTTCAACATTGATACACAGAGTATGATGTGGAATATTGCTTTCAAGCAGACTAGCCTAAACTAGTGCCAAGTGCTTAACAGGGATATTGCATTTTCACTGCCAGTAAGAGTGGGTGTTACAATGTTTTTTTACACCAGAGATCAACTGCTTGTGGGTTGATGATGTGATGTAAATACAGTGTATGTTCTCTTAGTTATTCAATTTTCTATTATACATTTATGCGATGACCTATGCTCTATAATCGTATTCAAGTTATTTTTGCAAGCAAGAAAATGTATGATCGAAGGGGAAATGTGCTGTAGTATCACCAATCTACAGCAGGGTTTTCATGGGTTGTTGTTTTTTCTGGCAGTTGTGGTATGGCAGCGGTGACAGCGGCGCTATACAAGCTTGTCATCACCATGATAACGTTACATTGTGTCCATGCTGTCACGCCAGATGTTGTGAAAAAAACAACAAAGGCATCCTCAATACACAGATGTCACTTACATTAAATAAAAGACATTCACTTATTTGCAACTATAGATGACAAAAACTATTGCACCTGAGGAGCAACCTCTTTCAGGAACATAACATGATGTTACAGCGTTATAAAACCTTGTAAACAGATTTCGGTGGATGGTTGGGTGTCCATAGCGTCTGGAGACCATGTTTCATATCTGGTACTCAAACAAACATTTTTCAGCCGTGTTAGCAGTGTGGCTCTAGGGATGACAGTGTCGGTCGGCTGGTCGACCTGTCGACCACTTTTTCCAGACTGAAATACCTCAACAGCTACTGTATTGATTACCATGAAATTTGGTACACATATTCATGGTCCCCAGATTATGCATCCTACTGAGTTTGATGATCCTCTAACTAATCCTCTAGCACCAACATGAGGTTAACATTTTTGTTTTTTAGTGAAATATCTCAACAACCATTGAATGGATTGCCATAAAATTTGGAACAGATATCCACTGCACCCATTTCCTTTGGTATCACCTTTAAGTTTACATTTGTGGTTTTGAGTGAAATGTCATTAACATTGGTATGAACATCCTTGCACCCCTCATAAATTGTAGTAAATTTGATAACCCCACCACTTTCCATGTAGCACCATCATTGGGTCAAAATTTCAATTTTTCCAGTATTTTGGTTTATGACCAAATTTCAAAACTAATCTAACTTAGTAAAACTAATCTCAGCTGTTCTTTGTGTTTAGTGCTAAATAGCAAATGTTGGCATGCTAACACATTAAACTAAGGCTGTGAACATGATACACATTATATCTGCTGAACATCAGCATGTTAGTATTGTCATTGTAAGCATGCTAACATTAGCATTTAGCTCAAAGCATTGCTGTGTTCAGCCTCTAGCATGGCTGTAGACTTGTTTAACTATGACTACAATCTTTTCATAACCTTAATCATTGAGGTGACAGATCAGAAAATGCTCATATGAATCTTTTTTTGTAATGGTCATATGAGACGTTTTGGAAAGCAGTGACAAACACTGCTTTGCAGGGAAAATGATTTCATATTTCATGATGAATAGCCAAAAAGATTTTAAAAGAGGAAGTATATTCTTCAGTGAAAGAAAAGGAATGCCTGGAGCAATCCATGATCAAAAAACCCACTATGTTTTTTTCAATACCTTTTGAAGGACTCATCTGTATCAGGATCATTACTGTCCAGATTTCTATTCCAGCACTCTCCTCTTTTTGTCTGCCCAAAACAGGGTGTTCTGGTCTGCTCTTTTCTGTCCGACAGGCAGGCAGCTAAAAGCTCATTTTGGGTACAGTGAGTCAGAACACATGGAACCTGTGGTGGAAACTCTCTGAGTGCTCATCTCAGGCTGACAGCAGGCAGTCCCTCAAGCATTACCGTAGTTGGCCGTGACTGATTTCTCTGAGGCAGGCAGAGCCACAGGAGACTAAATGTTCTGCTTTGGCTCGTCCGTTTTGATTTGCTCTAGATGTACGGCTGTTTGACATTTTGTCTTTTGGATGCGCTGTCTTTGTATTCACACTGTTACCAGCAGTTGTTTACACTCAATAAACACCACTAAAGGACGGACAAAGCCAGGACAGAATAGGTGACTGGGATGTAACTCGGAAATTATTTTAGATGTGTGCTTTTAGATGACCTCGCTTCTGGCTTTTCAGTTTAGTGAAGCACACTGCATGTATTCTCTATTGTAAACATGGATAATACTGCCTCAGAGTGCCATGCCACCTAAAAAAATCACCTGCTTTTAGTTATTCAAGACTTTTAAAATATAGATATGATTTTCATTTTGTAAGTCAAAATATCTGATGCCTGCTGTCCTCTTAAAGCCGCATGAAATGTTTATCTGTGTGTACGCAGGTGTCACCTGTTTAGCAGATGGTGGACAGAGGGACAGGGTGACTCATGCAATGAACAGCTGCACGAATAAGCCTGACTGTAGGGAAAGTATTTATTATATTTATCCAGGCAAAACCTCAGATATTAATTTAGTTTATTTATATTTGCAGATGATCTCTCATGTTGACAGTGTGACAGCGCAGGGAGTCTACTGCTCATGGATTTTTTCTGTTTGTGCACAAACCTGTAAAGGTTGTTGGGAAGAAATAAAGCATTTTATTAATTCTATTGCAAGTTTGAGCCATAGGAGGATGTTTGCGGTGACAATCTGCCAATAAGGAAATAGACATTCAGGCTTCGAGTAAGAATAGCTATGCTGGAGACCCTTATGGTGTGTATACACTGCAGAACAGTTGCCAAGGCGACGTTATCACCCATTATCCATCACTGGAAGCAACAAATCCAGGCTCTGCTATTTATTCTGTTGTTTTCTCAGAAATGGAGGTGACAGATAGTGTGATGGCGGAGAGAGTACATTATTGATCAACACAAGACCCGACTTGTCCCCTGTTTGTTCTCTGATGGCAATCCCACAGGCCTTCGAGTGAGCAGAGCGGGGGGCTATCTTGTTCGACGGTGGTTTATGGCGCCTGTCACTGGGATGTGGAGGAGCATGTACCACATAGAGAAGCCGAGTCAGGGAGGGAGGAGATGTGGGGGTGGGGGTCAAAGGTGGCAGGCTGGGAGTACAACAATAGAGGGCTAATATTTCCATTGTGGAAGAAATAGAGTGGTGGAGTTTGTGCAAGTTGCACGCTTTGTGGGTGGTGAAGTAATTAATACAATACTTCCACATGCTGATGCTTTGAACCGAATATGATAAGAGGAGACAAAGAAGCATTCATCTGTGCCATAAATTATTAAAACACTATTAAACAGACACACTCATATGATAAACATATGCACTGTAATTTCTTTTGAGTCAATCCTACTGTGTACAGGCTGTTCCAGTGTCAAAATGCATGGTTACATTTGCTAAATATTACAGTACCCAGCTACTTTACAAAATCAATTTGCCTTTCTAAAAAGTGGAACTATATATACGTGACCTGTTTTTGAAAATGCAGTTGAAACAAACTCTTTTCCTGGGATTTGCTGATAATACAAATATAGAATGATGGCACTCTTATTCTTTAAAGTAGAACTGAAGTTAAAATCCTTTGTTGCTAAGAAATCAATATATGTATATACAGATGGGTGACAAATCAAAGGAAAAACTGGCGCAGGCCTGAATGCTTGACCCCTACAGTGAGAGGATACAGTGGCTCTGGCTCTTGCCCTGGTTATACTTTGGGGGGTGTTTTACTGGCATGGTCTGGGTCCACTTGTCCCCTTAGAGGGAAGGGTCACTGCAAATCAATACAAAGTTGTTCTGAGTGATGACCTTTATCTATCCTATGATGAAACATTTCTATCTTGTTGGCAGTGTTCTCTTCCAGGATGACGATGCCCTAATTCACAGGGCACGAGGGGTCACTGAATGGTTTGAGTAGGAAAATGATGTGAATCATGTGCTACGGCCTTCACAGTCACCAGATCTCAACCCAATTGAACACCTATGGGACCTTTTGGACCGATGTGTTAGACAGTGCTCTCCACCACCATCATCAAAACACCAAATGAGGGAATATCTTTTTGACTTGTAGAATCAATGCCAAGGCTGAAGAACACCATTACTAATTGTCACCCGTCTGTATATCCTTGGTGTTTGCTTTAACTCATTTTCCTGAAGTGACAGCACCTCCTGCATTAGTTTTCTCTAAGGGGTGTTTAGTTGTGGTAATAACTGACATGCCGATACTGTAATTTGATCAGTGCGATATCTGTGTGGACGGTTATTAAAAATACTGTAGCTATGTGGCCGAGATGGTTAGCAATTACTTAGCCCCATCTGTGATTTGAGCACTCCCTACATGACTCTGTTAATGCTTGCAAGACTCGTCCTTTGTATAATTTGGGACAAACACAACACTGAGCTGTGCAGTTGCTGCCAATGACTCAGCTTTTGTTGAAATTATGTGGGAAAAAAAAGTATTGTCTTGTGGGAATCAGTGCTAACTTTAGCAAGCTTGGCTAACTAGCTTACACTTTTGATTGGAATAAAAATGATGGGTCCTCCTAAATGTTGTAAAGGGACAGATGTCAAATGTTATAAAATGTAAATACATCCAAAGAGTGCTTTATCCACTTTGGAAAAATAGAAAAAAATCTGCACAATAGCTGCAGTATCATTATAGTTAATGTCCTCACACAAAAAGTGAAGAGTATTCAAATTTCAGTTCAACTTTACGAAATTGTACGAATCTCTCCAACAAAACACCAGAGAAAGCTAAATGGCTACAATTGAATCTTTTAAACTGAACAAAAAAAACTTTAAATGCAGTCCCCCATTATTTCCCCCATATTTAAAAACCACAGACAGCTCTCCTCAAAAAAAAAAAGCACTGCGACACTGCCTTTCTATGAGCGACACAAAGATGGCCTTCCTCTGTTAGGAGAGATATATGAGATGGAAGATACAAAGCCAAGGCTCTTAATAAAAATCATCCATTTTTGTCAGAGCCGGCCAGGGGAAAATTTGCAGCAGTATCAATAGACAGCCCCCCCTCTTTTTTTCTCACTTCTTTATCTCATCCTACCTCCATCTCTTCTTTCTTTCTCCCTTTCTTTCCGAGCATACATCAGTAGAGAGAGAGAGAGAGCGTCACCGCGGCTGTCTCTGATATCTCCTAAGTCATTTCATCTCTTTCTGAAGGCTGACCTCTCTGCTGTACATTTTTGGGCTATCAAGTGGCACTGAAAGTCACACTTATCATGAGGTAAGGGATGACTGCCATTTATTTCTCGATTTCACTGTGATAGGAGTGTGTAGGTGTGATTGAATTCACTCCCTCTCTCTCCTCTTGAGCATTTAGGCCCACTGCAGGAGAAGTAAGTTGACTATCTGAACCTGCACCGTGCATTCCTCAAACTAGATTATTGTCATTTCTTCACATCCTGGATAGAGGTTCATAGTCAATAAGCTGCTATATGAAGAAAAATGTTGCAGTAGCAGTCAAGCTGCCCCCACATTTTCAAATAATGCACCACTGTTCTTGATGGTTTGTGAATCATTTCCTGCAAATGTTGAGTAGTCTGTACCGAGAATACTGAGGGGTAAATATGATAAGGGAATGCGTAAACACATCAGTCATACTGGTGTTGCGGAGGTTGCTGATATACTATTGTAGGTGGGATTGTCATGCCTGGGGATGATGGTGCGACTCCTCTCCAGGAGAGCATGAAACAGGATTACAAACACATCAGCAAACATGCAAACCACAACCTTTATTTTAACTACTTGTCAAAATAATACAGCTGCTGACTTTAACCTTTTATGTGTGATTTATTTCCCTTGATATAGCACTTACTCTAATATAGACACATCCAAAAAAATTAAATCATATTAATGAAATGAACTTTATGCAGCGACAATGATCATTGGCAAATTGTGTAATAATAGAAATAGTGTGTCACACATACACCTCAAGTGTAGCTTTTTCACACTGTGTGATTTGTGTCATGGCACCGATTTCCTGGTGGTACAGTACCAATAAAGCAAGTCATTTTATCATGAGGATATCATACCATCTTATGACTGGAGCAGAATGTCCAACGCATTTCAAAGTTAGTATGTCATATGTGTGAAACTGGCTCTTCAGCTTTCCTGCTTCCAGCATAACCGTTTAGATCTGTGCCATACCGAGAACTTCACCGACAGGTTTCCAGGAGGAAGGGGGGGGGGGGGGGGGGGGGTAGTTGTGGAAGTAAATATTCCTCCCTTGCTTAGAGGAATCTGATTGGGTTTTGCCTGCGCTCTGATATGACTGGCTGCTGCAGTTTTTCTCCAGACACTTGGTTACTCACCACTTGTCAGCCAGCTCCCATCATTCCACATGCCCCTTCAGCTGTAGCTGTGGGCAACACACACCACACCTTGTCATCTGCAGAGGCATGACAATATGCCCATAGGTTAAGTGCACACGCTGTCTGATCCTGTACACATGCACCTCGTCCCACACGTAGGAGCATACACACAAACACACTTTTGTCCTTTTACGCTTGTCAGATCGCATATCTAAATAGCACCAACTACACTGGTAGAGACTTTCCTACTGTCTCTGCCTGACCACTTTTCTGACTCTAAATGGCACAAAATCCAATCGTTGCACAGGTTGTGGTGTGAAATGAGAGGCAGCAGACGGCCAGTAATACGATCTGTCACAGTCTGTTTGAGGAGGGGAAATATGAAGCAGGGGATGGCTCACCTTGATAAGCAGAGGAGCCTTTCCTGTTTTTACATGATTCAACTATGAATACACGCTACAAAGATGTATCTCCGCCCACCTGCCACATGTTTTTCAAAGGGCCCCTCTCCTTTCTTCTCTTCCCCGCCCTCCACTCCAACTCCTGTTTCCTCCATCAGTGTCACCAATTGCTTTTTTTCCAGCCTGCTTTTAAATTAGTCTGTCTCCCCATCTTCGCCTCTCATGTTATTTTCATAGAAGGCAATCCAAAGTGGATTGCATGTTAATTCAAATATGGGATCACTGTCCCGCACAAGAGATGGTGGAATGAAAGCAATTGGAGCCCAGGAACAGGGTAGACATGTCTGGGAGACAAGCCCCAAATGTGTCCTCTCAGGCCATGTTAAAGAGAATGCAAAGAATTTCCCAGTCTCACTTAGCCAGTGTCTAGACACTGCACTCTTCTTTCTTGACTTTGAAGCTACAATACGTTTGTCAATAACAATATATGTGTGCAGAGTAGCGATTTCAAAAGCCTCAGATTTTTTTTATAGGTTCATGGGTCACTATATTACAAAAGGCGTCATGTATTATGCATCAGAGATAGGAAGAAAAACAACTTCTGATTAAAGACATGATTCATTTGGAAAGGGCTCACACTTCTAAGAAGGCATAGACACTCATATACTGTACACACACCAATTGAAAAAAAAATCCTGGCCCCCAACTCCATGGCTGTGATATGAATCCACAAGCAGAAAGCCTGTTCCTTGGTTATAACCATATTGATGGACATCTACATCCAATATGTTGCTCCATTGATTCTTCATTATTCCAATTCCCGGGACTATTCCAATGTGGCATGGCAGCAAGATGTACACAATTAATTTGTGCTTTCTATTAAAACAGAATCATTAAAAGCATGCTGCACAACAATTTATAATTAAAATACCAGCACAACCAAGAGGTGAAAGTCTCATTAGTATTGGTGCCATGTGCTGTTTATTTCCTTGACTAATTTAAACAGCCAGTTTTTAGGCATTCCTGTGATGATTTATGTACTGCATGTATTCAACGTAGAGTGTTTCACGACAGTGACAATGCTAGAAAAAATTGGTGACTTTATTTTCAAGGAGGTATCAAGGTCAATAAAATATGTGTATGTAAAAAGGATTAAGGCTGTATGTTGCTCATACACTCTATGATACTCGTTTATCATACAGTATATTATGTAGCTTTTTTGATGCTTCAATAATTAAAACATATGGCTGACAATGTATTTCTAACTGTAAACAAAAATATCATGTGCAGAGTCAAACCTGTAATTAATTGATCCTACTAACAAGTATTTTATTATGTATCCAAAGCCTGATATCTAATTGCTCTGTGCCATAGACTTCTGTTGTTATCCAAAATGTTTGGGCAACAGTGTTTTGTCCATGTTCCTTTGCCCCAAAGATTACGGTCACAGTAGTTGCTCCAAAGACTAATAACTCTTATTTTTTGCCTTTATTGGTCAGTTATTGGCTAAGAGGCCAAAAGGAAATAAGGGGAGAGAGAAATGGGTATGACAAAGGTTTATTGTCGGACTTGAACCAGGGAATGTATGGTATGTAGCATGCACGGTAACCATTCAGCTACCAGGGCACTCCTCCAAAGACTAATTACAGTGATCTCATTCTCACTCTAAGGAGAGTTTTGGACGACAATGGAGCTCTACAGCACAGAGGAATACGATATATCAGACTTTGGAGACACACATAATACTTGTAAATAGGATCGATTCATTCTGGTTTGGCTCTGCACGTGATTTGTTGAGGATAAGAAAAATACAGAAAATTGGCCTTATCCTTTAATTTTTTCCAGTTATTTGGTTTATGACCAAATGTTAGCATGCTAACATGCTAAACTAAGATTGTAAACATTACCTGCTAAACATTGGCATAATAGCATTGTCATTTGTGAGCATGATATTGTGCTGATTTTAGCATTTAGCAATTGTTAGAACTGTTAAGGCTAGATATACATCAATAATTAGCTCTTGCTAGGTAGAACCTTAATTATCAATGCCATTGACATGTGAAGTCAGATATGCACAGCAGTATTCCAGACAGCTGATGTTCTCACTTAGCACCGAACTGTTAAAGTATCAGGCTTTTGTCAATATCTGTGCAGAGTGTACAGTGTCACAGACATAGATCTATGCTGCGATAATGAGACACAATTGATTAGCTTTGCTTCTCAAATGAGCCCTTCACAAGGAAATTGAAATAACACACAGTCAAACCACACGGACATGATTAATGGTGTTTTGAGATTTGAATCTAGTGGTATTTACATAATCAGCAGGGGAGAATTAGCTATTTCCATCGCTGTGTTGTCTGTGAACAACGGCCCTCCGCTTACATCAGACTGTCACTCTGATTGTATTGCATTGTCTTAAACTCTTGATTTCTCACGGGCTTTGATGAAGTGATTGGGCAGATAATGAAGAGTTGTGTATCTGCATCAAGTTAAAAGGACTTCCAGTGAAAACATATTTTGAATAACCATAATTAATGAAGTGCGCTATTTCTTCTTTTAAAAGTTAAAGTCTTGCTTTGGGGGCCAAATTACAGCTACAGTACTATGGATTATTACTTGTGTAGTGTCTTCACAGCATAAATTTTACCTCTGACCTGAGTACCAGCATATCTTGACTCTGTCAATAGTGGATTTTTTAATGGAGTCAGTAATGGAGTACAGGCATTTGAAATAAATGTGCTATTATTAATATCATCCAAAAGTAATTTTGCAAATCACTGAAACTTTTGAAACCCCTGTAGTCTGTGGTCCACTACGCACATACGAGGCATACACTTACGCACATGCACAATGACAAGCCCAGGGACAACTAAAGCTACTGTGTGTTCTCTGCTTGCTCCACCACTAAAAGGTCATTGCATGATTTATGCACCTGTTTTGTGAGTTAGATGGGAACTGTTTGTGCTTTGGGGCACCTGACCGATCGAAATGTGAAATATGAAAATGAAATTCTGTTCATGAATTGATTTACAAGGTTGAGCAGGTATTAAGCTGGCCAACTGAGAGTAGCTGGATAAATACATATTGTGCATTTGTGTGTGTGTGTGTGTCCAATCTCCTTATAGCATGTACTGTATGTGTGCATGTTGCGCTGGGTGTTAAGTGCATTTATAACCCTGTGAGGATGCAGTGTCCTGTCATGTTGAGGCAAATGGTAAAATCAGATTGGGTGAATATATAATGTGTAAGCAAAAATATGCACGCACATTAAACATAAAGTCATGGCATTGCATGATTTTTGCATGCGTTGGTGGTCAGTGCTAGATAGACATCAATAAATGTGTATATACACACACTTGTGTGGCTGTCTACTCACGCTTTACTCCATTTCTCTATCTGTCTTGACATGACAGTGCACTGTGTTGGAGACATGTATTCTTTAACATGGCAGCTCACAGGGGAGAGACACAGATGGGTTTTGACTTCCTAATGGTTCTGGATGGCCAAGCATGATGTTATTCTAGTTGACAAGCTGCTCCATATCTACCGTAATCAAATACCTACTGCATGCTCTTTTCCATGAAAATTTGAATTTTTCTCGTCAATGATTAATTAAACAATTAATTTAGCGGTGGCCTAGATTTAGAAAAGGGAGAAGTTGGCGAGATTCCCAAACGAATTTGTGTTTCCTTGGGAAACTTACAACAGACTCAAACAAAACAGTAGATGAGTACATTTTGAAAACTTTAATAAAACATGGGGAGTGTTTTGATTACCACATTCTCCCTGATGATCTGTGCGGTATTAAAGCTCTTTTAGTGTCTTGTTAGATACATCAAGCACACTTCAACTTATCCAAGCAGAAATCTACATTCACATTCCTCCTGTATATTGTATAAAATCACATAGCATGCTTCTCCATGAATTTATTAAGAAGTTACACATGCTAAAACTTCATGTATAAATACATTGGAAGTTAATGATATAGAATTAAATAAAACAAACGACTTCTGCACTCTGAAGCTTTAAATTGAGAGTACGAGGCACTGTATTTAAGATAACACATTCACACCAGAGGTAAATAGATGGTACTTGTATGCACAAGCTTGTTTAGCACGACAGCTGTGTTGGATACATTACTGCATTAAATCAAACCCAATTACTGCCAGCTCATTGCCCTTATGCCCCGAGAGGTGACTGATGCAAATGCAGAAGTATGAAATCCCTCAATGTTGCTGTGTTGAGGGAAGAAATCTTACAATATGCAATGTAAAAATGGAGGGGACAGATGTTCATTTCAGAGTGCATTTTCAGATTTTTTTTCATGATGCCAGAAACATGGATGTTAGACAAACTTAAACATACATCTCATTCAGTTAAGATATCTATAACTGTAACAGCTCCTCTGTCACAGTTTGCTTTTTGCTCTTGGATTTGCTGTGGTGTGCAAAGGAATCGCTCCAGTGTGGCCCAGAGTGCTGATGTTGTTTTTATGTGCTGCTGCTGCCGCTGTGCTTTTTTGTCACTTCAGAGGGTCAACCAACACACTGTGATATCCGCTCCAGCACTTAGATGCACTATGTTACGCTGATGGAGGAGGCTTTTTGGGGACAGCACTACAGGGATTGGGTCTGAGTGGTAACCTCTGAAATGGAACGATGCATGAGTGTATTTATGTGTGTGTGTGAAGCGGAGTATGTTTAAAAAAGAAAGTGGGGCTGCGCTGAATGACAGATGAATGGACAAGCAAAGGACACAAAGGGAGAAGCAATATTTAGAGAATGCGAGGGCGCAAAACAAAGAGAGGGAATGAAAAGAGAGTGAGGTGGGGGGGCTTCAGATGCTCAGAGAGCCAACTGACTGAGGAGAGAGGAGTGCCACCAAGCGGCAACCTCTGGGGCTGAAAAATGAAGCCAACGTGAAAGTGCCAAAATCTGCAGTTCCTCAAATGGCCACTTGAGGCTTGCTCCCAAAAGTGAGTCAATTCGCATAGACCCCCATGTTAAAATGCCCAACTTTCCAGCAGAAATAAACATGTTTACAGCCTGGTACAAAAAACTGTTTTGTTCTCTATAGCTAATTTCCCCGTTCATGACAACTGTACAGGGGGGTGAATTTTTATATAACTCACCCATTTAAATTTTATTAAGGCTTAAAGTTATGCATAATTAAGGGCGTGGCTGCTTTGAGTGACAGGTGGGTGCCGTCACAGGCAAGTTGCTACCACGGTGACATCGATGGTTAGGTAATGTAAATGTGGCGTAACCCCAGATTCATAGAGAGAGTATAGGCGTAGCCATAGCCGTTGCTATTTCAGTGTATTTTCAGTTCATGTTAACTGTAACATTTTGGTCACATAAAAAAGTCTTGTTCAGCATTTGGTTGTATTAAAAGACCCTTTAAGGAGTTGGATGTTCAGTTTTTTCAAGTAAGTGCATTTTCTTGATGGTTTTAAACTTGTTTTTCGCTAGCAAAAAATTAGCATTCTCACAGTTAACCATATACCGTAAATGCACCTTGCTAACCAACCTAGTAGCTGGTGTTAGGGTCAGCTCCACCCTTTCTTCACATATGGTCACTTCTGGCTCCAAAAATGTAAGATGGCGGCAGTCAAAATGCAAACTCGATACTTTAAAACAGGAGTCCACAAACCAATGGGTGATGTCACGGTGCCTACATTCATTATTTTTTACAGTCTATGAATGCCACACACACTTAAGCTAAGCAGAGGGCCATGCCACCAGTTCTCTCCAGTGAGACATACTGGAGGTGTCTGTCAGGTCAGTTAGTACTACTGTGCTTACATTTTCCACCTGACTTGCTTCATTAGTGTCTTCGTCAGTAGCTTTGAGTTTCCTCAATGTGTCTGCATGTTCAGTGATACATCTTTTCCCACATGCTCATAGTGTTAACCATGGCTTATGAAAGTAAGTAAGCAGTAAGCAGTATAGGTTTGCCAAACACCCGAGGAGGTCACAGCTGTCACATTATGGGTTTTCAGCCATGCTAGCGACATGGTTTTAGAGATGACAATGCCAGTTTGTGGCCCAGACTGAAATATATCAAAAAATTATTGGATGGGTTACCATGAAATTCCCCAGAGGACGAATCCTTCTCACTTTGGTGATCCCCTGACTTTTCCTTTTAAGCCACAATGAGGCTGACATTTGTGGTTTTCAGTGAAATGTCTCAACAGCCACTGGATGGAGTGCTATGAAATTTGGTACAAAAATACACGGTTCCAAGGGGATAAATCATCATGTCTTTTGTAATCCCCTGATGTTTCATCCAGCGTCACCAGCAGGTCAAAGTTTTCACTAATCCTGTAAAATATTTGCTAAATTTGGTACAGATATTCATAGTTCCCAGAGGATTAATGCTAATGACTCTGGAGATCCCCTGACTTTTTTCTCTACGACCACATTTCAGTCAACATTTGATTTTGTGTGTTTATGACTTAATACTTCATCAGCCTCAGCTGTTGTAAACATTGTATGCTAAACATCAGCATGTTACTATTGTAATTTGGAGTATATTTGATAATGAGGTCATATTCTGACATTATTTAAGCTGCTGTTTATCTATTGAAGCTGTCAAACTCCATTTGGATTGCTCTGAGGACGAAATTTTGACATTCTACACTGCAACTTTATAGTTACAGTTATGCTTCATGTTAGTTTTTTGCTTTGAAGGAGAGCGGGGAGATGACATACCTTGTGCCGGACCCAAATGAAAACTACCGTGGACTAATGCACATGGCTTGCATGTTAGCCCACTCATCCAAAAGGACAGCTACTAATTTTACTACTATTTTTTTGTGGAGAAAATGTAATTATTTCATCAATTCCTTTTCTATTTGAGCTTTGTGTGTGTTACTGTACTTAGCTATTTAGTCAATTAACCCTCTTTATTTGAGGATTCTTTGGACCACTATGCACACTTTAATTTACACATTGTTGTGGGTTCTTTGAGTCTGGACCACACATTAACATTCATGCATCTTGGCATTTCCCCAACACCTTTAGACATTTTACTAACAGGGACATTAGGAAAACAAAAGCAAAAGAAAGGGAAAGAGCTACACTGGCATTTTATAATCACTCATAAACAGCAGCTTATGAGGAAAGTGGTATATTACAGGAATAATGTATCAGTGAGTAAAATCAATAGGAATCTGTACAATCAGCAGCAGGTTTCTGTGCCTATTCATTTATACTCTATGGTTTTATTGATCCCTCGCAGTGTGAGTTGCTGAATGATTCTGGATTGTAGCTATTATGATCATCCCCCAAGGTCCACTTATGCATATATTCAAATTCTAGCAATGTCCAGCAACAACATGTCCAGTCATATGAGGATGGGAATGAAGCAAATATGCATGGAGATATGTGCATTTGAAACACTTGCCATTCAGAGTCAATTATGGGCTTGGTGTTAGCCGTTCCACAATTAGAAAACTGTGTATCCATCACCGAACCAATGAGGAAACCCATACGTTGTCGAGCCATGATAATTGATGTGTTGACATTCAATGAGTACAATCTTTGGTATCCCCAACTTGCAGCATCTTACAGTGTGCACTGACTCAAAAATATGTGAAAAAGCACAAACGCAGCATGAAATGCTTGGTCATTTAAGTTCTTTAAAGATTCCTGGAAACTACACCGTTGAGGTCTGCCTTTTAATGCGGCATTTTGATGTTTCGCACTTTGAGCACACACAGAGCGGCTGTTTTGTGGGGCCCAGAGATAAGAGACGGAAAGGTTTGAATGTGTGAAGGGGAGGTAAGGCAGCGAATCCCTTTCAGGTTTGTTTCAGACCACCTGCTGGGTCCTCAAAACAGAGCCCCACATGGCAGATCAAAACATGCCATCAACTCTTTGTTTTTCTGAGGTTTCATACAATTAGCCATTTATTTATGCGCAAGGAATGGATCTGACAGTATTAGCGACTAAGTGACTTCATCCAATGGCAGAAGTCATCTTATATGTGGCAGCTGGGTCTTCATTTAGCGCTGACTGTCACTGTGTAAGTAAACAAAAATCCCAGCCTTTTCTAATGAGCCCGGTTATGAAATTGGTCACACATTCTACTGATTGTTGTTTGAAAACATAACATTTACTCCCACTACAATAGTTAACCAAGATCTATGTCCATTTGTCTTGTGGTGGACTGCTTTAAGGCCTTACCAACCTTAACTGAGCGAATAAATCGCTGTCACGCTCCTCAAATGGTGTGATCGCCTGTCACAGCCCTTCACATCAGTTTACTTTATTGGATGTGGCTCACGCCTCCAGATATTTATATCTTTTTACAGCCATGTACTATAGTGGCTAACAAAACAAAAAAAAAGAGGAAAAAAAATCAGTGAGGGAGAAAGAGGAGGCAGGAAAGCTAGGCAGGCAGCTAGACAAGTAATGGTGTGGAATACAGAGGAGGGATGTGTGGAGCTTTGGCTGGGGACAGCCTCTAGATCCATCTTCCCCTGCTTAAAGCCCCAGCGCCTGGGTAATGGCCGCACGGCGGGTGCTTTTAGAGGTTACGGCACAGGAGATGAGGGATCTAGGAGTGGAGAGGCCAAACTGAGAGGTGATTTCCCCAGCAGAGGCCTCTTCATTTTGGGGGTAGAGGAGGCGTCGACGTTGCCACTGCTGCTGGAGCCTGGAGGAAAACAAGCAAATTGTTCCCCACAGGAACAAGGTACCAGCAACAAACTGGATCTGACATAATATAGAGTGTTTTCTCTGTTACTGCCTCTTTGTTCTATTTATTTCAATGAATTTCAGCGACTGGATCTATTTACTATCAATTCCTTTGTTTCATCATGTGCCCATCCATACATTGATCTATACATACATTCATGTATTCTAGAGGCAAAGCAAAAGCAAAAAATAGATTTGCAACTGGCATACAACACACAAAGCTATATTGTCACCTACCTGTACAAAATCTATTGCTGCTCACAGTGCCCACTCATTTTAATGAGGTCAGTATGCTGACAGGAATGAATAGTCCAAGTCCTTCCATGGGGTTTTGTATGAAAAAATCACTGATGCTTTTGCTTTATGTTTAGAGGCAACAGTTTTGAGCAGGAAAGCCAACCTTTACAAAATGCTTGTGATTCACCATGACAAAGGCATTGGTTCTACATTAGACTCAGCATAGTGGAAGGAGACAAGGCCCAACATCAAAGCTGTCATCTTGCATTGTGAACAAAGAAGGTAAAGCCCGGTGAGTGGAACAAATTCAAGACTGGCCTTACTACTGCTTTCCCGATAGCAGGTACATTGTTGCTGCAAAGCTGTTGTAGCCTCTCATGCTTTATCCCATTCAATAGTAAATTATATCTTCAGTTTCTCAACAGCAAGATATGGTCTTCCTCTTATTTCCTCCCCCTCTAAATAGTTGAGTGAGATTCAGTCCATTTACCTGAATCAACTCTAGCCATCTTCAATTTGTTAAAGGCTCTTTGGCACCCCCGAGTATGGAGGGAGATAATTGAATTGAGCTCATTCTTCTTGCTGATTTCTCATGTTACCTAAAGGGACTTGGGGAGGAAAAGTATTCTCAGAAAAGAGCCCTTTTCAATCTATTGCAAAGGCTATTCGTGAAAGGGAATATGAAAGTCATATGGAAGGCTAAGTGGGAGAGAGAAAGGTGGCGAGAGAGAGAGTAGCACTCTGTGAGCTCACTGTTTGTGAGAGATCTGTTGTATGAGACTGAATTTCATGCTGAGGAAACATGATTTATGAAGAAGAATGTTTCCTCACAATACTTAAAGAGGACCTAGAGGACCATTAGAGTGGCTCTGCATGATTCAAAGTTAAAAAAAAACTCCTTATTTATCGTATACTGGCCCTTTATGCAGCCCCTCAATATACACAGTTTCTCTTACACTCTGTTTTAGCTCCTGTCTCTTTAAGGCCCCCCTTCCGATGATCCCATTCTGTTCTGATTGGCCAGCTTTACGCATCAGAGTTGTGTAACTTTACCGTCACCGAACCAAACGTTTCCTGCTATACCGCTTCAAATTAAAAGCTTTTAAATGAATAACTTACGGGAGACTATTATTGTGAAGAATTTACAGGAAGTAAAAACGTGTTCCTCACTGACTTAGCGGAGCTTTGTTAGTGGCGCTAAAAAATGGTCGAAACAACAACATATGGAGCTATTTGTTCTGTGGATCAGTTAGAAATAATCCAGCACACCTCCAACAGGTAAACTACTTATTTTACTGCGTAATGGAGTCGTGGCTTGGCGTAACTACTCCCAGAGTGGAGCAGCGAACTCACGCACTGTGCACATAGCAATGTCCATATAAAGAAATGTGTCATGAACTGACGTCAGCTCAGGCTGAAAATAGAAAAAATTGTTGGAAACGGAGCGTTCAGAGCAGCCTGAAGCCAGGGCTTTCTGCTCACAGGGATTACCGCTACATACATTTACCTCGTTATTTGACACGCCAGACATTTTTAACCTGAACATCCGACATTGTGACATTATATATATGTCTGAAAATAAGGAAAAGCATAATATGTCCCCTTTAATGCTCTAATAATTTAAAGATCCAGACATGTAGTAAGACAAAAATACTCTCCTTGGAACAATAATGTGTGTCTGATATGATTTTTCCACAAAAAAAGCATAATTACCATGTTAATTTTCTCCTTCTCCCTTATTAAAAAAAACCCAAAATGTATAAATATGCAAATATATTTTATTTCAAAAGTTTAACTGCTGGACACAAGATGTCTTCTGCTTCACTGTAAAGTCCATTCTCAGTGTATGTTCACTGGGGGTTTCAAGTTTCCACATCACACTTGTATAAGTTGAATATTGGACCAGGATTGGCTTCCAAACTAGTTGTGATGTCAAATCCTGTTCATAGGCCCAACCCTACAATTCAGATATTCAATGGGCACTTATAGCAGATGAATGTGAAAAACAGCCTTTTAGTGTCAAACTCTACACATACATCATTCTGCACAGAGAAGCTCAAACATCCAACTGAAGGAACAAGAAGAAAAACATATTTTTGAGTGGAGGAAGACTTTAAGTATATCTAATTATTCTATGTGACCTTAATAGGCTTCCCAGTAAAAGGATGTTATAGACAAAACTAAAATTTATATATACTCACAAGAGACTGCGTACATACAGTAAAACTTTGAGTTATCCTGCTGGGTGTCAAATTTTAGGGTAAAATCTGAATAGCTTGCATATAACCCAAAATACAGAGTGCTGAACTTTCTGCCATATTTAATTGATGTTGATATACCAGAGGGGCATTTTAGGATTCAATTAGCCCACTGAAAATGAGAATTATAATTCTAAACTGTGAAACCCACTGTAAGTGCATTCATAGGCCTTGGGCCTCTCTTAAATGTGTGAAATGAATATTATATAAAGGCCTAAAATGTCGTTATTAGAGCAATATAAAAATTGAATTACTAATAGAAACAGTAATAGATTTCAAGAGACACCATATGCAGAAAGACATCCGTGTTTTTTGTGACATGTGTGAAATGCACCAAAACAGAGAGCTGAAGTCTCAAATAGTAAGGTGACAGTTTCTTCTATTACAGAAAATAAGTAGTAAGCTCTCCAAAAGAAGCCAGTTCACTTGTTAATTTCTAAACTGCTACAGCATTTTGACACGCTTCTCAAAAACTGTTGACACATTATAAATTAAAAATCATCCCTCTCTCTTCTCTTTCTCGTGAAGTAATACTTCATTAGCTAAGATTGTTCATCCATGCCATGAATACAAAGGATTATTTCCTGAGAAATAACAAAGGACCTCTTTTGCCTCAGAACCGCGGAAGATAAAAGAGTAAGCCTTTGACGAGTTAATGAATTAGTGTGGTTAAAATCGACAGTGGATGTGTACTCGCACAGTAAGTAAAATTCAATTATATATATATATATATATAAACCAGTATGCAGTCATGAATAAAAAGTACCATAGTGTGCTACAGTTTTGTAAAAGCCACGGCAAGAGCCTATCAGTTTTGGTTTTAGGTCAATGGTTGTGCGGGCACTTAAAGCATTTTATGCTAATATAAATGATAATATTTTATTATGGTTGTGTGTTTCTATTTATTTTATAGATATGTCACCACTGTACAGCATCTGCATCTATATTTGTCTGCGTGAGTATGCGTGTCATTACTTCTCTGTTTTGGTGCATTCTAACTATTTAAAAGGTCTCTTGCTCAATCTTCATTTCTTAGAATTGCTTTGGCGGCAGAGGGAAGGCATTTCCTGCAGAAGGAGATTGAAGTCTTTCTGGAAACAGTATATCTCCCACATTGCCACAATGTTGGGCTGTCAATCAGCTGGTGTCTTGAACAGCACAACAACACCAGTCCACACACCCAATTGCGCCAGCTGCTACATTCCTCTGAAGATAGAAGATGGCTTGATGTATGTCTTTGATAGGAAAGGCCAATGCTAGTGTGAATGGATTTGACACCTATCTGAATGGGTCATGGCTATGTTGTCGTATGTCTTCTGCCAGGAGACTTTTAAGGCTTATATTGAAACAGTAAAAAGGACATATTGACCACACTATGCACACAGCGATTGCCTATATTTCACCTGACAGAGACATTATAGTAGCTGTGTGGCGGAGGTGGTTGTAGAAGCCTTGCTTTGACAGTCTTGAGTGACATAGGCAATGTGTGCTCACACACAGGCCCAGGGCAGATGGACACAGATGGACAGACAGAGGGAGAGAGAGAGAGAGAGAGAAAGCAGCCAAGGGTAAATTCAGCACCATGGACAGCTACCATCAGACATCTCTCCAGGCAGCATTTGTTTGCTTTTATCTCCAGGAGATGAATCACTTATAGTCGGCAAAGCCAGTGCTGGATAAACAAACTGGTTTGAAATATATGGCGTTTAATTAGTCTCAAAACCCACACACCAAAAAAAAAAGGCACGTGCATGTGATATGAGCACACACAACAGTATCTGCGACTGGAAAACCATCCTTGCAAGGGAGCACTTTTGCTCTGTGTGCACAAATGTGATCCCGCAAGCACAGAGCTGTGACAAGGATGAGCTCGACCCTCCCTACATGCTTGCAACTGCTCAACACTCACTCGCTTGTCAAGTTGACTTTTAGACTTTGGAGGCAGGGATGGAGTAGACTGTCCGCTCCTTTGATTGGTCAGTTTAAATACTGACCATGACCTTTGATTGACTGTTTGGTTTGATCACGGACACTGTCAAAGACAGGGAATTACCTGAGAGAACAAGGAGATACAAAAATAATGATATTTAGCAGCTGATTCTCTGTTTTTTTACCACTTACACTTATGAAAACTGTTAGACATTGTAATATAAGCCTTTATGTTGTTTAAACCTACTTTCAGATTTGTGAGACCTTTATTTTGCTTATGAAAACAGAAAATAGATTTCACTGATATTTCTCCATCTAGACCACATTAGACCAGGTCTAGATCAAAAACCACTATACTTAGACCTGTCATATCTGGACTAGATTATCAAGGAGACTCAAAAGAGTCATTAAAACACAGTTTCAGATTTGTGAAACCTTTATTCTATTTGTGAAAACTAAAAAAAGGGCAATTTCACTGATCTTGCGGCTAGGAAATCACAGCGCGATTTCATATCTCTCCATTTCATTGGTTACGGCCATGTAAAGCTCCTTTTTCTCAAGCAAAGGTAGAAAAGTTATTTTTACCTTTTGAAATAATGGCAATGGCAAAGATTGGCAAAATGGGTTAGGGGAACGTGTGTCAAGGTGCTCAATTTGGGCCCACAGCTCATTATTGCCTGGGGCCCCCTATCATGTTAATCTGGCTATGATTGATAATAATGTCAAAGGTAGTTAAATGTCTGCAGTCCTATTGCAGTTCCCAGTTTTCACATTCTGACTACTTTTTGCATATAAGTTCACAGATAATGTAGTAGCCAATCCAGTGTGGATGGCACTTTCTGAGAATATTTGTGTGTGTGGCTAGCTCTCCATTTTAGGAATGTAGGATTTTCTATAACTTATCCTTCCTTACTTAGTTTTTGTAGTACACCGAGGCTTCAGGTGATATCTGTTCCTGTCCTCCACACACTTGATCCAAAACCTTGTGCTTGATATAGTTTACTGCTGACCAAAAGCTATTTTACACGGCCAGTTGTAGTTGAATAGGCTTAGGAACAGTGCCATACTCTCCTATGCTGCACTCTGTTTTGCTTTTGCTCTCCCAGCATTTGATCCATAATGCCACTCAGTTTTTAATCAGAGCTTTCAAATGTGACCTTGACTTAAATCCATCAAGCTGACATTTCTGGTGAAAATGCTGGGGGCCGATGTCAGCCTCAAAAATCCAATGACCAACTCTCCCATGTACTCAGCTCTATTCACAGAGGGCACGGCTCTCTGTACTTTGAGCATTATAATTACAAGCTAGTTCCATTTGCAACTTTCCAGCACCTATAAAAAAAGGTATGGTAATTACCATAAGAGTGTGTGGAACAGAGCTCCATGCAGAGGAGATTATTGCCCTCTGCATCCGCTCCTCCCTCCCTCTCCCTCTATCCTCTCCCATTCCCTCTCCCCCTGTTTGTGAATCACTTTTAACCTACAATCCAAACGGCTTTGACAAGGATTATGGAGTTTTGATGAGAGACAGAGAGAGGCTGGGAGAAAGTGAGTTTGGGGTAATGAAGCAGCAATGTCAAGGAATGATTTATGAACGGCTCTCTTTCCTTCACTCTCCTGTCGCCGAGATGTAGTCAGTTCAGATATCACATTTCAGAAAAATTCAATTCTGACCACGCACAAAATGATCAGTGTACCACTTCAAGAAATTAGATAGCATTGTTTGTTTAATATAGTATTCCAAGCCATCCAATGATATGTCAGCAATATTTCCACATAATAGCAGAACAATGCACATTCACTATTTGAGGAGGATTGTAAAGCTTGGTGCATTTGTTAGGATTCATAAGTTTTCATTTTTGTTATTTTCTTCCTGTGGCGAGACATGGGAATAGTGTTGTGTACTGTTTATGATTTCAGACAGATGAGTCACAGGCAAACCAGGCCCAGGGTCACTGCCTGAGCTAATGAACAGTTTACAGACAACATCATGTGCCACACGGTAGACTACATCTTGTTGTCTAAAACAAATCAGTGAAAAACATCATATACTTGAAAATAACAAAACACTGCATACCAAATATTAGCTAAAATTGGATCTCATAAATACTGTGATTTTTGGCTTCAACATTAAAGATAACGTGTAGGTTGTTATGACAACCATTGATTCTGACTTTATGGGATTATTGCACCATTTTCCCTCCTACTGCATCTTTACATTTATTACATTTTAGACATTAAGCTGACATTTTTATCCAGTATTGCTTATTAAAGTAAGCAGGTAGGAGTTCAACATGTTGCTTCAGGACCTAACAACAGAGACAGGACTCATGGTTGCTTGTGGACACACAAGCTATTTTAAACACCAATTCTGTAATTTCCCAGTTAATTGACATATTAATTGTTAATTGACCACCTGACCAGTTCTCCATAAATGATAGCATAAACATTATTAATAGATGGCAGATGGTGACATAGACACAATAAGAAGAAATCACCATGACTGAGTATTTTTTAAGGCTTTAGGGTTATATAAATCTTACTATACTCAAGGTTGTTAAAATAGTTCCTCTATGTAAAAAATGGTTCAGGATGCAGGGAGAAACAGCTAGCTTGGTTCTGTAAAATAAACCTACCTCCACCTTGCTAACTAACAAATTGTATCTTATTTGTTGAAACTTCTTGATCCAAATACTGATGATCTTGGTTCAAGACGATTAAGTTGATATATTGACATGGTATGAATAAAAGTTTAATGGGAAAAATGGGCGAGAGAGAAGACGTGTCACTCACAGTTGTACAGTGGTGTTACAGAGTGGAGTGTCTTCCCTCACAAACAATTCTTTGGCAGAGTGCAGACACCAGCTTGCAGAGAGCACTTTAACCAGACATTTGTCAAAAGCAATGGTCAGTCATATCCATTAAAATATGCCCAAATTGGCTTGGGACATCCCTAATATTCAGAATTTTTTTATTAAATAATCATTTATGGGGAAAAAAAGTATGGAATACACACTATATTCTGGTGACAATCCCACAATGCAGTGTACTTAATTTTATAGATGACAATGATTAGTATGTGTCCAAAATCTCAATTTACTGCTCACTATTGAGTAAACCATTGAGTGTCTATTGTATAGGGAATAGTGAGTGAGTGAATGAGGGAGTTATTTTGGATGTTTCCCCCTGCTTCCAGTCTTAATGCCAACATAAGTCAATTGCCTCCTGGCTCCAACTCTGTACTTTATGCACAGATATGAGAGT
Organism: Thunnus thynnus; assembly: GCF_963924715.1. Classification (NCBI taxonomy): domain Eukaryota; kingdom Metazoa; phylum Chordata; class Actinopteri; order Scombriformes; family Scombridae; genus Thunnus; species Thunnus thynnus. The sequence goes on along the minus strand of NC_089539.1, from coordinate 11,072,865 downwards.
ACTATCAATCTTCTAAACTCTAGGAAAGAAAACAAATAAGCTTATTTCCCCAGTAAAATTTCTTGAATGTCAAACAACACTGCAACAATATCAACACCTTCTACTTTCTTTGACATCTGTATTGACTTCTGCCTGTTACAGTCAGTGTGCTGCTCTATGCTGACTGTAATATATTGTGGTTTTCCATCTGTCTTCATTGCCACCACCTTTCAAGGCAATCACAGTGCCCCATCTCTCCTAGTACCATGAAGGATGGCTGTGACTGGTGGAGGGCTGATGTTTGTCTTCCTGTACAGATGATGTGTTACATCCCTGGCAGTCCTTTGATGTCAACCAATCAAAATGTATCACCACATTTAACTATATATTGTTATGACTGAGAAACCGAGAACTACAAACACATGGCTCAGCTAGTCCCTGACTGACTAGTCTGTTACCATATGTCTTTGTAAAGTGAGTGGCCTTATTCATAAAGGGCCTTGGATCAGAGTGTATTGTTATGTGGGAGGGACACAGGAAGCTTTTGAATGAAGCCTTGATCATCACAAATACATAGCAACAGACATTTGTTTTGTAGACGCTGCTTTGTATGCTGGATGCAACTTCACTGGTAATCAGAAAGAACAAACTTAACCAAGCTTTTAATTGTTGTTTGTGTAACTGTCTGATCCCATTTAAGTCACACTGCAGGATCTGCACAACATAAAGGAGTATAAGTGGCATAATAAGGGAATTTCCAGAATATACCCTCAAAATGAAATTGAAGATTTCTGCAAGAATAGAGCAAAGCAATTAAGACAATCATTATAAACTCTCCGTAATTTTTGGGTGTTAAGCCAGAAAGTTTTACAGAGCAAATCCACAGCCCAAGTGCTTTCTTTCCTCTGTTAAAAAAACACCACTCAGGTGCTCTTGTGCAACTTACTGAACCTCCAACCTTTCAACACCATAGTGGTTAAGTGTAGGTTTAAGACAATGTAGGGGTAATTACTTAAAGTAGATGACAATCAGCAGTGCTCCACCAGTGCAATTTTCAGGATGTCCCAGTTTCTTCCTAAGTTTTCAATAAATCAATTTGCTCCACCATGTTACATTATCAACTTATTATTATTAATGTATAATATCAGAAAATATACATGTTTTCCTGAAATGTACTTTTTATGCATTTCAGCCAAATATCACAGCCACTGGCCATTGTGTTTATCCTCAGCCCTTCTACCACCAATTTATTGTCCCCTCATACATTATTCACATGATGCAGTCCTCATCTTTAGATATCATGGCTTACCATTCTAATGAGAAAATGACAAACTTTTCCTGAAATCCCACACATAATGAGATCTTAAATTCTTAAACCAGCATTAACTGTTTTTTGGTGACTTTGAGGTAGTACAACAAGCTGTAAACACAATATTGACATATAATCACCTTTATAAAGTTACTATGGCAAAAGTGCTTGCAAAGTTACCCATTTACACATTCTGCATACACAGAGCAAGTCCAATATTTACTTTCATTTTAGCTCTGTTTTGATCTCCGCTGACTCTGGCTCTGGCTTTTAGATGTTGGCTTTAAATGCTGACTTTGTCTTTGTGTTCTTTTGTGCTGCGTGGGATTTGTACAGTCAATTTATCAAAGCTTTTTTTTTTGCTGTAAACAGCTGCCTACTGCTGCTGGAAACTGGTTGAAGAGAGAAATGAAAGTGAACCAAAACTGGAAAGTTGTGGCCCATAAATCCAAAACAATGAGCTGAAAGATGCTAAAATGCTCTGTAGAGCTGGGGGGAACTTCAGGGTCTTGTGATAATTCTCTGTTGGCCCATCAAACTTCGCATATTATACATACTTTAGTCATTTAACACATTTTAATATAAAAATATTTATTGGTGCAGCTTTAAAAAGCTGTTAGTTGTCATGTTGAATTGAAAGCTCATGTATTGCTGATTGCCAAAGCTCTTCTCTTCTTTAATGACATTTTAAGGATGTTGATTGCCTACTTGTGCATCAAGAGCACCTGTTTTGTGTAACATTGTTGTCAGACCCAAGAGGCATTTCCTCATTTCTTTTTTATCAAAGGATTTAAGAACCTAAATGAATTATTTATAGGATTTTGTTCCAATAAAACACAGCTTGACTTAACTGGATGGTTATGAGTGTAGGTGCAAATATACATACATACTGACATTGAAGTAATGCAATGATAATTATTGTGCTTGTAATTGTGTCCATCTTCCAAGTGCTTGGATACTGCTTGTTTCAGCCAATAATAGATATGTCAGATAGGTAATAGGTTTACCTCCTCTTTTATCAGCTGACAGCTGCACAAGGCTTGATGATGTAATGTGAATCTGTTCACTTCCATTGTACACCACATGCTGCAGCCTCATAAGTCAATTAGCACACAAGTTCATCAGTCCATTTTTATCAGCCTTTTTGTGACGTTCAGCCTTTTCCAGATGAGAGTTTTGTTTTCCATCCTTTTCTGAATGAATTCATGCTAGACAAATGTTTCCTAGAATTTCAGAGCAGCATTTTCAACTATTCCTTTTAACCATATCATTTTCTTTTGTCATCCAATGTCCTATTGAATTCTGGCACACTATACTTAACATCAAAATTCTACCTCAGCACTCCTCTGACACGCAAATGAAAAATACATTTGACCACTGTTTCATTACTGAATTCTGTCTGTTGCAAAACCAGACCTCTACTCAAATCCCACCGACAGCCAGGAGAGAAATCTGGTGTGATCTGCACACACAGCCTAAGTTGAAACAATGACTACGTTTACATGCACAAAATCTTCCGGTTTTTGCCCTTATTCTGAAAAAGACAATATTTCTGCTAAGCTGTTTACATGGCTAATGAAAATGAATATTCCACTAATATTCCTGTGTACATGCAGCCGTGCATGCTTTGTTTATCACGTCAAAATATGGAAAAATGGAATGGCTGGAGCTGCTTTTGTTTGACCATGTGAACACAGCCTCCCCCTTTCATTTGTTCAACCACCTTCTTGAAAAGGTAGGGGTTGATATATTTGCGCATATCCAAAAACCTTCTCCTTCTGAATAGAAATATGGGCTTTTCTTTTGGGCATGCATCTCTACCCCAGCCTTCCAAACTGTTGGCTAGTTAGCTTGTTTACAACGCACAGAGGTGACTGTAAACAGGGATAAGACGTGTGTTGCAAACTGTGGTAAAAACCCCAACTGAGGCGCTGTATACATGTCCAAAGAATGCTCTAAAACCTGAATAATATCAGCATATCCCACATGTCGTAATTGGAGAATGCTACATTTGGAATAAGGCCTAATTCGGAATATCCAAATGGAATATGCTGTTTACATGACCCGTATCAAAGTCGGAACATTGTCATATTTTGAATAATAGTGGAATATCAGTGTGCATGTAAATGTAGTCAATGATAGTCCAGAATTCCTTCTAGGCATCTGAGTGACAGATCCATGACTCACTTTACTGCTGTTAAATGAGACATTGTCCATTACTCTAAAAAGGCATTCATTACTTTTTTACCCTCAAGTGGTGCAGTTGAATCACTTTTTGCTGACTAAGTAATAGAATCTACTATAATTTAAATATGGGAGGCTTTTGTCTCACTTAACACAATTTTGTTGTCATTTCACAACTGCTTTCTTTGACAGCGCAAGTTTGTCACAATTTGACAGTAAAATATTTTGACTCGGAGAGCAAAATGAAACTGGGTTTGGCAGTGGGTTCACGTACATTACCTTGCCTCTGTGGATTAATCCAGTATTCTACTTCATGTTCATCTTTTTCGCCTTTGCAGTTCCTTTGAGATCAGATGAAAAATACATTTGAGAGTTGATTAATAGAGAAGTGCGTCTTTTATTTATGAGCAGATTCGGAGTTTGGAATTTTCAGTCATTGTGCCAACAATGTCATGAACTATGTGGCCATTGTTAGTAGACATAAGGCAGAAATACAGTATGTGATTGTACATACTCACATAGCTCGTACAAAGACACACACATGCACATTCCTAGAGACTGGATTCCACTGAGAGACCTCCTGAAGAGGTGGACCACGCTGAGCCAGAAGGCTGGCAGCCCTTTTTCCAAAAGGCCCCCCAGCAGACTCCAAAACCCACTCTCCTGCTCCTGTGTATGAAATATGGAACAAAGATGAATTATACACAACACCTGCTCATTTGACATGCCAAATATACACGCCTTATGTGGTGTTACAGGAGCTTCAGTGGCAGCACACCTGTTCCCCAATCAGACAAGGCAGTGACGCCTCATTTAGGAGGCCCCACTGAATCATTCTGCCTGAATGTATTATTGATACATTTAATCTTTCATGTCGCTCAGTGTTTGACCTCTCACTGCAGGCTTCACAGGCAGGGTGTATCATAGAATGTACTCTTTGATTTGTCAGTGTTTAATTGCTTTTTACAGAGATGAATGTGTTTCAAGAGGGAAGGCTATTGATTCAAGGTTGAATGAGCAGTAATTCTATGTTATAATTATACTTACAAGACTGTCAGTCACATGAGCTCGCAGGTGCACTCTAATGATCTAAGAGCAATGAATGGATTTGACATTCAAGACATAGCAGGAGAGAAAAGGAGATTCAGACAGTTCACATGGAATGCACTGAATAGAATAATGGACTGTTTGCCAAGAGTGTCTGTACTGGCATTACAGCCTCATTTAAGGCTTTGTTCAGACTATCATCTCATATTCTGCAGATATTTGATAGAACTTTCTTCTGGATTTCATCTCATATGTAATACTCAAGTGAAAACTTTCACTCATCAACTTTAAAAGCACAGAGGACAGTTCCATTAAACCTTGGATATTGGGTAAAACTGTTGCTCTCACACACTGTTAGCCATTGTGCAAAAAACTCTGTCCATCAATAACTGGTCAAGCTGGACCTGGCTCTTGGAGGCTTTTAAAATGCCACATGCTGACAGTTATATTTAACCATCATTCCTTCTGTGTGTACCTACATTTGTGCTGTTAAGGCATGCTGTTCCTCTCATCTCCTGTCCCTTCCCTTATTCGCTTTGCTCTATAATATATGCCCACCGTCTGCTCTGCCTCCTCACATTCATGATAACAGTCATTATCACCCTCACAAGGAGGCCTGGCACCCCCCAAGACGGAGACTGCCAAGGCTCACCGCTGAAAGGTCACGCAGGAGGGGAGGAGGTAGAGGGTGGCAGACAGGACGAGGAAGTATAACATTGAATCGCAGACTTGGTACCCAAAAGCAGAGAGTCAGGAGTCAAAATAGGTGAGATGAAAATGGTCCTTATAGGTCAGAAGGCATGATTGCAGTTGCAAATGAGAAAGCAGTTGGAGCGGCAAATGAATCCAGAGGTCTACAGGTGGCAGATGGTCATCAAAACATCTGTCCTCTAAATATACAGAGGGTGATTGCTCATGAGGAGCAGCCGGGTAGGCAGGTGATGAGCTGAGCCGGGAAATTCACTTTTGACAGCTGGTGGGCAGGTGAGGAATGGCAATCCTGGACAAGATATTGTGCTGTGAAAAGATATGAACGGCTAAATTTTTCCAGCAATATTTGTCACCCTTCCACCTCATGATCTGACATTTGAAGCCTGGCGCCTCGCCTTTGAGACAAAAATGTACTCCAAAATTTATCTGAGGCTTTAGCAGACCAAATTTATTTTGGAATACATTTTTACACAGACGCTGTATTTTGTCCCCCATCACTTACATTGGATGCATATTAGGAAGGGGTCTCTTAATGGCCAGTATGAACAGGCAGAATGATTACATCTAGGAATAACTGTTCCAATGTCCATATGGGCACCTGACTATTGTTAGGCTTGAAAAACTGTGAACCAGCCCTTTAGAATATCCTGTTCAATTTCCACCATTCATTTCCACCTGAACCGTTACCAGTTACACAGCATTTATTTCAAATCTGTTTAGACATACCTATTTTTCTTTGAATGTTGGCTTCAAATAAAAATCAATGTTTTATTATTTGATTAATTAGCTACATGGTTAAAATAATATATTATTTGGTATATTTTGTTAGACTATGCATGGGCATGTCCACCAAATACAGATATTTTTGTGAGATAAACAAATGCTGATATTAGCAGATTAATTGGATTAACTGGAGGCAGTAGACAGACAGAGATGGAGGATGGAGCAGCTGTTGCCATGTCAGGAAGAGTGTAGTGAGGAAATAGTGTGTATTCGACACACAACCTCTCAATACATGGATGTCTGATAGATCGACTGGGCCACCTGGGATCACTGCCACAAGCCACACATTTGATATTGAACGATTAAAACAAAGAGGCTCTGTTTGAGGCTCGATCAGATGTGAGTAGCTGTAGAGATCAAATTGTATGATCATCAAATATAGTTTATGACCATCAAGTGCATTGATTTCCATTATGAAAAGCAGTAAACAAGACTCACATGAGTGGGCGTGTGCTGTTCTGCATGCAATTCCACACTGTGGTTGTGGAAGTAAATACATTAGAGCGGCATAATTATTTACCTCTTGCTGTAAATGAATGAAGATCCGACTCATTCAGTCGGAAATGTGGAAATGCTGTCGCTAAAGGTTCAAAGAGTTTACAGTGCTCGCTAAATGGCCTCTGAGGACTGTTAAGTGTCAGCATTTGCTAGTCAATATGATACATGTTAAACTAAACAGAAAAAAATGTTGAAAGCACACAAAGTGATAGAGTTTTCCAAAGTGACAGAAGTACATTACAGAAACCGTTGAATAAAGCGAGAAAAAAAAAAAAAACATTCAATCCATTTACGCTTGTAAAGATCTGCTTCCACTTTGCTAAATGCAATTAGGCCCATCCACTCTGTTCAAGTGACACCCTGAAGGCCTTTTAAGAAGTCAGCACAAATAGATCTCTGGGCTACAAGACAAGAGAGGGAGAGGGGAGGGAGTAAGGTATAGACAGAGGGCTCTCTTCTCCCACTGTGTTTGTGTGCATGAGAGAGATAGGCGGAAAGAAAGACTATACACACATTCCCTCAGAGGAATCAGCATTGTTTGCCCCCCAAAAGGGAGGCAGGGAGAGTGAAAATGAGAGCAAGGGAAGTGTTCATAAATCATACTTTACTGTTTGTTCGTCCTCTCTCCATCTTCATCTTTCCTCCTCTCAGCTAAGAGGATAGAAGGATGCACGGTTGTGGTAGAAGAGCCCTACTGAGATGTGTTGTGAAGTCATCTTCCATCTTCCATGCGAAGTTCCTCCTGAGATCAAACGCTACGCCTGTCCCTCGGAGCGGCTAGCAGGCGTCATAAACCACCCAGGCATTTCTAACTTTCTACCCATCCTTTTAGCTGTTTGCCTCTGCTTGTCTTACTGTTTTTTTTTTCTGACTACATCTCGCTTGTGCTGATGCTACATCATGCCACCCCACCCCCCATATGCCGCACTCTCACTTCGTGAGATGTGTTTTTGAGGCTTTATGGCAGTGATGTTTACTCAATCCAACACTACCTCCAGCGCTGCATTGTACACATCACACCAGTGATTGCGTGTATGTATGTGTGTGTGTCTGTGGATTAGGGGGTGGTTGGAAGTCTTCTGTGTGAAACCATAGAGCAAGTTTGAAAAATGTTACACTCACACTTGGAGGAAGAAATGCTACCTTTCATCTATGTCAGCTCCACATATTTGATTTGATGTGGTCGGTATCACAGCTGTCTGTCATGGTTGTGAGCTCAAGACTGTGAGACTGTAAAAAAAAAAAAAAAAAAAAAAAAAAAAAGGGACTCCAGAGAGGAAGTTATGGTTGGTGGTAGCCTGCCTGCATGACGTCTGTAACACTGATGCTGTGATCCAGATCACATGGTGGACCCAGCTGCAGCTGGTCTCACTGAGGCGATATTTGGAGTTGGTTAAAGTCACAAGGAAAAGGCAGTTTGAAGGTGTCTTAAAGAAGATGTTTTGGCAGAGCACAATCTTCACACTATGATAGCACAGGAGGGAAGTTCATTCTATAAAGGGTATTACAGTATGTCGTGTGTGTATGTGTTTCTTAATCCAATAAAAATGATCAATGATGGTGCAAAACTCTGCTAAGTATACCTGTAATCTTGCCAAAAAAAATGCTGGTAAAAAAGTAATTTTACTGGTGGACAAGAATGCAATACCATCTCTTTTAGATGCCAAATTGAATATGTATTTGAAACAATCTACAAAATAAATCAACAAGGCCCATTTACAGCATGAGCATTATAATTCATGAACAGATACAATCACCCTCTAGATTAGTCAGATTTGAGTGTTTTTCTTATAATTCTTTGAAAGTGAATACATTAAATATTAATCATGCTATTTTTGTGTGAAAATCTTTGGAGAATTTTAATAGAGAATATCTGAGTAGGATTTCTGGTGTTTCTAGGATTTCTATATTTAGGGCAACTACTTGATTACTTCTCTTCTCAATCAAAAATAAAAACTTTTCATGAATCTATACAGCTAAAATCAGTACTATAGAGCACTATGAAAATACATATTCAATGTAATTTAAGTGGGTAACATTGTACTTCACTCCACTACATTTATTTGAGAGCTATAACCATGCAAATTAAGATTTTACATGCAAAACATATGATCAGCTTTATAAAATATGATGCATTGTTAAAGATTAACTACCCAGCAGTACTGTATGTAGCTACCTCTCAACCATGTGAGTTACGTACCTGAATATCTCTTCCACAATCGAATAACATTCACCCCATTGACTCTGTAATTTTACCACATAGTGTCCACACACGGTATTATTCTGTAGCGAATGTGCTAGTTGATTCTTTTTCCAGAAAGAAGAAAAAGACAGAAAAACAAAATGAAACACAAGCGTGTTTTGGGTCCTACACTGTTCAGTGCTTGCCAAATAATTAGCATCGACTTGCATTTTACCACAAAGCAGGCTAACCCAGCTTTGCTACCAATGGTATTAAAAGGAAATTAAACTCCATAAAAGGGGACTTGCTGACATGAACTGAGCCTCCCAGGCTGAACTTCCTCCCAGCCTCGAACCAAGACTGCAGACCCAACAATGGCTGTAATCCTAACCTGTGAGCAGGCACGTGCATAAATAGACCTCAAAGGGGGCTTGAGCACCTGCCTATTTGACCTACAGAGAAAGTACCCCTTCATGGGTGATTTTTTAATAAATAAATGAATTCCTGTTATTTCTGCTATATCCAGCATGACACAACAATATACTCAGTACCTCATCTTGTTTCTGAGTGTAGCTGACAGAGAATTTATATAAGTATATGTTAGTGTTAATAGTTGTGAGGCAAAGAGACTGTAGACAGCGATATGATACACTTAAGAAAAACGACAACGTTTTCCTCCCTTCTGTAACAAGCAGTCAATGAGGTGTGTTCAATGTTGGCTAAATTAATGGTGTCTGGTGTCAAATTGATCTGCATGAACTATAGTTAGCAGTGATATTGTCATTGTGTTGGTTTTATTAATGTCGGACATTAAATTAACACCTAATGTATATATTATATGTACAGTAAGCATACATATTTAATTTCTTCATATTTTATGTTACCATATGTCATTTTATCATATGTTTGCTCAGCAAGTGAATGTGTTTATAAGGAAAGTGAATGCAGCTACATTTACATGAATTTTGAACATTAACTGTTTACTAATTGTCTTTATATATTTAGAGTAACAGTTAAGTTCAAGCAATTTTTCAGTATTTTTGGAGGGAGGGAGGGAAAGGATGAAAGAATGTTAAATCTTTTATAAACCAGTGCCTAATACACCTTATCTAAAGCTTAGGTGTTTCTTTTTAGAGTTGTGGTTTAAATGCATGATGCCTTCCAAGCCTCAGTATTATGATATGATATGATATGTGAATTATATTGAACTAATTTGTTGGCACATAGTAATAGTATCTTAGCCATACAATATCAGCATTTTCTTATTGCCCGTTATTATTGAAGCAATTATGCCCTCTAGGAAGAGGTGGTAAGAGACAAATATGGAGGTGAGAGAGGCAGCCATGCAGCCAGAGGAAGTGCATCTTTGTCAGCAGTAGAGCTTCTGCAAGTGAGGATGTCAGTCAGAGAGCTGTATAAGAGTTGGGCTGGTTAACATGTGAGGAGAATTTACTGAAATACACTTCATTTCTTTGCGTGTATCATTAATGAACTGTTATGTAGCAGTGTTTGAACCAACCTCAGTCATGAGTTTGTTTTAAATACATATATTTTAATATCCCTTTTGCAAAAGTATCATTCCAGGCATTTATTTATTTTATTTGCAAAAATTGCCTTTTATGAATTTGGACCCCTGACACTCTAACATCCTCTGCACATTCATGCCTGTGAGTAAGTGCTGCCTGAGAGGCTCAAGTCCCTTAACTAGGCTCTGTTCCTGCTAAAATTTTATTGCCGGAACTCCTTTGGGGTGAGTCCCGACCCATTTTCATCCCCACACATGGAGACAATAGAGCCAGGGACTTGAAAATGGAAGCATATAAAGTGCGGAAAGGGACAGCAGGAAGAAGTAATATGTAGCCAAAGGGCAGCTTACACCAACAATCCACATCCTGTGATTTAGACAGGAAGTAGCACTTGGGGTTGTTCACATGACAGCATTGTATGATAGTCAAATGAAGTGAAGTGGGTCCAGTGGGCTATTTTTTTAATTTGTTTTTATCATTGAACACCAATAACTGCACAGATGAACCATCTGTGCGAAGATGCAGGTTATTACAATGGATTTAGGGTATTTACAAAATCCAATTCTATTTACTAATCTGATAAATCTGTTTGTGTATTTATACTCATATATGCAAGGGTGTGATTTTATGTCTGCAAACAACTGCAGACATGGACACACATCTCTGTACGTCTGTACATGCTAGACATGCATATGCAAATACCTGTGTGAATCGTATGTGTTCAGCTATCTGGCAGATGCAAGGCGACGTGTCTCACATACCTAACCTCAAATGGTGGCAGCATTCACTGCCAGCCTAATAAACTTAATGGACTCGTGGCTAACCTGGGAGTTCATCAGATGGCTTCATTTCACACTGGCATTTTTAAACTCCTCATATTTATGCAAATTGAGAAAGCAGGCAAGGGCTGAGGCCAACAAGTACCAGTGAGAAACAGAATGACTAGTTCCTTATATATATTATTTTTGATCAAATTTAAAAAAAAAAAAAAAAAATTTAAAAACCCACAATCTTCTTAGAATATGCGAGAACTGTGAGAGCAGTGTTTTCCTTTGACATGTTGTTAAGGTGTATACAACACCTACATACTAATGTTGACTGGCATTAGTGACCTTGTCAAGAGCCATATTTATAATATAACAGTAATGTGTTAGCAATCAGTCTAACAGTGTGTGTGCATGTATTTGTATTATCTCTCATTTTCCACACACTGAGTTCTCAAAATCTAGAGTGTTTAACAATAAAACTTTCCTCTCTCAAGCCTGTGCTCTCCTCTGTTTTTCATTTTTAAAGGTGTGTTCTTCCTCAAGTTTCTTTTTGTGTGTATGCCTTCTGTGCACTGGGTTATACTTTTTCCTTCCTTTTACTTATTTTTTGCACTCACAAAAAGTTTCACAGCACATTGAGTCATGGTATTGACGGTCAGATTCTTGTATTCTTTTTGGTTGTGTGCATCATATGTTCATCTTTACCTCTTTTTTCCCTGCTCATTACAAATTAGCAACAATGATACTATAGCTATTTCTACATGCTTTGATTTGGTTTTCACAAAAAGGAAAATCGATTCCTTCTTGACATCTTAATCAGCCACCATTGTTCCAATGATCTATTCAAAGCCTCATTCAGAAATCACTGTTTTTCCAGTAAAGCTCTGATAAAAATAAGTCAGAATAAATTTAAAAGATATTTCATGAGATTTAAAAAAAAAAACACTGCAGCATCGGCCCATGCATGCTGTACATCACTCTTATTGAAACTGCGGTGTTTGTTTTTTAATACTGCTCAGATTTGAACTTATTTGACACTTGTGGTCGAGAGTTTGCAAATTTGCAGCTAAAACTAAAAGGCGCAGCAGCAGAGACAGATGTTGCAGCCGCTGCTGCTGCTTCTGCTCACACACACTACAGCTGTTGAAACCACTCTGCCAAGATGATCATACCCCCCACAAATACACGCGCAGTCTTATAGTCTAATACACTGATCTCTTCTACCACCCATTATTTTCAACTTGTTTTTCCGCTCTTTGTTCCCCCAGCTTCATACTGCTTAGGTCTTTGCATTGAGTATTGAGAATGTACTGTTAATTCTCCTGGTCCACACTGTGTGTCTTTAACCCTTCATTAGACTGTCAATTTAAATTAGAATCAGTGTTTTACTCTCCTGTTTGTGGAATGTAAAGTTAAATCAATTAAATGAAAAAAAATCTGTCTATATCTGTCTGGCTCCATTCCTACTCTCTCCTCCTCCTCGTATTCGTGGTTCTCTCTCTTATCTTAAATTTCTTCACCGAACAGCTTCATCTCTCTGCAGGATGGATCCTCTCTGCTTGCTGCCGGATGGAAAATAAATTGCTCCACAAAAGCCCAAGCAGCTCATGAAAAACCAACCTCTGCCCAGCGTAATCAATAGCAAAGCCTCTAATTAAACGCTCCTTCAGTTTCATACGTTCATGTACTTCAACCTATGATATTCTGTACATTTCATGCACTCGGGCTAATCTGTGCATGCTTTCCGCAGCAGGTCAAAATTAGATTTAACCACCTCCCTCATCCACACTTCTCTCCATACCACAGAAGGTGAACCTCCATAAATGTCAAACGCCACTGTGGGTTTTGCGGTCACACAAGCCGATCATAGATTTAGAGCTTGCAATTATGTCAAAGTGCCCAAAAAAATTAATGAAATGCCATGTCTCAAGGGACTCTAAACCTTACCTTCACCCATCATTTACATAAATTAATTTCACTCAGTATATTTTTATGGACAGATCCATATTGGCCTTGTCACATTCATAGATCTTTCACACAAGACTGAAACCCTTGTAAAACCACCAACACCGAGCAGAGGATGTTTATTCACATATGTCACAGTTTTTCATGCTGCGCTTTTTACAGTTACATCACTACAAACCATGCAACTTGTAGGCACTGCTTCTTGCCATATCAAGTCAATCAGCATTTTCAGCTAAAATGTCCTTGTTGCTGTAAATGTCATGCTGTATTTTTTTGATGTCTTTTCCAGACCACAGACATAATTGACAGCTTTTTGTGTACCTTCAAAGGGAATGGGTGGAAAATTATTGGGATGAATATCACAAAGGTCAAAACAGGAGGTGGGTTTCAAACTGACAGCTTGCCCTGGTGCAGTGACAGAGGAGGCACAGTCGCCACACAGAACATGGAGAGTGTCATGATAAATTGTGTTACTGAATAGTTTGGCATTTCTATAATCAGGACTTTGAGGTGGCAGACATGAAGCGGGACAGCCCGGGGATGATGGAGTAGGTGATGATGGCAAGAGGATCAAAGCAAGACATCAGCCTGAAAATCTTCCTCAGCTGACACACCTAATGTTCTTTTTTATATGACAACCTCATTTAATGTAAATGTTTCTTTTTATTGAAGGGGACCTATTATGCTAATTTCCAGCTATATATTTTTATGCTGGGACTCCACTAGAGAGGCTTTGCATGAGTCACAGTTCAAAAACCTCCTTATTTATCTTATACCGTCCCTTTGTGCAACCCCTCAGTTCAGCCTCTGTCTCTCACAGGCAGTCTTAGCTCCTGTCTCCCAATGAGCCCACTCTGTTCTGATTGGCCAGCTTTCCAGAAGCCTGCTGAGGTGCAGCTGTATCAGAGTCATGTTAAGTTACTGCCGTTGCAAACCAAATATTTCCTGCTTTACTGCTTCATAGTAAAAGCTTTTAAATTACCAAATAAAGGGGATACTTTTATTGTGAAGAATTTTCAAGAAATGAAACGTGTTCCTCACCGAACTAGCAGAGCTTCATTAGCGGTGCTAAAAACTGGTAGACACAACAACAAATGGGGGTATTTGGAGTTCTTTGTTCAGGGGATCAGTTAGAAATAATGCAGACAGCACGCTGTGTGTGGAGCAGATGTCCATATAAAGAAATCTGTTGCGAGTTGATGTCTGCTCAGGCTAAAAGTAGAAAAAAACCCAGAAACCGAGCGTTCAGAGCAGCCTGAAGCTGATGCTTTTTGCTCACAGGGATTACTTCTACATACGTTTACCTCATTATTTGACACTTCAGCCACATTTAATATATATGACTGAAAATAAGGAAAAGCATAATAGGTCCCCTTTAAACTAGCGCACTAAGATCACCTACTTTATCATGTTCACGGCCAAGACCTTTGACATGCATGTTAAAATGATCTCTATTGGTCTAATCCTATGATGGGTGATTGTGCATCTTTGGCCTTTGCAGAGCAGAGCCAATAAATGTTTTATATATATGTATATATACCCTTTATAAAAACTTATTTAAACAGGGAAGGTCATTGAGAGCAAGCTCTCTTTTACATATAAAAACAATAAAGCACACGAAAGTTACAGTATACATCAACAGATTATATGGCAAACAGACCAAAGAAATCAACATAGGAGACAACATCACTTGAAAGAAAACACGTACATTCACACTGCTTTATGTCAGTCAAAAGAAATTTGAATTGATTAAAAGAGATTAGCTTGTCTAATTTTATAAGCTTCTGTTGATTGTTCCACTTGTGTGGAGCACAGTATTTAAAAGCCAGTTTCCCAACCTCAGTACTAACATAATGATTTTCAAGGACCAAGGGCAGAATGATAGACTGCATCAAGAGTTTTAAGGCTAGAGGCAGGAGAGTGCATATAAATTACTGTTATTACTGTTGAACTGTTGGTCATTTTTTTAGTAAACAGCATGCATTTTGTTTTATCAGAGTTTAAAAGTAATTTAAGAGCAATTAAAATTTTCTGTACAGCACAGAAATCAAAATGCAAGTTTTGAGCCGCCTGGTCAACAGGGCACTGTTGTATAGTGCTGTCTGCTTACAGATGAATTGTACTGTTTCTAAGATTTTTACCTAATTAATTTATAAAAATTATGAATAAAAGTGGTCCTAGAATAGAGCCCTGTGGTACACCTTTGTTAACACTCCTAAAGGTGGACTGATGGCCATTAGCCACAACGGCTTGTGTTCTACCATTGAGATAATTTGCAAATCAATTACCGACTCTTCATCAAATCCAAAAGATTCCAGGTTTTTCAAAAGAATTTGATGATCAATAGTAAGCCTTGGATAAATCAATAAAAAGGGCAACACAATCCTGCTCGTTATCCAATGCACTTTCGATGCTGCCGTCACAGTACTATGCCCAGGTCTATACCTGATTGATATGATTTTAAAATGGAGTGTTGAGATACAAATGTTCTCACCTGATTATTTACAAGTTTCTCTAACACTTAAGCTAGATATGATAATTAAGAGATTGAATGATAATTATTTAGCTCACTGAACAGACCCCCTTTATGCAAAGGTAGGACATAGGCTGTCTTCCAAAGGTCAGGGATGCTCTGTTACCACCGTCAGCTAAAAAATATAAGTAAAGCATTCAACTGGTAATGGAGCTGTCAATAATAAAAGCCTTGGCTCTAACTGATCAGCCCCAGTGGACTTTTTTGGGTCAATAGAACAAAGAGCATTAAACACTTAATGATTCATAAAAGACTTCAATGAAAAGGTCTGAGTGCCTAATTTGTTGCCCAGCAAGGTGCATCATGATCAGAGACAGTGGGAGGAAATCCAGCATTTCAAAATAAATAACCTGATGAAATAAAATATTCATTGAATGCATCACATATTTTCTTTCCAACAGAGATAGTGGTAAAACCTTGAACAATTTCATTGAGTAAGGATGAAGTAGGACTGTGTGATAATGATTTAACCATTTTCCAAAAATCTGCTGGCTTTTCTTTACTTTCAGATAGTGCAGAGACATAATCAGGGTTTAGTTGTTAACAGCTGCGGATGTCGTGCTCCTCATTTATTTAGCATAGGCTTGTCAGTCTCTCTCTCCTTGCATGTCACCCTCTTTACGGCCGCTTTTCTCGTATAGTCTATTGCTCCCCCACTCAGGTTCTCTTTTTTTCTGTAGTATCCATAATCTCACGCTATTTCTTCACCCTTGGAAGATTAGTTTAAAGTACATGCTGCTTTCTAGCAATTCCTTGCCTTATGTAGTCAAACTTGTGCAAAGCATTGGAAAAATAGTTATTGACACTTTGGGAAATACACTCATTCCCTCTCTTGCCAAGAGTAAGATAAGAAGAATAATACCACTTTAATTTCTGTGCATTATGTATGGAGCAAGACTAACTGCAAGTAACTCAACTTATTGTTTTTCATTTTTCTGTTTTTGTACGGAAACAAGATACATCATGTTACAGTAATTAGTGAGCTTTAGAGACATTGCTAGGCATTTTTTGAATTTTGGAGGGAGCCAGTACAGCTGTTTCACCCAGCTTCCAATCTTTGAGATAAGCTAAGCTAACTGCCCTCTAGCATCAGCTCCATACTTGACACAAAAACAAAAGATTGGTATTGATTTTCACATGCAACAAACGTGTGTGCTCTATGTCCAAAACTATCATCAATTTCATCAATGGAAGATTAGCTAATGGTACATGCTGTTTGATGTGCAAAATATGAGTGACATCTTCTTGATATTGGGTTGCAGCATTATTTACAGGCAGTATGTTACTAATGGCCATTAAACAACTTAGGTTGGATAAAGCAACGTACTCAAGGGTATACTTTGACAATACCTCCTGAGAAAAAGGAGAGCCTCTTCTACATTTTTTATTCCATGGCTACTAGGCTACATTGATGTGCTATTAGAGCCAGATGCTATCTAAAGCTGCATGTACAAAGATTTCTTTCTATGTTATCCAACTGCAGATTAGTCACAATGCCAAAAGGACTTTCTCAAATCAAACTGCATCAGAGGGTCAAAACCACCAAAGCTCTCTTCAAGCTGCCAACCCCCCCAAGTCTTTCTTCTTATCCTCAGTGGTAAATCACACCATCTGCATTGAAAGCACACCACCTGGATCAGGAAGCCACCTTTAAAGAACATTCAAGGTTTTCCAGAAAATGAAACTGCCTTTGCCTGTAGCATCCAAAATCCCCCTATAGAATTTGAAAATAAGTTTCTGATGGTACCTGATGGTCTTAAGGTTGCAGCTGTATGCAGATACAGCTAGTGGATTAAACATAAAACCAAAATGATTTTAGCTGTTTAAATCAGTCAGATATATCTAGATTGCCTAAGTCTCTGATTGCAACTGTTGACGTTTGTTGTGTGTTATGTGTTTTGTTTTTGTTTTTTTCCTCTGGCAATCTGCTCTCTACAGGGACGCAAGGAGAGCTAGCTCTGAAAGGTTTTGCCCGAAGATAAATTGGGTAACCTTCTTCTGTCATTAGTAATACCTTTTCCACTGGTGAACAGCAAGACAGAGCAAGCAGAGAGGTGATGGAGGGAAGAGGAAGCGAGGGGGGTGAGAGGGAGGGAATGAGAGCCAGGAGTCAGCGGTAATTAGCCATGAAACAAAAGCCCACTCGGCTCAGTTATGACTCGAGTTTCACACCTTGAGCCATCTCTCCGTGCCTCCGAGGCTCGGCAAGGGACGCGACTGCTGTAAGATGTCCAGCTGAAATAGAGCGCAGACGTGCAGCAGCCCTGTCTTGGCTCCATCTTCAATCCATCACGCCGCCTCCACACTTCTCTCTCAGTCTGGTCGGCTGGCAGGGAGGTGCTTTGTCTGGCTGACTTGTCATGTCTGTCAGGTGAAACTACTTCATCAAAGCCATTTGAACGTGCGGAAAGTTAAGATTTGTTGTGTTAAAGGAATAGTTCTAAATTGTTCCATTGTTGCCGAGAGTTAAATGTGAAGATTGATACCACTCTCATGCGTCCAAATAGAGCAAGAGACATGAAGCCATTAGCTCACCTTAGCTTAGCCAGAGTTTGCAGATAAATAACACAACTTGCAGTTTTACATTCCTGCTTTGTGGAGATTAAATAAAGGAGGTACAACATGTTAATTAGTGACCTTTAGAATTTGTTTTAACGCTGAGAGCTGGGGTAGTTGTTTCCCCCTGCTTCCAGAACTTATGCTAAGCTAAGCCACTCACCTCCTGGCTCCAGCTTCAGACTTTATCTGAAGACCTTTTGATATGATATGTGTGTAGGAAATGCACAGTTGTAAATAATAAAATCAGCAATTGTGGATATCCATTTAGCTGCTTCAGCTTTAGGGTCTTGATATTGTGAATGCTGGCTCACACTGTCATGGTTTACTCCAGCACTTGAATAGGATAGAGCTGACATTAACGTTATAAGTAACACTTATGCATTTCCTATTATGAAAAGTCAAAATGTTTGCTTTGAAAAAGGCCTGTTCACAGACATGAGTGGTATTGATCTTAATTCTCATTTCACTCTCATCAAGACAGCAAAATAAATGTGTTTTCAAAAAATGTGTCTTGCTTCTATAATTTTGTATCATATTTCTGGATAAAACTGCATTTTGGGAGGAGTGACGCTTCAAAAGAGCTTAGGCCTTAACAAATACATTTAATGTACATAATTGAGAAGGAGAACTGCATGCTAATATAATTCGCTAAGAAGGAGAAAATATATATATTTTTTGTTTCATGAAGATGTTTTTGTAAAGATATATTTAAGATTGACCAAGTCCATTTTGCCCTTTTCAGATTTTTTAGCTGTGTCTGCAGGCAGCTGACAGCAAAATGGTGAGAAGTAATAACATTTAAAAGATGAGTATTATGGTAAACAAGAACTGTCTTGACGTGGATTCTGCAGTTGAAGATTTAATTTAAGTGCTGTTAGAAGCACAAAGCTGATACACTTCACTGCTTCGCCAACTTTTGATGTAATGGAACTGCACCATTTGAAGCATTGGACTGCCGCAGTGTGATAACAGTTTGCAGTATGTAAGTTTTCTAATTTGAGGCCTGAATTGGGATTGTGTGCTGTGATGTACTTTATGGTCTTTATGGAAGATGTGTGGCCAACAACTGACTAACTTCACCAACTTCACTAAGACTTTCCCCCATAGTGTCTGACAAGCTTTCCATACTTGCATGGCACATACACAGTTTACAATAGCAATAGCAGATTCACCACTCAAAATTAATGTTTAGTAATGTTTGAAACAGTGGGTCTTGGATTTCACATTATAAATAAAAACAGGCCTCTTGGTTTAAAGTTCAACTGTAGATTTTGTCAGCAGTATTGACGATTTGTTGATAGAAGATTTTATCAGCTACAGTTAGCTAGCATTAGCAGATTACCTGCTGCTAGCTCTGAGTTGGCTGAAAACTAGACCCAACAACTGCTGTGCTTTAAAACATGAACCCTTTAAAAATATGCATGATACCATGCTACTGTAAGAAACTGAAGCTAAAGTTGCCCCAGTGCAAAAATTCAGTATTTTTTTCAGTTGATGACCCTTGCATCCTGTTTGGACGCTTACTACACAAAAGCATTCTTGGACTAGCAACACGACTTTGAAAAAATATTTACAAAAGGACAAGCAACACAGAGTTTAAATTTATACTTTGTTGTTCATATTTTCAGTGATTCACTTTTTTAAGAGAAAAGGTTTTAAGGATGAGGACTAAACCAAAATTTCCAGCAAATATATAAAGCTATCTCAGAGCTGCTAGTGTTTCTGTAAGGTCCATGGTAGCATCTAGCCTCCTACACAGTGGCTGTGAAAAGACAAATTTTCTAACCCCAGCCCCACAAAACACTGTAGGTAGCTACTACTGCGGGTAGTAAGCTAGTTAACCAGGGATGCTGACATGTGCAGCTTAAGTTAAGAGTAGAAAAACACACTATTTAATCCATTCCTTATCTTTCCTTATCTTCTGTGCTTTTTATCTTGAAGCACATTGAGTCTACGCCTGTCGTA
Source organism: Thunnus thynnus (assembly GCF_963924715.1). NCBI lineage: Eukaryota > Metazoa > Chordata > Actinopteri > Scombriformes > Scombridae > Thunnus > Thunnus thynnus. Next base: position 11,052,857 of record NC_089539.1, on the reverse strand, counting down.
TGAAATGTACTTTATAAATAAACTTTATTTATCATTTTTCTCTCAAATGACACCATCTTCCAAACTCTTTACTTGCTATGCCAAGATACGAATGCTAAGTTAGGATTGGACAATTGCTGTTCAGTGGAGGGGCTTCACAAACAGTTAATTCTGCCAGTCAATCCTTGTAATAGTTTATAGCCTTCATCATACCACGCCCCTTTCCTTAGTAACATAGTGTTATGTTAATTCATTCCAAACAGCTCTAGAAGCCAAATGATCTTTTGTGAACAATCTTTAGTGAGAAAATTACTTACTAATTGTCACAATTTGTGACAAATTTGTTACAAAAATAGAAAAATACCATCCCTCTTTGCTCATGACCATGAATCAAGTCTGGTAGCATTGCTAGCAAGTTAGCTCTACCCCCAGTGGCCCATGTGTATCTATTAGAGATTGCATTTCCAGGTGTGCACTGAACAAGCATTACAATACAGGTGCCGAAAATGCAGTTTTGCTTTGTTTTTGCTGTCCTCTTCAAGATAAGATCCAAGTGGGGGGCTCGGCACAGGCATGCCTCCAATCTCCATGACTGTACTGTTTTCAGGAAAGGCCTGTGTTGACAGCCCCTTCATTAGAGTCTTTGTCCTGGAAGAGCCTAGTACATAATTAATGTCTCCATGATGGATTACATGGGTGGGTTGAAAACAGCGAAGAGGTCGGCAGAAAACTGGAGAATTGATGCGAGGCTATTTTCCCTATTGAACACGCCTACTGTGTGCCCCTTCTGCACTGGCACCAAAATTGCTGATTAAAAAAGTCACAATATTTACACCAGTGGTGACTTGAGTACAGGTGCGAGTGAAAATTAACCCCCTGCGCCTATACTTTCCTGTTATTTCTTTGTGTGTACGTGTGGGATTTAAAGGCAGCTGTGGCCCGATAAATGATCATCTTTATTGCGATTCTCACAGGTGGGGCTTTGGGTGGATGTAAACCATTAATCAAAGCCATCGTTAATGATGCAGAAAGCACCGTGGAAATTAAACCCCTTCTGTTCCCCTTTCCATAATGTTGAGGTGTCTGGTTTTCAAGCTGGTATGGTGACTGTGGCTTTGTTAAGAATAAGATGTCTTCTTGTATTGGCTCTTTTTCTTCATTCATCAATAAGAAACTGTGCACTGGTGTTAGGTTTGCAAAAATGAGCAACAAGTTAGCCACTATTGAGTGAGGAACTAGCCACAAGTTAGCCACTACAGAGTATAATTTATGTCAAATTGCAGCTCAAGGATTTAGATTAATGATTTTAACATTTGACTTCCAGACAGAATACTAGGATGAACATCAATGTGCTGACTTTCCTCGCAACCTCCAGGCTATGTTTTAATAAAAACAAACAAAATCAGAACTAATTACAGCACATTGCTTTTTACATAAGAGATCAAGTGGGCTCAAGTGAAATGGTATCTAATTGAAAGTGTAGGGAATGTCTGATCTCAGTGTTTTCTATTTAATACAATCCCCAGAGAAGCCAAGCTCAATATTATCCACTATTTCCAAGGGTTTTTGGAAATACAATTTAAATCTGACAGGAACTGCTTTGCAATACCCCCCACCCTCCCCCCCCAAAAAACCCAGCACATCTTAAGGTTGTAAAAATCACAGTATGTGGACTGCAAACAGAGCCTTCCTGATGCATGTCAGTCAGTTCCCTGGCAGTTGTCGAGATTTCAATTCAAATAAATTTGTCTGTGTATTTTGCCAGTGTTCAGCTTACAGTCTAGCGCACCAGTGGATGAAGTGACTCGCTCAATTATACATTTACTTAGACACGTAATAAAGCGCTGCCACTCTGCCAAAGCTGGGGCTGATTATACCGGCTGTACAAGCTGTTTTCCCAGCCTCCTGTTCCTCCCCTCTCACTGATCAAGACATTCATCCCAAAGAGAGGCACGCTTATTGGAACAACTGTAACTCCCAGCACTACACTCGTACACTGTCAAAATCCCCTCCTTGCTGTTTTTTCCCAATGAAAAAGTGCATGTTTTTTTTCCTCACATGGGGTTCTAATCTTCAACTACAGTATGTGAGCTTACTTTTCCAACATCCTTATGACACTATCAGTCCAACCTCCAAGCGTGCCTCATGTCTACAGATGTGATAAGTTTTATCACGACTATATGCTTTGATTTTTACGCTCACCAGTCCCGAGGTCATGAAAAAAAGAAGAATCTGGCCATAATTCTCTCAAAGGGTATGCTGGCATATTAGAGACAAGCTCCTTTTTTTTTTTTTACCTTCATCAACATCAAAATAACTTCAAAAGAGATGATGCAATCACATTTTCATGAAGGAAAAAAGAAAATTCAATTTTCCCTTTGCTCCTTGTTTATGTCTGCCCTTTGATGAAAGCATGTTAAAGCTCACATGCAGCCAGAGTGTTTGATGTTGTGAAAACCTGCTGTTTAGGAAGTGATAGAATGTGCCATTTGTTTGTGAAGGGTAGTCTCATAAAAGAGCATCACTTATGAGTTATGCGAAGGCACGTGGAAAATCCCGAAGCAGCTTTTGCTCAAGATTTCAACGACAGCCCTGATATTTTCTGATTTTAAATTAAACCGCTGTTTGTTACTCACACTTTTTTTTTTTTTCTTTTTTTTTTTAAAGAATGCAAAAGCCTCTTGGGTAAAGCTTTCTTCATATGTTGACACTGACTGGATATACCAAACTATATACCTCCATTCTACACTTACTGAGCTCTCTTCCTTTCCAAGGTCTCTTCAAACTAGCAACCACAACGAGCTATAAGATCTCCCTGGAGGCCATTTCTCCTGCTTTAGACTTTCAGACTGACAGAGAGTTTAGGACTGAATTGACAGCTCATGACTATTGCTTGGCTGCTGCGTTCAGCAAATGGTGAGAGGAAGAGATTCTATCCCATTAACACTCCACTAATTGGACATGCATGCATAAGAGAGAGAAGGCTTTTAAAACCAATTAGCCAACTCAATAGTTTTGAATTAACCTGTGCTAGACCCAAGCTATGCTCATTTCCATTGCCTGAAACACTCACTTACTTTGACACATCATCTGCCTCATGGCTAAAAAATTAGCAGCTATCACAGGATCATATACAGTTTCTGAAAGGTAATATTATTGACACATATTTTTTCTTACTGCAGAGTTATAACTGGAGGATAACAACAGGTCTGCCAATTAACACTGAATTGCTTCTGGGTGTAAATGATTGTTAATCACTTCACCATAATGTGTCCTTATGAAAACGGATACCTGAGAACTCTGCACACGCTGCACAAGTCATCTGCTTAGCAGTGCAGCGTGAATACAACATCTGTGGAAGCGTCCTCATCATAGACTCAATAAAAGAAATGATCCAAGCTGTTAGGAATGAACTCAGTATTATGAGAGTAACACAAGTTGTTGGAATCTTCTTTGTTATCCTTTCACAAATGTTAAGTCATACCTGAATTGCATTTTCAGTTAGATGACAATATCTGGATAAAAGAATTAATTACACCAGGAGCAGAGAGGTTCCATATGTGGTAAAATAGTCATATGCTCTAAACCTTTCTCTGGCCTGTAGTTGCCAGGGAAACCTCTTAGCTGTGTGTGTGTGTGTGTGTGTGTGTGTGTGTGTTGTCTATTTATACCTGTGTAATTACAAATGCAGCTGGCATCATCTGTGCGAGAGGGTTTTTTATGTATCTGTATAAGTACTGCTGTCATTATGTTGTTCATACAGCTGCTACCCACTTTTTAGGCTTTTTCTTATTTTAGGACAAGTATTAAACTTGATCTTCTCCATGTTTGAGTCAGGGTTCAGGTGATGGGAATGGGGTATGGAAGGCAGACAAAGTGAAGAAAAACTGATTTGACCACTTACTGTACTGTGTCACACAAATAATGATGTGCTAAATATGAATAATGCTAAATATTAAGTACACAATAGACATTTATTTTCTGTTTTTTGTTTTCGAATTTTTCTTATGTATAAGACTATTTTTTCCCCTTTTTTTCTCCTCAGAAATAATGATAAAATGCTGAGAGGCTTCCTGTCCTTCCACTGGGAAGACAGGAAGCATCTGGTTGCATTTGTCTGACAGTTGCCACAGACACAAAGAATTTCCGAAAGGATAATAAACAAAACTAACTAAAGAAAAAGTAATGAATGAGTGACTCACACATTGTGCTGTCTTTTGTACTCTGCTGTCTTGCTATTTAAATAAATAAACAACAGAAAAAAAAGGTTTTCTGTGTGATGGTGCTTATTGTCTTTAAACCTCCACATTGTTATCAAGGAGGTTATTCGGTGTACACAGCTTCTTTCTCCAGAATAAAGCTTTAGCTAAGGGTTCCATTCAATTCCATTGAATGGTTGAAAATGAAAGACCGTTTAAACACATTTGCAAGAGTTAATTGCCAGAATAAATCTGATCACAAAACTAAATCAAACTACGAAAATAAGACCCATGTTGTAATAAAATGGAATTTTTCCTTTAAGGTCTTAGGAAATGTGGAATTTTCTGTTTTTTTATAGGAAAAATTTGTGCCAATTTGTGTGTACTTCCATGTTTTCTATAGGTGTGTCTTATCCTTCATGCCTTTTATAGTCATGTTAGTACAGCAAATCAGAAGGAACTACAAGGGACAAGACAAACAAGGTTGACAGCATGGAAAGATTAGGAGCTGGAACAATAAGTTGACACCCAGAGGAAATGTACTTTACATTATTGTTGTGATGGCAAAGCTGTCGCACTTGGCCAGACTTCAGACGGTGAACCCCTTTTCCTTTATCTTCTGTGTTCACACAAGGTGATGACGCGCGTGGCCAATTGGATCAAGCAGATGCACAGATTTTGACTTGAGGGAAGAGCTACAGTCACTCAAGCGGATGGGCTGATGCCATACTGAGAGAGCCGACTGGTGGAGGTAGGATATGAGTCTCTCTGTCAGTGGCAGAGAACAGGGGGGAGTCAGCTCTAATGAGGAGAGACGTTTCTGCTTTACCCTCTCCTCCCCTTAGTCACATATCAAAGGAGTGAAAGCTGTGATGAATCCACACCTTACATACTTCCAGTACACACACACACACACACACACCACTCCATGTGCACTTTAACTCACACACACATAGATGCATGCTGTCTTCTATGAGAGGGACTGTCACATCCTCCTTATGTAAAAACATATTCAGCATCCTAATTTTTATTCCAAAAATCTATTTAGTATGTGGGCTGGATGTTCAAATATGTGACTTTTGATGTCAATTTAATTAACTAGAATTTCAATATTTTTTATGGCAAGTCAGGAAATCATTTATTTTATTAAATCTCTTAAAATAATTACCTGCAAATAGCTAGTTTTGTTCAATAAAAATGCTCCAAACAGTCAAAAAACCCGACAACTTCGGAGCAGTTACCAGGCAACCAGCAGAGGCTCTAAGAAGTTGACTCTTCCCAGTCGAGAGATAGTTTGGCACATAACCCCCCCCCATAAAACCACAGGTCGATGTTTTTTACACTTTGATTTTTGGGCCTATTAAAAAAACAAAATATAGCGTGTTAATTAGTGAGCTTTAGAGGAGTGGGGAGATGGATTTTTTTAACCTTTTGACAGAGCCAGGCTAGCTGTTTCCCCCTGTTTCCAGTCTTTGTGCTAAGCTAAGCTAACCAACTGCTCGCTTTGGCCTATGGTAATGAGCATATTTCCCAAAAGGTCAGACTATTCCTTTTAAATGTATTATGATCTAAATTAGAAAACATGAAATCCTCATATTAAAGAAGCTGAAACTAGCAAATGTTTGGCATGTTTGCTTGATAAATAAATTAAATCTGTAATCAAATATCAAAATGTTTGCCCAATAATTTTCTGGTGTTTTATTAATCAGTGAATCATTTTAAGACTACACTGATTATCACCTGTTAGTTTAATCAAATGATGCTAAAAGTCTGACTGCGTGTGTGTGTGTGTGTGTGATGGATGGAGGAAGAAGAGTATGTGCACATTTCCACGAGCGTGTGTGTGTCTTAGAGATCTGTGGCACTTTAAGGTTGTTGTTTTGTCATATCCTCTCCCCTGTCCCTGTGTGGCATTCTGTCAGAGCCAGACCAGTGACATTTTCAAGCAGCTGAACTCCAGGACCTTTCAGTGTCACCCTCTGTTGTCATTTCTGACTGCTATCAGCCCAGTCAATGATGCACTCGCAGGGTGGGGGGAAAATGATATACAGCCAACCTCAAGGTTTGCACGGCTCAAAGTTGTTTTTCCACTGTTCCTTCAAACTGGCTTTCGCTGGCACAGAATACCATTTACTGCTTTGATGGAAAAAAACAAAAAAGAAGTTTTTAGCGATGTAATATGTACTCAAGAATTGAAAAGAGGTCAAACAAAACTCAGGCATTTGATATTTACCATTCACTGAAGCTGATGCAAATATGTAGAATCAGTGCAACACTCGGATTCTTTACGAATCCCCAGTTGAGAGTTTCTTTTTTTGCAAAATCAAGAATCAATCTAAAAAAAATAATCATCAGTATCTCCTCATAGTTCATCATATTACAGTTTGTGAGCCCCATCGTGGACTGTTTAATTGCCCCTGACAAAATCAAATAGGCTTGGTCCCTGAGGGGGTGTGTAACTGCACGCATCTTATCCATAAATCAGGTTCATAGGACCGATGCAAGGTGGCAGTGGCAGTTATATAGGAGCCTCGGCATCACATGCCTGCTAGAAGGAAATGGACCTGTCGGAAGGGCCGTGAAATAGTGCGGCTGCTGCGTCACTCACAGCTCTGCTCCTTTATTTCATTATCATACTGGAACAAAGTGTGTGTGTTTATGTGTGTGTGTGTGTGTGTGTGTGTGTGTGTGTGCACCATCAAGGCAACAGGTACAGCTGAAACAATTTGTAATTTCAGTGTTTTTAAGATTCAAACACGTGTTAAAGCAGTAACACGCACCTGCTTCCCTCGGACTACTACTTCACTGAGAATTATCAAATTGCTCATGTGGATTCAAACTCTGTCTCAGAAGACAACCTAGGGACAAATCAGCCTAACTCAAATACACATCTGCTACCAACAGAAAACTCTAATGCTGCATCATCCCTCACTCGATCTACGTTCGCCCATCTCGGAGTTCTTGAGCAGTTCAGTGCGCATGGGGTGCAGTGTTGCCTTAAACCATGCTCTCCTTATTGATTTGAGTCTGGCTGTAACCTCGTATCAGGGCTTTGCAAAGTTCTCTGCTGCATTAAGTCCTGGTCCTAATTGAAGCCTCCCAGAGGCTAACTGGCTCGATTGCTCCGACATGTCAAAAAGCATCAGTCAGTTAAATGGGGCTGGGAGATGGAGAGCCGTTATTGCTGCTACTGCTGCTGCCTGCAGGCTCTGACCTTGTGGTGAGACTGAGCTTGAAATGTCTCCTCTAAACTCGTTACTTCCGTGGAACATCCAAGTTCTATTCTTGACTAGATATTCACCAATGAGTAAGTGTGTACGTGAATGCATGTGTGTTCGCATGTCCTGTAGCATGATGTAGGCGTGAGTGAGCTTGTACACAAAACTCTGAGGCCTAAGGCTGCCCAGTGAAATGAATGGCAGTTGTTCTGAGTGGTGATCCGGCAGCAAATCCTCTCCAAGATTCATCCTGGGCTGCTAGGGATGGACAATTACATTGCTGGATCTGCCAGGAGATAGGGCCAGAGCATACAGTACTGTATGTAAGGGATGACTACAGAATGTTGCCATAGTAACACAGGAGGGATGACAAGGGGTGATAAGCAACATACAGTTTGTGTTTCTTGTAGATATGAACTTAACAGTTAATGTACAATGTATCATAAATGCATCTAAGTGTATAATCCATATTTGCGATGTTTAATATGCGAGAATTTTTCATATAGAAGATGTAAATAAGCACAACTGCAAAAGTTACAAGATATAGATTTTACTGCTTTAGTAGAGAAGACAAGAAGATGTTGTATTTCAGTATGGTTGTCTGTCTTTTAGCTCTCACATAATACTCGGTGCACCTTGTCTTTTGATGCTGCTAGTGGATGACTTCAGAAAGAGGAAACTACAGAGACGTCGCAGCAATGATGTGACAAATTAGAGATGATGAAGTCTCAAACATTCCAGAAACTATCCAGACTGGTCTAACAACTCATATTCCAGTATTAAAACAGTGGCAGCCAGTGTGCTGTTTGTTGCAGTGCGGTTGAGACTGTACTGAGGTGGGGGAGGCAAACAGAACAAACATACTGGTTTAAAAAAAGGCTGTCTGCAACAGCCTGAAGGCAATAGCATGGTGAAGGGCGCAGACTAAACTGAATTCTGTCCCACAAAAAACCATCCACCCCCTCTATGGTAAGCTGATGTTACATAGCACCTCCAGCCTCTGGTTTTTACCCCCAAGGTGCAAAGTGAAGCGCTTTAGGCACTCTGTTGTGCCAACAGTGATCAGACTGCACAATACTTGTTGTGTGAATGGCCCCAGTCACAGCCAGCTTGGATGGTGCTGAAGCAGGGATCCTGTTCTTATTATGCAAGCTAACCTAGAACACCTCTGCTCTGAAACAGTTCATTTGCATTGCTACCACAGCTCCTTTTGCATCACACTTTTTTTTCTGATGCAAATTTTTTGTATATTTTTAATGATAAAATATATTATTTTTTTGTTCATTTGCAGCCATTAGCTTGAGTGTTAGATTTGTTTTTGTGCAGTGGTGTTGAGGTGCTCAGTTGGGGGTGTAAGAGTGAATATGCATGAAAATGAAGCTCTGCTGACTTTAAAAAACTGTGCCTGTTGTCACCAGACTGTTGTGGTAGCACAGTGAATGTCACTCATTAAAATGTTTAATATATGCGCTGACTTAGCCACTGCTGAAAATCCGTACTCTTCATCGTGGTATGCGGATGCACAGCTCACCAGCCTCAAGTTGGCAGTTTCTACTTTTGCCATCATATGAATGCAGATTTCTCTAAAGCACAGCCCGAGCCCAGTCCCCAGGAATCTAATAAGTTATTTGCAGTATACCTATTTATATGCTGTACTACAGGACAAAAGCAGTTTGATGTCATAATAATAAACCTTCTATCCATCTATTGCTGTGCAGTGATAGACAGCCATGCATACAGCCACTCTCTGAGATTCTGAATAACCTGACTGTAACTAATGTATAAGATACTGCTACTGTATGTTGTCAATTCATTTTAATAGATCTTTGTGAATGATGCCTAACTGATCAGTTTTCAGCTACAGCAGCTGGTGGCTGCAATATAAACCTGTTGTCTTTGTTGTTGTATTTGTACTCTGGAGAAAAAGGAAATGAGAGAAACTTAATGTATTTGAGGGCACACGGGAGTTGTTACAGTCCCAGACAGCACATCATATTTGGCATATTCTGATATCATTCTTGAAAACACTCTTTTGGCTGTTTTCAAGTGTGATATAGTCTAGATTTATCGTTTTAGCCAATTTGGGTGAGGCTGTAGTACCAGGTTTGGGATTGAAGTTTGCAATGGCAGTGGGAGCAAGTGGTAGTTTCTCACAGGCATAGGCACCTGAGCAATGGAGTAAGTGGAAGAAATGCATCCCCATCATTCAATCAGGGGGAGCAAAGTTATGATTTTTCTACTCTGCTTTTTATTCTTTTAAAATTAAGTTTATTATCATACAGTCCATGCACTAAGGTGAGTATTTTTAAGCAGCCCATATCAATGACCATCTTACTATTTTCAGCAACTGACAAAAACAAATAATTAAAAAGCAGCACATTTTTGGACCACCCTTTGATTGGTTCAACCTGTTGCTGATCATTTGCCACAGCATGCTTTGGCTGTCAGTCACAGTCTGTCAGTCCACACAGGAGTCTGACTGTTTACAAAGGTGAGAAACATGCCATTTAGCTTGACTGCGATCACTGACTGAAAATAGAACATAGGAAAGGATAGGCTAGCATATGTTGAATGAACCTGCTTGGCCCACTGACTCTAGCCGTCTCTCCCTCTCCTCTCACGCAGTGCGCATGCAGGCAGTAGTTAGAGTGAGTTACTATGGTTACAGGGATGCTCTGTGTCTCTGTTGCTCTGAAACTTTGTCGTGATTCCCAATAATAGGTTTTTAAGTTAGTATGCCTATGCTATGTTCTAATCTCTCTCAAATCTCAAGCCTAATAAGAGACCTGCTTCACCACAACTGGCTCAAATCATTGCAACTCTGAGCTTAGCACACCAGGTTAGCTATGGTTGTTTCGCAGGTGGAGCAAGGTTGGACAGGATGAAAAATATTTCGGACAGGGGGTAGGCTACTCCAGGAGTGGTTTGGAAAACACTGACTCAGAAGAACAGTCATGGAAGTCAGTAGGCCAAAGATATAAGGCTCTTCATTTCTATTGCAGACAGGCATCACAGTGATGAACAACAGTCATTATCTTACATTAAATGCGATGGGAACCAAGAAAGAAACAAAAACAAAATGCAAAGTAGCCAAGTTTATTGTGGGAATCTAAATATTAGCCTAAAGTAAGGGATAGTTGGAGTGTGATGAGATATTAGTAAGAATTGCATTATTAATTCAAGGTTTTGCTAGTAATGATCTTTTGGCACAAGCCAAAATGCCCATTAGTAGCCACTGATATCTTTTGTTTATTTCAGCTGGCCTTAGGCTATGCCAAACAAAAGAAAATGCAACAAGGCCAAGGGCATAGCCCTATTGACATTTTTCAAAAGGAAGACTAGTATAAGTGTACACCAAGCATTTTCATTGACAGTAACTAACTATTGAGAAGCCTAGTGTGACGCTGTCCTTGTTATCATCAATTGTCCTATCAAGAGAATGCAAAGCAGGTGGAGCAGCAGAGAGAGAGGTGAGGAGAGAAAACAGGGAAAACGTAAACAAAATGTAAATGGATGATTGTTTGAAAATCCTGTCATATTCCTCTGAAAACAAAATTCAGTATCACCAGACAGCGACCATAAGCATTTATGTTCAAATGCTGATATCTTTGGCTCTAGGTAGACTTGCATTATAACACCTCGATAGTTCACATTCAAGGCATCTCTGTGCTCATCAACATTGTTGCTTTGACTACATTCCAGAGGACAGCACAACAGAGCAAGGAGAGTCAAGTGGGACGGGGCCAAGTGAGATTCAGGTATTAAGTCTGGGATAACTGAATAGTTGAGGCTTCAGGCCCGTTCTTACACCTAGTTTAAAGTATGATCTCTCTCTCTCCCTCTCTCACTCACTGCAGTATTTCAACACACACAGTACTGTTGTGGACAAACTAGAAATGGTGCCTTGAAATGTCATAGTAGCCTTATAACGTGTTATAACATACATAATACATAATGTTTTTATAAATATAATTTCAAATATGAAATAGCCATTCTCTAATAATCATTTCCTGTCCTGATCCACCCAATTGTATACTGTTCTTGATGCATTCTTGGTTTTCATAGCACCCTCAATCTAACTAATCTAGAGTAGTGCAGGTGGCTTAATGACTTAAGCTTGACTTAATCTTAAGAGGTTAGGTGGTGTAGAAATGCAGGAAATTTGTTTTAAATTACATTCCCCCAAGCCAATTATGTATCATTCTGAGTTTGTTCCCCCATTTTAAAATATATCCAGGCACCCACGGTCACAGGTACTGTTTCCATTTGATTGATGCTGAAAGATTATGGCTTCATAGTCTTTTGCTGTCACCCACTGTACCAGAATGGTGGATAGAGATGCCGTAAGGGCCTTTGCTTACACAGCGCTGTTTGCCTGGAACTGGCTATCGACACAGGCCATAAATCACTCTCTAATATTTTTATGCATCCAGTCCATCCAACTGCTGCTAATGTTTCCTCTGCCTGCTTCCTTTGTAACTCATTTGAGCTGAGCGGCGACGCATGACAATGTGTGCGTAATGGGGATTGCTAGAATTGGCTTGGCAGAGACACGGATTCTGTTTGGATTGGCTTAAGAGTGCAACCCACTTGACCTTGCAGCAATGTGTGACATCAAGATTACATTAAAAGGGAAATCGAAGACTAATTAAATGCAGCCTTGAATTATAAGGACTCGTACCCCAATGTCATCGTAGAAGCCTCAATCCTACATAAATACTGTCTCTCAAATACAGGGTTGCTTTTCTATTCCTTGCAACTTCTTACAATTGAATTGGATGCAAGACTCGCCAAGCAATTTGTCTCACAAGCAGTAAATCTCCTAAAGCAGCTACATCTTTCGCCTTGAGTTCATCACTTCATCTTTAACCCTGACCCCCAACAATCTCCCTCCCCAGCACAGTGACTGGGGCTGTTGTTGCCCTCACTGCCATCATGTCCTGACCTTCGCTGCCTTAGCTTGTCACACTCTTATCAAATGCTATCTGATGGCACCACAGGGCCCGAAGCAAGCAAACACTCTGATACCATCTGTCTGGCTGGTAAAGGAGATGCCACTGCCCCCCTCCCCTCCCTCCCCCTCTGCTTTTTCTTTCTCTTCTCCATCAACACCTGTGGTGGCTTAAGGGGAACTTAGTGCAACGTCTGTGTGTTTTTCATCTGTGTGTTTTTGTGGATGTCTCATTTTGAATATGTGGGTATATACACTACCAGTCAAAAGTTGTGTTGGAATGCTGAAAGGAATAGTCCAACACTTTGGGAAATAAGTGTATTCACTTCCTTGCCAAACGTTTGATGACAAGATTGATAACATAATATGAAGCTACAACCAGTAGCCAATTATGTTAGCTTAGCATAAAGACTTGAAGTGGGGGGAAACACCCGGCTCTATTTAAATGTTAAAAAATGCCAACCAGTACCTCTAAAGCTCACTAATTAACTAATTATATCTCTTTTGTTTAATCCATAAAAAACACAAAATGGCAAAAATTACATTTGATAGTCACCAGCTAGAAATGAGAATCCTGCTTTTGTCTATCTCTGTCTGAAATCAAGGGCTCTTTGTTTTACGTATTACAATCACTTCCTGGTTGTAAATTTGCCAACGCTATCATTGTAAACTGCATATGTGCTGTGCGAGAACAGTAAGCTTGACAAGCGTAGCAACAGTCAATTTGTGGTTTTACGGAAGGTTAGGCCAGGCTATTTCTTGGCCGGGAGCAGTGACTTCACACTCTGTTTGTTCTGTTGGTATGAAGTCTGTACTTGTTTACAGAGGTTTTCTGGTTCCTACAATACTGTAAAAATAAAGAAATTAGATATATCCAAGTTATTTCACTCTTTCAAACCAGATACTTGCTGTATATTGCACCTAATGGGGAGGGGAATTTCAGAAAAGCATAAAATATAATCTCACAATAGACTAATTTTTCTGTCATTTATATACTGTTATAATGTTGGATGTCTAAGCATGGTCAAAGGTCTAGAACTTGAGGCGAATGTATGCAAAAATGCTCCCTGAAAGTCAAAAGGCCAGGCCATGCTTTTTTTGCAGTGTCACCTCTCCTTCCTCCTTGTGATGTCAGATTGTTTGTGCATGCCAAAAAACAGCCGTCCGTTCTGTAGTCTTTGTTGTTCCATGGATTATTCATGTTGTCCACTCATATCTCAGATTGGATTCAAGCTTAAACGTGTAAAGATGTATTTGTGAAGTTTCCATTTCGAATAAAGAATGAGAAAAACAAGTGAAATCCTACTACTACTGCTTGTTTACGTAGCCGAACAGGAGGAAGGAGTCCTTAATGAGACAGGAGCTAAAACAGGTTGAACTGAGGGGTTGCATAAAGAGCCAGTATAAGATAAATAAGGAGTTTTTTGAACTGTAAATCATGCAAAGATATTCCAATGGAGCTACAGAATATAAATATAGACCTGGAAGTGTGCATGATATGTCCCCTTTAAATAAACATATTTAGCTAAAACATCTGGTGACAGTTTTCACATTGTTTGCACATGAAGCCTACTAGCAGTCCAACATATCACCATGTATTTCAAATCACACACGTGTAAGGAAAAGAACACGCTGCTAATGCATCATCCCACACACGTCTTTCACTCTCTTTTGCACACAAAAACGCTCATACTAAAACACACATATAGACATAGCAAATGACTATGTATTCACATCTCCTTCATCTCAGGTGCACCATAATGAGCCTGCATTATATTGCAGCTTTGCTTTAAATGTGACAACATCCAACAAGCATTCAACTGTCAACACAGTGGCTGTTTTCTCCTGTAAATGGCTCTGAATAGACCGCTCACTTACCATGCTTAGAATGAAGTAATGGTTTGGAGCACCCCAGTAGCTGAATGGTTACAGCACATGCCACAAAATAGCAACTTCCCTGGTTTGATTCCAGCCAGGGATTGTTGTTGCATGTCATACCCATCTTTCTCTTCCTTCATGTCCTGTCTGCCTTTGCCTGTTATACAATAAAGGCAAAAATCCCCCTTCCCCCAAAAAAATAAAAAGAGGAACCGTTCAGTAGTTTGACTTTATAATTCATTCTGGTTAAAAACACTACAAATTTAGAGATTTCCTTAAAGGCCTGAAAGAAAACCTACCATCACAAAGGTAATTTAGGGCTTAACAATATGAATAACTGAAGGCATCATTAAAAAAACAAATCCCTTTCAAAGCCCCGGTAATGAAAATATGGCACAGTGACAGAAACACTAGTGACAGTATTTTGTCAACTGATGAATAAATGATGTGTTTAAAATGCAAGTCAAAATATCACAACGATGGGCTTCATTCAGGGACAACCGGTTAATAAATAAAATAATTCATCCCTCTATTTACCCTCCTTCAGTAAAGTGGCAATCCAGTTTGCAGTGGTCATCAGGATGTGAGTCACTTTTGAAAGGTGATGGCCATAGAAGCACTCATTATAATAGCAGACCGTGAAAGCTGTATGGAGTGGCACTCTCAGCCACACCGGGTCGCTTTTTTAAAACACTACCTCGGTTTGACACAACAAGACAATTCAATAAGACTCTGGTTTGTATTTTGATTTGCCAGACAGCCTCCAACGCCACGCTATGCTGATTGCCCCTTCTTTTTTGTACAGTGAACTCATTTGACAGCAGCACACAAATAACAGGCTGTGAAAGTCCATAACATCCTCCCTCATTCACACATACACATACATATTGTCTTTCCCGCTTTTGCTGCCCCAACACACCTGCAAACGCGCACACACACACACACACACACACAGGCTGTATTTATTTTGCTCTTCTCTCCCTACTGCCACAATTTGGCAGGTGGCACAGAGCCGGGTTCCATTAGGAAAAAAAAGGAGAGCGAAAAAAAAAAAAGTCTATAAAGGCAAATAACCAAGAGTGGGAGCTGCTGCCAGCTTGCTTGCATTCTGTACTGGATAATAGAAATGGAAGTGTGATAAGGTTCTTGTATAACCTCCCACATAAAGGTGTAACTGAGTTCACTTTTCCCTTTCCTGCATTTAGATTCTGGCTTTTGTGTTGGTTAATGCTATATGATACACATCTATACACATAGTACACAGGGACATGCATCTATACTGTAAGGCAAACAAACAGATATACTGTGCTTTAACTGAGTTAGTTTGTTAGACACGTATTCAAAGTTATTCTCAAATGTCCTTGTGTTTTGGTTCAGGTGTTACTGATGTATTTATTTGAACAATATAGCTAAAATAGTTGCATAAGTGGTTGACATCAGTTGGAAAAGAAGCAGGTGTGATGGCAGCAATGTGGGTGTATCAACGTAATTTGATCACTGAAGCAGTGCGTATTGTTGTAAGGTAATTACACATGCCAAATCAAATAACTGACTTTGTTATGCATGCGTCAGACTAAGCTTTACTCATCATCAATGAAACATCTGTAACATGCAGTAAGTGCTTGTACTTGTAAGTAGGAAAGCCACAACAATTATGAATCCCTTTATCTTGGTGAAGAACCATCAGCGAGCCTTCATCTCTGACCTTGAATTCTCCATCCAATTAGAGTAAAATAGACATGTCAAATCCCAGAAACACATCTACATTTGCGAACAAAAGATGGAAAGAGTCAGTAATTTTTGTACCTCATTGAGCACTATACCTTGCTGAAGGCCTAAGGTTTTATGCACATTATAGGAATACGTTGGCTGTTATGTTCTGTGGAACAGGATGTAACAGCGCTGGGCGGAAGCTGGTTCATTGGGCCATTTCACTCCCTCATATTAAATATCCTTATCCTTGGGACAGCTATTGAGGAGAGAGAGGAAGCCTCTTCAAAGCTTTTCTTGTCCTCTGAAGGAATACACGAGGCACTCTCTGCCCCCGCTGAGAGTGAGGGATGGATAATAGAATGAGAGGAAATACAGCATTGACAGTAAGGAAGTGTATTCAGCAGAGTTTCAGAGCAAGACTACCTTTCGCTATATATATATATATATATATATATATATATATATATATATATATATATATATGTCCTGTGACACACAGAAAAGATACAGTGTAGTTGCTATTTGTATTGAAGTTGTGGTCACTGTAGACATTTTGAAACATCTTGCCTTCTTTCTTTGTTTCTCCAAACTTCTTATAATGAACACTCAAGCTAGAATTGCTCAGACATTGTGTATTAATAAACAAATGTGCTTATACAGTAAATGCTCAAATGTTACTTGCTTTCTTGCCAAGAGTGAAATGAGAAGAGAGACACCACTCTCATAATTGACCATTTAATATGAATCTTTAGCTGTGGGAAGGGTGGTATTGCTTTGCATAAAGAATGGAAGCAGGCATTAACATGTTAAATCTCATTTGTTTCATCAGTACAAAAAGCAAAATGTAAAAAGAACAAGTTGTGGTTTTATGGGGGGCTTTGTTCTAGACCTTGTCTTTTTTTTAAGCAATTTTACAGATGGATTTTATTCCTCTATTCCTGGTTTAGGGGCTTGGGGGACACACTTGAGTATTGAAGATAGGAGAGGTTTCTGCAGTTTAAATGGCCTTTACTCACCCCCTCCAGTCATGGGCTTCCACTTGAGAGACTGGACTGTTACTAGGCTTGTTGCGGGTCTCATCAACAATGGCCATAGCAGATGAAATCTCCAATATTAAGACTGAGCTCTCCTCCATTACAAGTCTCATAAATGATCTCCTCCAGCAGCATTCACTGCTCCACAACCACTTGGCCTCCATGGAACTGCTTGCCTGGCGGTGGGGCTCCAGATGCTGGTAGTCTCCCACTGGTTCTCAGAGGAGGTATCTCCTGGGTCTCAGTTGTAAAAGGTAAACAGAAGAATTTCGCTTTCCCTCTTTGACCCATATGGATCTGGTGAATGTGACATTGCTGATGATCTACCATGCTCCAACTTCTATGCACCGTTTCAGGAGTTAGCAGATAGCATGCTCTCCTTACCTCTACCTGAGCTCACTATCCCGGAGGGACAACGTAGGAGTCCAAGGTCCCACCCCAGGAAGCGCTCTGGCTCCAGCTCTTCGTCTGGCTCCTCAACTGATTCCCTCATTTCAACCCCCAAAGCCGTTTGTCCTGGGAGCATGTGCCGTCGCCTGTCATCTAGTGTAGCCAAGCCAGTTACCACATCAGCTGCTCTCCCCCTGCCTCGCCAAGGTAGGCTGCTCCTGTCACCTGCCAACTCCCTTCCAACCTTGCAGTTTACACCGCTGGGGGTAGCTCTGTGCCTGAAGTCTTTGTGTTGGCTGACTCCATCATAAGATTTGTTAAACTCCTGTCTGCCATCACATAATGTCTTGGCAGCAGAAAGGTTGAGGATTTTATTGAACTTAATCCAACTCCCATTGAGTTCACCCCTCACCCCTCAGTCACTGTGATAGTACATGCTGGAGCTAATTGACGTCAGCCAATCTGCACCAGGATATTGAATCACTATGCTGCACAATCGAGAGTCTGGGAAAAAGCCGTGTAATGTCTGGCCCCATCGCTTCTCTTTCAAAGAGCGTATAATAGCCAAATAATATATATATGTTTTATAAACCATTTATTAAGCAATTGTAATGTTTCATAAACATTATTTGCAACTTTATAATGGCCATCCAAATAATGTTTATAGATGCACTACACAGTATTTATTACAAAGTATTATAAACAATAGATGGTTTACAAACCAATTATTAACCACTGACAAAGTATTAACTATCATCTAAATAATGGTTATAGATGCTTTACAAAGTATTTATTAACCATTGAACAAGGTATTATAATCAGTGTGTTTATAGACAGTTTACAAACTATTATTTACCATTAACAAAGTGCTACAAATATCTGGTCTATCTGTCTATGTAATGTTTAGATGTTTTTCAAACAATTTCTTAAAGGTTTACAAATCATTTGGTAATAATCAGCAAATACTTAATATAGTATATAAATTATTTTATAATGTGTGCAATAATGAACTAAATAGTTTACTAATGTGATCAGAATGTAATTATCATCTCTTATCAGCTATGATACAATATATAATTTATAAACTAATTATTTTATATTATACAAACTAATGATAAAGTAACAAATTATAGCATTACTAATAATAATTAGTAGTGAGACCATTTCCTGTTTAGCACCTAGGTGAGAACTTGCAAAGCATCATTGGAAATGGAGTTTATGAGCAGCATTTTGCCACTGTTCCTTTGTTTCAGGGGAACAAAGGAAGGAGACGGCCTTGTGGCCAGGCCTCAGAGTTTTCTTTGTGTGATCCAATGGTTGAAGCCCAACAGTTACCTTCTAATTTTATCCATTTTATAGCTTTTAATTCTCTCTGACACACACCTCAACATGACTACACTTTTCCACCCTTTAACTTCTACTTAGAAAAGGCCGTTTCACAACAGTGAGGGACCTGCTGGTCTTTTCTGTGATTTTAAAGGTACCATTCCCGTTGTGACCAGCGACAGAAGGAACAGGTGTTCAGCAAGCCATCTCTCTCACCGTATGGTCACACCATCTATTCTCATTCACATTCCCTGCCAGCCTATCTCCACTCCACTGCCCCATGCCAAAATGCTGAATATATTCAAGACAGGGCTACTCAATGTAAGATCTCTGTTAGATAGGTCATTTGTGTGTAACGATTTCATTTTATCACAGAGTGTGGACATTTTTATGATAGCAGAATCGCGGGTGCAAGCTGAGGATTTTACTCCTCTAATTGAAGCCTCTCACCCTGGCTACTCTTTTTTTTTTTAACCAACGTAGACTTTTGGGAAGGAGGGGGGAAGCTGTTCTCTTCAGAAATAAATTCAGTCATCCTTGTGTTGACTTAGGACTGTTTTCCTTCCTCATGGCACTTCCATTTGTGTTTAAGGCAAATACCCAGTGTCTGTGCCTTCTAGTCTACAGACCCCTCAAATCTTCTTTTAGCTTTATAAACGAATTCTCAGAGCTCCCATCAATAATCCTACCCAGATATGACAGGTTTTTAATTCTAGGTGGTTTTAATATTCACATCTGCTGCACCTCTAACAGTCTAAGTGCTGAATTTTTATCCCTGATTGATTATTTTAATTTATCTCTCTCACTGACTGGGCCCACTCATTGTCAGGGCCATACTCTTGATCTTGTTTTATCTTATGGTCTTACATTATCTGACTTGACATGTTCTAATCCTTGTATTTCTGATCACTATTGTATATGTTTTAATTTGGTTTTACCTCCTTGTTTTAGCTGCTCATGTACACAGTTACGGTCTAGAGTTTTTAATTCTACCTCTGCCAATATTTCAGTAAAGCCTTTAACACTATCCCTTGTGAGACAGAGCCCTTATTATCAGTGGATGAGCATCTAAATAATTTCAATACCATCTGCAATTCTATCCTAGATGAAATTGCACCATTTAAAACCAGAGAAACTAAACACATGTCCCAGCACTGGATAAATGAAAACATTTGTGCTTTAAAACATAAATGTCATAAAGCCAACAAATCCTCATAATTTAACAACAGTATAGGTCTAAAATTCAGCCAGCTAAAAATGACCAGTAGTAATGTTTATGCTGTCTAGCGGCTGTAGTAATGCACTCCAGAACGACCCATAGGATCATGATATGCTGCTTTTTCACTGTTCAAATCACTGTTAAAAAAATAATTCTGTTTTATGGTGTGACAATGCTGTGGGTAAGCTCTGGTTAGGTTTAGGTACAAAAACCAGTTGGTTAGGGTTAGGGAAAGATCATGGTTTGGGTTAAAATGATCACTTGAAACATGGTTTATACCTTAGTTGTCATGGCAACACTAACCACCACATATACGGTTTTTAAAAAAATGTCCCGACTTGTGGTTGGAAACATGAAACTGAAACATGAAACGGGAAGTGAACAGTGGTCTCCTGCAGCAAAGTCTACATGTTGCCATCTAACTATCTCTCCACCCACCCATGCTGTCTCCTCTTTATAAGGCAGAAATCATCTTATCAAGTCACCTTATACTGACGTCATCTGAACTGCATCCCTTCCCCAGGTCATAATTACTACAGCTGCTAAATGGCGTAAATGTAACTATAAGTCGTTTTGCCGGCCTGAATTTTGCCTCTTTAATGCTGAGGTTAAAAACTCTAGACATGCCCACTTGCCCATTTTATTGAATCTAATATCTCTAATCCCAAGATGCTTTTTAACATTGTAAGCTGTGCCACTGATGCTCCCCCTGTCCCTTCTGTAGACACTACTCCTGAAACCTGCAATGCGTCTTTAAACTTTTTTCCTCAAAAGATCTCCCTCATTCGTCAGAGTATTACCTCACCCATAGATCACCCGTTGGCCTGTTTGCCCACTAGGCCTAGTACTTGTTTTGATCTCTTCAACCTTCTCTCTCAGTCTACATTGTTAGAAGTTGTCAACAAAATGAACCCCTCCTCCTGTCCTCTGGACATCCTCTCCCTTTGATTTTTTTTACAGAAGTTTTTAACACAATTTGTCCTTTTATACTGAACATTTTAAATAGCTCCCTTTCTTCTGGTACTGTGCCCTGCTATTACAAAAAAGCTCCCCTGACTCAATTCAAAGGATTTCAACAATTTTAGATCTATCTCTAAACTTCTTTTTTTAGCCAAAGTCCTGGAGAAGATTGTTGCAAATGAACTTTTAGCCTTTTTGAATGATAATTCTATGTTTGAATCAACGTGTGGTGAAATCTTTGCCAGGGTAGGCAGTGATCTATCAATGTGGCATATGTCTACATTCAACCATGCAGGAGCCCATCTTCATATGGGCAGACGTCTTAATCGAAGAGGGGCCTTAACTCATGAGTCTTTTGGAGACCAGCTTAATTCCTCTGAGGTTTGTTTTATAAGCTTGGACAAGACAGGTGGAGGTTTGGATATATTTTAAACATTTTTGCGCTGAAACTTTGATGATTTTTTGTTTGTTTGTTTGTTCTCCAGGGACTTTAAGGTGTGGCTGATACTTTTGTCTCCAAAATGGCAGCCTAGGTTTCTAAGACTGGTGAACTTTGGGGGAATTAAATTCTGAGTTTTGATCAAATTTTAATGTCTCTTCAATAGGTAGATAACACAGTTATCAAAGTTATACCATTCTTTATGCATTTTTGTGACAAAAAACTTGGTATGGTTCACACTATACTGATTATACAGTTACTCTCACAGTTATTAAGTCTTGGCTAAAGTAGGGTTTCCAGCTGATGAGTGTTCTTCTGGAATGTGCCTTAAAATTTATCGCAGTCTCTGGAGATAAGGATGACCAAAAAAGGAGATTTCTGGTCATATGTATATGGAGTTGTCTGGTCCTTTTTCTGATTAAATGACCCCTCATTTATGCTTTTAGTTCAGGCCATAATCAAATTATTGGCCAGAAATGGCCTCTCAGGAGGTCTCTTCAACCTCCATTTTTGTCAGTGTTTAATTTTGGTCAGTGGCATGCTGTCAGACCTCATATTGGGGCCTGAGTAAGGCATTCAGCCATGTCATTGTGGAATTCACTCAACTCAAAGTAGTTTGGTGAGGACTTCCAAAAACTTTTCCACGCCAAGGACCCTCAAATAGATAAAACAGAAACCTTTTGGTGTGGAACCCTATGATATGTCCTCCTGAGAAGACCTCTGGCAATAGAAACAGGTAAGTGAGGAAGTTAGAGTGTATTTAGTCTGTGACCAGGGAGATGATGAAAATAAACTGCACTTGGTTTTATTGTAGGCTATTTTATTTAATTAGTATGAATTATTTTAGTTTAATGAAAATGAGAAGTTGGACTGAGTGGCAAAGTATGGACTAGTTTTATTTCTAAAGCCTGGAAAATTAGGCACACTAGACTGAAAAACACACGCATACAATATGAGATAAGTTTATTTGATGCATGTCAAGTAGAAGGCATACAGAATATACTAATATACTTCATGTTTTCCTATAATTTGTATATTGGTCTCACACCTATGTACATGGAAATTGATAGTCTGCCTTGTAAGCCCATTTGGGCTGGACATCTATTGAAGCAAGATACTACATTGATATCAGAATACAGAGTCATTTGGAAATCTGCAAGGAAGTCTAGTCACAGTTGCAGCAGTACAAAGAGCAAAAATCTAAGTGTATCTTCGTAATTCGATTATCACAAAAAAAAAAACTTCTCTGTTTGAAGTTACAATTACGCGTGAGGTCTCTTGTAGGTTTAATCTTGGAGTTAAGGCAAGATTAGGTTAATAAACAACTTTTTAGGTTACAGTTTGCCAATTTATGAAGTGGGAAGAGGGCTGAGGCAGGGTGAGTCCTTGCGTCAGTGTTGATCATTGCAGACAGTGTGAGTACCGACTATGCATGCGCAAATCTACAAAAACGTGGCCTTAGTGCAGACAGAGGCACAGATAACCTTTGCCTTAGCATTCAGGAACAGCAGTTTTTAGTAGAAAGCTGTGGCAAAAGGAGCATGCTTTACTTTTAAAACAACTATTCTGACTAGTTTTACTGGAGTATGTGTAAATCTGAGACAAATAAGATCACACAGCATCAGTTTCCATTTCTATGTAGATGATACCCAGGTTTACAGTTATAACCCCAATAACTTCAGTGAATTTTTTTTGCTTATAAACAGTCTCAAGGACATTCATACATGGGTTGCTGAAAATTTCCTTCAACTCAACTCAAAAAAGACTGAGATACTTCTATTTGGCACCAATTCCTCCAGCACTCAAATTACAGACATATTAGGTTCATACTCTCTTCTTATTTCTCCGCAGTGTAGAAACCTTGATGTTTTAATTGACAGCAACGTCACTTTGAACAGCCACATCAAATTTGTCATAGAGTTGTGTTTTTTTTCAACTTAGGAAAATCTCTCTAATTAAACCATTTCTGTCTACCAAAAACCTTGAAACAGTCATTCATCAACAGTCATTAATCCAAAATGCAGCTGCCAGGATTTTAGCAGGTACCAGAAAAGGAGAGCACATCACACCTATCCTTTCATCTTTGCACTGGCTGCCTGTTAGTTTTAGAGTTGATTTTAAAATTTACTTATCACTTTTAAAGCCCGGAACAGTTGGGCCCCAAGCTATATTTCTGACCTTTTAAGTTCCCATCTGCCGTCATGGGCCCTGAGGTCCTGGAATGCTGCTCTCCTGGTGGTTCCTAAATCCAGACTAAAAATGTGACAGAGCGTTTGCCATCAGTGCCCCCAGACTTTGGAACAACCTTCCAGAGGAGATTATGATGGCTAAGTCTATCTCTTCATTTAAGTCTCTTCTTAAAACATACTGTGATCCATCTATCTTACCTTTCCCACACCATTTGTTTTATTGTTTTAATTATTTATTGTTTTGTTTTATTACTGTATTTTATGTTTTATTACTTTTTTTTTTTTTTTTTTACTGTTTTATTGATGGTGCCATTTTTTTATTGTTTTTACAATTAACACTTTCATGATGCCTATTTTTTGGTTTTATCCTGTAAAGCCCCTTGTAAGCCTTGTTTTGGAAAGGTGCTATACAAATAAAGTTTATTATTATTATTATTAGATATTGTCTTGGCTGAGCAGAGTGACCACTTGACAGGGGGTCACTATGTGAACTTAAACAAATTAAACAACAAAGATATAATGTGTTAATTAGTGAGCTTTAGAGATGCTGGTGGGTGGATTTTTTTTCCCCCTACGGCTAGGCTAACTTTTCTGCCCAGTTTCTAGTCTTTATTTATAACTGTCTCCTTGCTGTAACTTCATATTTAAAGGATAAGGCAATTTTTTATATTTTTCTTACTGCCAACAAATTTCATCAGAGCCAAACCAACAATGACCCTCATTCTACTTGCAAGTATTGTGTGTGTATCGAAAGCCATATACTGTATATCGTATTCCTCTGTGCAGTAGACCTCCGTTGTTGTCCAAAAACTATTAAAAACACAGTGAGCCACATCCTTGCACTGGGTGACATGTTTCTTCACTATGGAGATTACAGTCACGGTAGTTTGGTTTAGGTTTCAAAGACTAATAACAGTGTAGTCTTCAGAGAGTAGTTCTCCTTAGGAGTAGTCCTCCCAAGTCAAACTATTCCTTAAAAATGTATTGTGCAATGAGCTAGCAAAACACACAGTAGCTACATCTCCAAAGTACCAACCATTTTTTTCAGAATGAAGAAGCGTGCACTAGTTCACAGGTGAAAAGGACAGTATTGATGTTTGGAAGTTCTCATTAGCAAACATGTTCAGCATTGCAAGAGCCTGGCCGCTCAAGGTCTGAATATGAAGCACTGACTTAAATAATACAAACTCAAATACGTGATTTGATAGACAACGTTAGCCTCCTGGCATCCCTTGTACTCTGCATCTCTACAGTCCTCCATCCAGTGAGGGATGATGCATGGCCCACTCTGAGTTCTGTGGACCTGTTCTGCTGAAAAGAGCATTTTAGGGAAGAGGCCAGCCCTTGGAAAAATTGCCTCTGACATTCCCAGTGCCCATAAAGCATTCTTATGTGGTGCCCTGGTGGCCTTATGGCTAAGGCGCATACCACATAACCGCAGTGTCCACGGTTCAATTCCTGGATGGACTGTTGGGGGGACCTCTCCTTCCTTGTCTCCTGTCTCACTATACTAACTCTCACATAAAGGCAAAATGCCCAAAAATAACCTTATATTGATAAAATAAAATAAATAAAGCATCCTTATGGACGGTACACACAAAAGCCTTCTCTTTTTGCTCTTTCAATATTCTGTTTAGCCTAATTAGGACCACGGGGGTCTGTAAATGTTTGAGTCACTGTGGGAACATGGAGGCCCGCAGGTGAAGATGGAGATGAAAGGATTCGGACAAATAACAGAAAAGATAGATTGGCCGTACATGCTTTGCACAACGCAGGGTTAATGTATCAAGACAAGGGGAGGGATGGTGAATGAAATGTGATGAGGCAGAAAGAGAAACAAACAAAGGAGAAAGAGAGAGAGAGAGAGAGAGACATGGATGGGAAAAGGCAGTGTGGGAAAGACAGCCTGAGACTAAGCTTTTAAGGCTCTGAGACAGCAAAGATGAAGCCAAAAAGATGAAGGGAGATGGAAAGCGAATTCCTTTCACCCTCAGCTCATTTGTCCTGTGGCCACAGAACCTGAGGATAGAGATACTCTAATGAGCAAGAAGAACACTTCCTTAACATTGTGCGTGTGTGTTTGTGTGTGCGTGAATACAGTTCAAACTGGGAGCAGCAGGAGAGTTTTCTTTCATTAAACTCACAGGATGACATGCTTGCCACATGCATGTACAGCAGCAAGCGTACTCCCGTGATGCAGTTTTGCTTCAGTGAGAACATACTTATATCGTGTGATGCTCATGTTCTTCACCATTTGCACTGATCTGCTATCATCGCAGCCTGCTGTGCCCTGAAGAATACTTCTTGCATTGTGATTTAAAACCAAACGTGACAGATTTCCCAACGCTGAAAGAAACACGAGTAAGAACAATAAAAAAATAAATAAATTCTGAGCAGCTGAAATTGAGCTGAAAATGAGGCAAAAGGAGGCTTATAGCCGCGCTCCCCAAGTGTCCTTGTGTTTTTGTTTTTCTCCGTATTACTCTGAGCGAAATTTTGAATAGTGAGGAAGTTGCATATAAATCCCTCATTATCCCTGTTCTTTGAGGTGAGGTGTATCTATGTGTGCATGCATGAGTGTAAGTGAGCAATGCAATCAGTGAATACATGAGAGATTTCTATGTGTGTGTGTGCGTGCATGTATGTGTGTGTGTTGGGGGGGACTTCTTGTCAGGAGCACATGTTCTCAAAGAGCCTCCACTACATACTGTATCCCCGGTGGGTTGATGAGCATTGATTGGCTGAATGAAATTATCAGATGCCGCTGAAGGCCACTGTATTCTATGTGTGTTTGTGTGCGCGCGTGCACACAAGGACACAGGTGTTTCTGTTGTTTTTATTTTTAATTTACTTTTTTGGGGGGCTTTTTCTGCCCCAAATTTATGATGGTGCTAGTATAAACACACACACAGTAGATTTATTGTTGTCAGATGTTGCTGAAGCCACCCAACACGCGTGTCTGTGTGTATTTGCATATGTGCCTGCACGTATGCTGGCGACGATGCCCTTGTAGATTACATGGGGAGTGCAATCTGTGTTTAGCACACTCGCCCTTAGAGGGCGGATTATGGGATAAACAGAGTGGCAGGCTCCTGTCACCACACACACATAAACATTCACATGCACACACACACAAATTGTAGGTACTCCTGCCGGGTAGTATAGTACACATGCAAGGTGAAGATCAGCTGAGAGTGAGCAGTGGAAGTTGTGCACATACGCTGATGTTCATTTATCTGCATTTGCACATGTGCTGACTGCCTGATTAGTCTGTTGCTTACAGTATTTACACCCTGCAGGCTTGTTGTGGTGGAGTGTGCGTTTGTATGTGTGTGAGAGCGAGCAAGAGGATGTATTTTTACTATTTGCTGTTTTATTCACATTTGAACTGTATTGTTTTCTGTACAAACACTAATTATTTACCGCCACTCCACAGCTTACTGTGTGGTAGAGGGGTCTGAGTGAGTGAGTCATTCTCAGGGTTAATTGAATATGTGTCAATGAGGTAATTAAATGAAAGAGAGAAACAGCATTTAATACAAAAGTTAATTTTATTTTGATATTTTGCAAGACTGTTTTCAAGTTAAATGCTGTGAGACATTTAAAGACAATATGAGCGAGGTGAACTCATTAATATCAGAGCTACTCGTGTGGACATGATCTTTTGTTTTATGATGACAGTATCAGGCAATTGTAGAAGACAAAAGTCTGCTATCTGTAAAGCTATAAAACCTCATTATCTAAATCACACTTGTCTCCTGTCTTTGGCCACTTATCCCTCTTTGGCCCTCTCATTTTCACCCTTGGATTCATTCGCACATTCGTCCACGTAATGACTCTCACATGCACTCAAATGCACATGTTGGCTTATAAATGCACACATGAGCTCGCCCACTGTTATGTCTGTTAAGACCACACACAGGCAGGCAGGCAGGCGCACTCCTCTCCCTTCCACCGTGATGTCAAGGACACTCAACATTTACAGGAGCTTTGATGGCTTTACAGCCAATGTTATTACTGCCTCCCTTCCTGCTCTTCCTACCTTCCTCCCCCTCCTCCTCCTCCTCCTCCTCCTCCTCCTCCTCCTCCCTGTGTCATCAGCGGGTCTCAGCCTTTTGTATCCTGGTGTAATTAAGCACGCAACAGGGAGCAGCTCAGCATCCAACTTTCAGCTCTGATTTGAAAGCGCTGGTCTCGAGCTTCAAGCCAAAACCATCTGCTCCTTTTTTAAAAAGTAGGAGAAACTACATGTAATTTGAAACATAACATTAATTCTCACTTTGTTGTAACAGCTCCAGATGCTGTTTAGTTTACACTCCACAGTAACAGGAGATGCACATTGCATATTTTGATATTGTGTGTAAACATCAAAGGATCACATCGAATGGCATTGCTGGTGGAACATTAAAATTTGTTGTACTGAAGAAAAAAATCAGCTTTTTCTCTATATGAAGGACTCTAACCTACATGTATTTATTTATTAGAGGACAAAAAAATGAAGTCCGTGTCATGTAGGTTGAACCAGCCAAGCACGGTGCAGCACCTTTTCAACACATCATTTTTCTCTTTTGTATTGATTTTATGGTATTTTAACGCAGAAGGAGTTAGAAGATCAGGGAGAAGGAAAGTTTTAGCATGCCCGTAGGAAATGTTGCATTTCTCCCTTTGATTTTTGACATTCCTCTATCACACCTTTGATCTTTCTAAATGTCTAATCTAAATGTGCACAGCTGGGAGATGATGATTTGATGAGGAATCGAGTGAAGAAGAAACCTTTAAAGCACAAATTATAAAATGTTGCTATCTACAAATTGTAAAAAACAAGTGTAACAGGAGCTTTTTTTTAATTTGGTTTATCTATCGTCTCTATTGCTGAGGCTCCACTAATAAGGCGAGTTACACTTGTCAAATGCTGCCAGCTTAAATATATTTTTGATAGAGTTTAGTGTGAAATTTCGTTTGTGGAGAGCGAAATCAAGAAGTGCGATCAAAGCTGCAGTTTGTTTGGTGAAATCTAGACCGGTGGCTACGCTCCAACAAACCGTTGCCACACAAACCCACACACATCTGATCACATGATCCCATCCAAACCTTCGCCCCAGCCTCTACACTGCGCTACACCCGGGGAGCCCCCGTGAGCCCCCTTTTTATCGGCAGCAAAGACTGAGAAAAAGAAGGGTGACAATTCATTTAATCCCTTCATGAATGCTCTTCTTCTCTCTCGGGGTGGTATTGAAAAGATGCTCCAGGCTTTCTCCCAGCAAAGCGGCAAGTGAAGAGGCCCCTGTGAAATATTTTATTCAGGCGACGCCAAATTTTGTACTCTGCTCACACACACAAGCGCACATACAAACTGCTGATTTTATGAAAGAGGCATCTTTGTCCTATATTTCCGTCTTGTAGCTGCGTGCACACATTTTCATATTCAGTAGGACAATATTATTCTAGACGGCAACTTTGAAAATGAAAGCTGAAGGTTAGTTTAACCACTTGAGCCTTAATGTTCCGATTGTTCCCCTTACATGTTCTCCTTAAGTAGCATTGAAGATGGATAAAAACACTTAATATCACATTCCCCATTGTCTTGTTCCTACACTTCACTGATGTCGTGTCACATTTCTGCACTGTACATATTCTAAACACACATGCAAATACAAACATCCTCGCACACATGGATGCTCTTTTCTCCATCGCTCTCTCTCTCTCTCGTGTTTTAGTCATTACCCGGAGACCGGCGATTATGTTGCAAACAAACACACGCACTCTCTTTCACACTTTCTCCATCCTGCCGTCTCACCTCATTAGATGTGTTCACGTGTTGGAGCACCTCATTCTCCTACTACCCACCCAAACAGAGGCCCTTACGTGAGTTAATGAAGTGGAAGTCCCCTGGCATTGTGTGGCCCTTGAACATGTTTCTACATATTGTACGTATCTCGAGTTCTGAGTGTGGGAGTTCCAGTGTTGTGTATGGTTTGCTGTGCTAGTAATTACAAGAGGTGTGAATGTGCTTTTTCACATCGTAATGCTTTTATTTAGCCCCAGCTACCAGGACTATCCATTTTACTTAATGACAAAGCAATTGACTGTAAAAACAACACTGCTCTATGTAAAACAAACAAACAAACAAACAAAAAAAACCCAATCACCAGTAATTTATAAGTAATCAGATTCGGAATTCCTGTCAGCAATATTGCTACAGGCTCTGTGTGCCTCTTTCATCAGTTATTTTCTTAATTTCCTTCAAACGTGGAACTTGTATCAATATTTTTACAACTTGTCAAATATGTTAATTAACAGCAATCCAGTATTTAGATCAAGTGGCTCATGAAAAATATTGTGTAAATGTGAGTTATTTCAGTGTGTCAGATACATTCAGTAAATGTTTCAATTTTATACTGCTCATCTCATTCTCAGGTTGTAGCTACAGGTTGATTCAACTCTCACTAAAAGCGATGGTTATTATAGATCTACATTGTCTTTTATCTTTTAGTTGTTATAACATTAGCGACTTGCAAAAGATGAAAACTAAACCTTATCAGATTTGATACGCAGATTCAATATCCAATCCCAACCCTAGTCTAATTACATAGGCAGTGCCATTTTTTCATTTTATGCAGCAGTCTACTTACACTATGTAAAATGTTAATGGTTTTTTTTTAGATTGTGTCATTTTATTGATATGATGAATCAAACTGGAGAGTAAGCATGGCATTAAGTAAAAGAAAAGATTGTAATTGGTTTAAATAACCACTCAAGTTTACTATAACAGACTGCTGTATCATCTGAGCCATGGAGTGCCTGTTGTGGATTTGTCCTTCCACTGATTTGAAGTCCAGATAGAAAGCTGGAGCTCAGGGTCTAGTGTGAAGAAAAGGATAGGTGACTGTGTAAATAAAGCCTATCTTTACACAGCTACGACCATAAAATAGAGATGGACTTCCAAAATACCGTAGTATTCCTTTAAGTGCTGTTGTTTTAGGTGACATGAAGCAATCTGACCTGTTGATTGGCGAGAAGGCTAAGAGAAACGATTTGCCGGAGGGGCAAATTGTCCCATCCACTTATAATTGTAAAATCACAGAGCAATCAGCGGCGAGGGGCGGCCGGCACAAAAACAAGAGCCTTTCTATATATCGTGGAACTCATTTGGCCCAGTGTGAGCAATGAGGAACAGAAGAGAAGGAGTGGAGAGGGAACAAATGGAAGGAGAGGAAGGACAAAGCTTGGGCTAGAAAGCTGTTTTTTCTTTCTGTCCAGACATTTTTACTCAAAAACATCCCTCAGGTGCAGTACTTATTATGGAGCACAAAATTGCCTAATGTGCTTATTTCTACTGCTAATGCAGCAGGCAAGCAGGAAGACAGGGTATAGCTCTCCAAGGGGAAGTGTACAGTACAATAAGACCTGTAAGCACAATTTAAGTAATTAGATGGTGAGGCCAGAATTAAGGGCCCGTTTGTGCACACAAAAGTACACCACACACAGCGTGCAAATACACACAGAAACGGGACATAGAGTAAGCACACACACACATACACACACACAATTTGTGGTCATCTTTCCTGAATAACTCCAGTAGACTATGATGAAAAACAGCAATAAAAAGCACATTCTAGTTACTCATCCTGTTCCCACTTGTCTCTCTCCTTCTGTTTCCCCTTTTGACCTCTTTACCTCAAAGTCTTATTAACAGTGAATAATAATTTGAGTATAATTTTAACACCCACGCTGTACTCGGCAGGTGGCTACTCATCCTCTTGCGGTTTGAGACAAAGGATGGTGTGATGTAAATTTGGATGAGGAGGCAGGAGACAGAGAAAGAGTGAGATACAGAGAGAGAGAAAGGGAGGAGGAGAGACAGCACTGGAAACAAAGTAGGAGAAAAAAACAGAGAAATGTTAAGTAGGAGAAAGAGGCAGAATGAGCAATAACGAGAGAGTAGTGGCAACATGATGAAAACAGGAATAGAGAAGCAAAGCCAGGAAAGCAAAGAAGAGGGGGGAGGAGCGGGGTGGACAGTGAGAGGAAAATCAGGGAGAAAAAAGGATAAAGAAGAAGGGGGAGTCAGGATAGAAAGTATGTGGGTGTGTGATTTATGCCTGGGGAGCTCTGTGTCTCCCGGTGAGGCTGCCTACTGATTCCCTAACCTGAGAGGCAGAGGGGGGGGAAGGGAAAGGATTATCATCATCCTGTACGGTAGCTTTATGGGGCTTTGAGACTGGGGGGAGAAAAAAAGTGTTTAAATCCAGATAAAACAAGTGAAAATGTGCCAAAGGAGTGAAATAGTTCCCCTTTTCCAGTGCACCTCAGTACAGTTTACCTGATACAGTAGGCCTTTAAAACATGAAATATAAGACAACAAATAAGACAATAAATCATTTTGACATGATTTTTAAAACACAAAATGTTTTTTTTTTCTTTTGGTTGGACTTTGATATTAACAGGCATAAAATTGCAGGGTTTAAAGAGATTAAAGAAATTCATTTATTAAGAGGGCTCCCTCACTGCCCCACAGCAGTTCTGTTTCATCCATAATAAGGCCAGATCAAACGCACATCATACTGGTGTTAGACGCTCTGCTCTGTTTCTAGGATGATAAATATCATGATGTACACTGGAGAAACAACATCTCTTCTCTTACCTCATCTTTATTTCTTAGAGTTTTTTCTTTTTTTATTTTATGGCTCACAAGCTTCTAACTTTATCATTATATCTTCTCTTCATTAAATGTTCAGAGATGAAAACTTCAAGATATAGTTTGACATTTTGGGAAACAGGCTAGTTTGCTTTTTTTGTGGAGAGTTAGGTGGAAAAAATTGGATACCACTAAAATATCTGTTTGTTGAATATGAAGCCAGCAACCAGCTAGCTTAGCTTAGCTTAGCGTGAGAACTGGGTGAAAGAGCTAGCCTGGCTCTTGTCAAAATTCAAAAATACATCTACTAACATCTCTAAAACACACTACTTAACACGCTGTATCTCATTTGATTTAATATCTACACACACAGCAATGTAAACATGTTTTCAGTTGTATGCTGTAGCTTCCTGCTCCAGTCTCTTCGCTAAGCTAAAGCTAATTTCCTTGCTCACTAATTAGCCCGCTATATCTAATTTGTCTAATCTGTACAAAAACTAAACCTTCAGACAGAGCCAGGCTAACTGTTTCCCTGCAAAACTAAGCTAACCAACTGCTGGCTGTAGCATCATATTTAACAGACAAACATGAGAGTTTTATTGATCCTCCCTCTGCAAGAAAGCAAAGTTATGAACTGTTTCTTTAACAGAACATATTGGTAAGAGAGGGAGGTTACATGGGTTTAAATCACAGTTAGTAGTTGGTATTTTGCACAATAACACATACTGTAGCCACTTACTTTATAAGGGCGTGTTATATACTGTTGTTGTAATATCTCTTCATGGATGGATACAAGTCTATTTACCTTGTTAGAATAAAAAATAACCCTCGTGATCCATTTTCAGCAAAGTACAGAACACATCTACCGGTTCAATAGTTGTTTTCTCTGTGTATTTGCCATTACATAAATACTATGCATCAAGCCGGCTTAATTGCCTTGCCTAGCTGGATAGAAATACAAATACATGGTCACACTTGCTGAGAGGGCATTGGTACTTCATACATGCAACCATACAATATACACACAGAGACACACACACTGAACAGTGTAATTTCACACTTCCCTGCTAGTTTCTATTGGCAAACTAACACAATCTAATGGTCTCATACTGATCACACCTGATGAGATGTTATGGTATAGATTAGAACATGCTTGAATAGCAGAATGTGTGTTTGCTGAAAGGCCACAGTGTGCTGCTATAATGCACACCGGCATTACCTGCTGAGTGTTGACTCGTGTATGTGTCTCTCTGTCTGTACAAGGTGTGTGCAATTTGCTTTTGTGAGAGTATATGTTCTAGACGATATTTTCACATCTTTATCAGGATCCTGGAAGTCAGCGTAGTAGCCAATTTGCTGTTTATGTGACTGTGCTCCTCTGTCATCCTACATTACCCATAATATTCCACAAGAAAGAGACGGTGCACATATCCCCCGGGACAGATGTGCACATACATATAGCACACACACACACACACTAAATAACAAAGAGAGGAGTCTGAGTCTATGAACATGCAGACAGTGTATCCTCTTAATTACCTCCTCTTCAGCTGCATCGTACATACTGTAAGAAAACACAAATTGATATAGCTGGCGGCCATCCCACTGCAGGCATTAGCACTTTGTTTACTGGTTGGTATGCTTATCCTAAATTTGTCATCAAAGAAATGATATATGATTTGGCATGCTGGTGTTTAAGTATGCTAGCATGCTCAGCAGACTGTGTGGAGCAGAATTTCAGATCACAATTTGCATTTATTTAATCTCAGGCCAATATCTAGGATGTCTTCAAAGTAATGTATGTTATTAGTGAGATGTAGTTCACAGACAGAAAGACAAGAGGAATCTCAAGTAACATCAATGACCGTCATGAATGCTTTAACGTTGCTCTGTAGAAGTGATGGCTTTCACACTTACAGTACAGTAGGTCTCCATCACTTAAAAGTTCTTGTTGCTGCCTTAGTTCGAAAATAGTAGGATCATTATGGATAGCCACATGACCAACGTGGTAATTTGGTACCAGCATGGGGCTCGTAAGACTAGGAAAGGCAGGACATCACATATAGCCTGAAGAGAAAGCAGATCCCTCGTTTCAGTATTCAACCAACTTCTAGCAATTTTGACAAGAGTAGTGTAGCTCCTGTAGCTTTCAAAATTCATTTCTCAGAGACAAGTCAGCCAAAAGGCACCGCATTTAGCTTCACTTCTTAGTTTGTCATAATTGGTTTGCACAATGTATGCAGAAAGTTCAAACATTATAGTCTTGAATTTAATGAATGTGGCTGCTTTTATTTATACTTAAGCCATGTAAAAAATTATGGAAATGTTACTAGCACCCTGCCAGTATGACTCCTCTTGAAAAATAACACTGGGTTCTTTTTAAACATAACGCTGCATTTTTTTTCATTATATTAATTTGTAAATTATTTTGATTTAATTAATTTATAAAATAGTGAAAAATGGCCATCATAATTTCTCAGAAGCCCAAGGCGACATCTTCAAATTGTTTGATTTGTCCAACCAATAGTTAGCAACCCAAACATGTATGATGTAAAATGATAAGCATGTGAAAAGAAGCAAATTCTCAAATTTGAGAAGGCGTTTTTGCATGTAAAATGACTAAATAAGATCAATTGACTAACAAAAGTATGCTGTTGATCAACTAATTAATTAATAACTAGTTGTTTCAGCACTACCAACATTTAAAGCTGGCAGTGTATTTACCATTTACAGCCTATGTCTAAAACAGGCTGCACTAACTTGCATTGTTGCAGAGCAGCAACATGCTACAGTACATTAAATTTTTCTATCACCATTTCATCTTAATTCTTCCTTTCCCTCTGAGTGTGTTGGAGCAAATGATTGCTTAGCCGCAGCTTGAGAGCACCACTACTATGCTCTGTAAATGTTTGAAATAGATTGCTGTGCAACTGACAAATGCCACAAAGTCATATCTCTGGCACCTGTTTATTTACCCCACAGTATTTAGGCACACAATTTCATTGAGGGATCCAAAAGGATTTTATCATGTGTGCACGGTAGGTTTAAAACCATTAAAGTTAAGATCCAGCAGTTTGTGCAGCAGCTGATAAGTGGGACAGCTTAGCAACATTCAAATGTGGTATGTAATTTGTGCCATTTGAGAAGATTTCTACTTTAAATCAGGAAAGGTCACTGTCCATAGGATGGCAATATTATGTTTGTGAGTGCTGTGTCACAGAATAGTTTATTTTCAAATAATTTTATGTCCAGTAGAAATGGGTAAATAGGCTTTCCACAAACTTTTTCTGAATTTCAGATCTGTGATAGTGCATGTTTGATGGCGGCAGCTCATTTCAACCGATCAAAT
This sequence comes from Thunnus thynnus, assembly GCF_963924715.1. Classification (NCBI taxonomy): domain Eukaryota; kingdom Metazoa; phylum Chordata; class Actinopteri; order Scombriformes; family Scombridae; genus Thunnus; species Thunnus thynnus. The sequence goes on along the minus strand of NC_089539.1, from coordinate 11,017,375 downwards.
TGCCACACAGTGCCCACCATTTTGTCATCCTTTGATGTGAGGTTCAAAGGGTTGCAAAGCTGTCAGCGGTTGTCTTCAGATACATCACCCGCAATAAACTGTGAGCTGAAAGCGAGGCAGACCTCTTGACGCTCACGCTTGCTCTGTTTCTCTATTACACTAGACCAAACAGACATTTAGAGCAAGAGATCTCAACCGCCGCAGACAGCAAGCAGCAGAGTTTTCTGGGCCTGTTGGAGGGGAAACATGGACGGTTTCAGGCTGGAAAATACAGCGCAGCCAGGCAGCTCAAGGTCCAACACACACCCAAACAAACACACACGCGCGGTGATGGAGGGAGATGGTGGAAGATGGATGGTCAGGTCAGGGTGATATGACTGCAGAGTGGTGAGGGAAGATAAGCTGGAGACAGACGAGCTTCCCCTCTACCAGCCGACTGATGAGCGGGGGTCTTGAGGAGGGGAGAGGGTAAAAGGGGGAGCAGGGAAAAAAGGAGGTAGTGGTGAAATATCATTCATTATGGCTGCCTGGGAAGCTAGGATAGGTAGAGCTAGGAGATTTGAAAAGAAATTCACAGAAGCTAACAGCTAATTTGTTTGTTAGCTCGAGTGTAGCTCTCTGCAATGCTACAAATGAGAACTTGTAAAAATATTTATACTAATTACAATTACTCCACTTCTAACTCTCTCCACAGCAGTTGTAATCATTCAAATTGCTCATTGCACTACATCACCTCATATCCTTCCTCCTATTTACTGCGTTGAAACCTGTCCAACCGTTGTCACTTGCTGATCTGTGCAATCATCTACCATGACTGCTCTGAATGTTCTGTTACACTGCTTGAATGTTTGTGTCTTCACAACAAGTAATAATGCAGAGGAACATAAACAAAATCCAACAAAACTCACTTCATCCGTGATTCCTCATCTTGTCACTCAGTAATGGTCTTCTCATCACCGATTTGTCTCTTCATCAAGTATGATTCTAGGTCTTTCCCTGCACGACTGATGAAGGAAGAAAAAGGCGCCAATCTTTAATTTAAGGTTTTGCATATAATTAATGCAAACAAGCTGTTCTGCAGAGACTGCGCCAAACTGTAGGCTTTGAATTATTCTGCTTTTTTCCTCCAGACTCTTGGAGTTCACTGTTCAATGAAATGATTGTGCATACAGGACACACACATTCTCTCCCTCACAACTTTGACTAACTGAAACTTCCTTCTCACAGGCAGGTGGCACATCTGTTTTTAATCCCACCCTACTCCTGCAGAATACTGAAAACATATGCAGAGGCAGCAGCTATTTCCTGAATGTGTTGCTTAATGCACACGGCAGTCAGTACATCACCTGCAATGCTCTATACAGTACATATTTTGCAGGCACTCATCATTGCCGGAGACGTGCGCAGCATTTTTTTTTTTATCTGATTGTCAAATCATCAGAATTCCATTTCTAATATTTTCTTCTTGGTAAAGGCTCGGGGCTAACACGGGCACTGACATCAATTAGGTTGTTGTCATTGTGCTGGGAAGGCAACCAAGCATTTTCTTCACTGCAAGTAAGTTGCTAATGGAATTTAAATTCCGAAGTCAGCAGAGTAAAAAATATTTGGAAAATGGTCTATTTACTATACAGCTATAACACCCAACACAGTTCAAATATCTGGTCCATTTTGATTTAAAAGAAACTTTCACATAATAACAGTCATTGTGTCAGCAGTCAATGGAAAAGTCATTGAATCATACCCAAACTAAACAAGTAGATTAGTAAAAGTTATCCTACAGGTGGTGCCATTACTCAGCCGGTAGGTATACAACCACAATATGTCCAATCATGCTTTGGCTTTAACAAAGGGACATGAATAACAGTGTTTACTGCAGTTGTGATATACTTTAACAAGATATGGATTATAGCAACTTGTTCATCATCATAATTATATCAAATCAACACATTTATCAATTTGATGAGAGGACACTTGCTCAACATAGCTTCAGTTACATTTCTAAGCTTAAAATCCAATGTTTATGCCCCCACAGTAATTTTGGGGAAGGTACATAGCAGCAACATAAATAGAAAGAGCAGAAGACAATCTTTTCACTCACTATAGTCATAGTATGGGAGACAATATTAACACAATCATCTTTTTTTTTTTTTTAATTTTACATCTTGGAGGCAGCTCAACAAGCTGTAAACACACAATCGTCACTATACCTGTCACCAGGCTAATATCACATATTGTCATGTAAAGCTGTTATGACAAAAAAGTTATCAAACAGTTGCCTATTTACACGCACAGCAGACACGAGCAATAAATAAATAATCACCAATAGCTAATTTTGAGCTTTCCACTAAAAACAGCTGCCTGCTTTCACTGGAGTGAAGGTTAATGTGAGTGATGAGACTAAATCAATACAATGAAGTTGTGGGCCATAAAACCAAAACAATAAGCTGAAAGATGCTAAACTGCTCAGTAGAGCTGAGGGGAACTGCAGAGTTTGGTGATGAATCTCTGTGAGTTTGTCACTACACATAGTCCTTTTATATATTGTTTGCACAAAAATATTAATTAGTGCAGCTTTTCAAGTGAAATATTCTGATATTCAAGTAAAGGCAGCAATAAGATTATTTTGTTGTGTATATCTTTGAAATCTATTGCTTTCTGACACATCGTCCAAGAGCCACAATATCGCATGCCAACGAATGTAAAGACAGGGCTTTGGGTGCTCACCGTTCATTGTGGGTACATGCCCTTGTGAAGGATATTACATTATTGATTACCAGAGTATTTAACCACTACCAGTCTTCTATATTCCATTGTTACTCAGGCTGCTTTTAGATAAAGGCGATGAATTCTTCTCTATTCAATTCTATTGAACCCGTTTACATGGAACTCCACAGTTTCCTGCTTTTACCATAAATGATTTAGTTTTAATCTTTTGCTTCTCTCTCTACTCCCCCTCCAAATGTCCCCACACCCTTTCTCTCTCTCTCTTCTCTCTTCTGATAATCTGTTGTCGCTGTTTGACAAATGCCATCACGCCGAGCCTCGAGGACACCGTGTCTCTGCTTAGAAAGTGTCCTTTATGAGGACATTGTACTGCAACATTCTGCTCCTCAGAAAGTCACCACTGGCAATTCCTGCACTGTGTTTACTTCCTTTATCTCAGTTAACTTTTTCTTCTATCTTACAGTAAAGTTAATTTCAAGCCACTCTGGTTTCTGAAATCTTTTTATGCCATGGGTATCCTGTAGAGGAAAGAAAACAACAATGTTTTCTTGTCACTTGAGGGTGGGCCCATCTCTAGCTCTCCTCCTCAAAGGGCCTCAGATGGCACACTAAGCGGAGTCTCAAAGAGTGGACGCCAACACAAGATGGGAAATAATAAAAGCAAAACAACAAACCGCAATGCTTTAAGCATGGCTGGTGAATCAAACTAATTAGCAGCTGAGCGCCTTGGATATTTAGTTAGTCATCTGAGAAGCCCATTAAAAGGCCCCTCTCATCCTCTCCTACTACTCTTTGCTCACACAGTAAATTTATTTCAGCAGGCAACACTTTGAGCATTATATTCTCCTATCTTAACATGTTTAGCCTAATTTTCTGGCCTCCCTGTTTTTACAGATCCTTTATTTGGGTCATTGGGATATTGAATCACAGTTGTACAGTACTGTATGTGTTGCTGTTTAATGGGTAACATCTTATTTAGCACCATCGCTGACCGTAAAAACTAACAGCATAATCACAGAACAGTGAAGTAGCAGTGTAATGGGCTTTATTGACTCTTAATTTGCACTGAAATGTTTCTTGGTTGTCTCATGGGGCTCTTTCATTTTCCTTAAATTGTCATTAGGTCTTGTATTCCTCATGGCATTGAGTTTTCTTCAGTTTGGTAGATAGATAGATATATGGCTAGACATATGGATGAATGGGTAGATGAATTAATGGATGAAATGATGGATGGATGGATGGATTGATAGATAGCTACATAGATTAATGAGACTGAATGAAACTGACTGTTGTTTATGCAAGTGCCCCAAATTGACGTATATTTACATTCAAATGACAGATGCCCTCTAGCAGCCTTAGTAATTATGATTGGATCAAAGAAGGATATCAAATAAGCGTTAGGGTTATATAGTGACATATAACAACATGCATAGGGAGGGGTCAGGGTGGATGGATTAGCCTAGAAAACATTAGACTTTAATATGGGAGATTGCTGTTCCAACCTCCAGTCACCACTGTTTTTTAAAAACCCTAACCCTATCCATGATGTATCTCTAATCTTGAGTAACTACTTACCTTAACTCAAACCATGATCTTTTCCTAAACCTAACCAAGTGGTTTTTGTGCCTAAACTGAACCGAATTGCCACATCACAAAATGTATTTATTCTTCAACAATGACTTCTAATGGTTTTGGAAGGCTAAGACAAATGATGTCATCCTGCTGATTACTGCTGACTTGTTTAGATGAATAGATGAATGACTATTTGAATTGGAACATGTTGGATACTTGAATGGATGGATACATGGGTAGATGCATGAATGATGGATACATACATGGATGGGGGATGAATGGATTGAAGGATACTTGGGTGGATACCTGAATTGATGGATGGATGGATGGATGGATGTTCCCTTGAATGAAATTTAATTTGAATTCCTAGAGGCTTCTACAAGGGGCCAATAAACAGTGTTGTACTGTATTACACCACATATAGTGGCTGGTGGAAACATGGGAGAAAGCTCTCTTCTAAACAGCTGTTGTCTGTCGGTGTGCCCCCTAATTGGAGCATTATAGCGATTTCTGTTGAAGGAATGTTAGTATTTCAAGAAAAGGCCAAGCCACAAATTTCAGTGCCCCACACAGACGCACACTGAGCCTGTGCTCAAGCCCGTCCTAGAGCAACCCCAGCCAAAATCAATATGACGAAAAGGTCATTGCTATTCCAATCATAGCCAAGCCTGTTCTCTCTGTTTACTGTATATGCTGTGTCTCGAGAAAGCACAAGAAACCTCCCTATGTGGCGTGGTATCAGTGAAATGAAGGCACAGTTCTGTTGGGGCTAATGTCATGCATTTATTTATCTTATTTTGATGCATTAAATGATACAGTGAGGGTGTGAGCGGTATAATTGCTTTGGTGTTTATTAGATGGACTTCTGCCAATCTGAAAGATCCCTACTGAGCAGATCCGGCCTGTGGCACAGATGGTATAGACGAATGCTAGGGGCAGCCAAAATGAGGGAAGAAAAAAAAGTCAAAATTTTAAACTTTTACTATTTTTTGTTAATACTATTTTAATACTATTGTTTCAAAATATTACAAAAAAGTCCACAACAACCTCACTACATAGCAAAGCCTATTAAATAGATCCTATTTTCTGGGTTGCCTGCAGCATCACCAGCCCCCCACATCCCCCCACCCCACTGACTGTGAAACGTGATACGATTACCTTCAGTAGCCTAATTCAAATACATCTTGTCAAAAAGACCAAAGCCCTCTGGTGCCTTGGGAAGACAAAGAAGAAGAGAAGAGGAGGAAAAACGTGAAAAAGAGAGGTAATGTGTGATGAATGAATAGAGCTAGAGTTGATGTCAGTTAACTCTTGCTATTTATAACCTACAACATAATTCTGAGAAATACACTGTTTCTTTTAAGTGTGCTGCTGCCTCAAGGAACCAGGTATACATTTTTATTGACATCTTAGTCTAGTTAGCTAACATTAGCCCTGTTTGTAACATGTTTTGTGCATGAATGCTAGGTGTAGGGGAGACCGGGGGCAATTATAACAATTTTTGGTTTTGAAGTCATTACTCAAAAACCTTTTGAACTATTTGGACACAGTTTTCAAATAGGTAACTTGTATCTGTGTTCTACTTGTTAAAAGCCATCAAATGTTTTTAGAAGCAATGTTAGAGTCACAATATTGATTGAAACACTACAAGTCAAATGTTACATCTGCCTCCACATGCAGGGGCGATTGTAACAGCATATGGGGGCTGTAACAACACACATGATACCTTCATATAAATACCAAGGACCACATTAAACTCCCAATAATATAGATATATAGTTAAAACAATTTAATATCAATTGAATTGATTCCAGTTTAACTAAAGCATTATAATTAATCATAATTATACAAATATAAAAACAGTTTCTAATGAATAAGCAACAGAAACAGTATCAAGAAAGAGACTCATCAGACATTTCTCCGTTCTCTTTTGAAGAGCGGCTGACACTAAAATGAGAATTGTGGTCCACCTTAAAAGTCAGTCCACCTGAAGTGAGCCTGGTCAAGTTAAGCTAACGCGTTGTTGCTAACTTCGGGGCTAACCCCCTTCGCTGGATGAGTATTTTCTTTGTCTTGAGGAGCTGCAGCATTTATTAACTGACAAACTGTAGTCTGTACTGTACATTTACTGCCAGATTGACAACTTAATGCTAAACTTTTCCTCTGCTCTGCTCGCATCCACGTCATGTATCTGCCGCTCGCCCTTTGCGCTTGCGCAACTACACACGCACATTTACGCACACACGCACTGCCTTATGCCTTAACGGAGTTACGCTACTCTTGTACCTTTCACATAGATGTCCTTTGAAGAACAAAGAGAGGAAGGATGACTAAAAAAAATCCACAATAACGCAGGGTTTTTGTGGTCACACAGTGTACGAGTGAAAATCATTAGTAGCCCGTTGATGTTAATGATCGTCTGAAATTTTAGCAGTGGCGCTCATAATTTTGCAGCGGCGGTGCACCACTGCTAAATGAATATAGGGGAAACACTGTAGATCATCTCGTACCATGTGCATAATGAGTTTCATGGCTCTGTCTCGTTTTTGATTGGTGCAATTTGAGATGTTACAATTGTCCCCGGTTAACTCTTGCTGTTTGTGTTTAGAATGTTATAGGCTATATTGGGGCTTAGGTGCTATTATTGGGTGGGTTTCACCATCAGCAGCCTAATATAACACCCAATGGTCATATATACTCCTCTTCTCTCTTCAGATGCACTTTTGAAATATTTTAATCCCACCCCTGCAAATATCCTGGGCCACCTGCAGACACCTTGTCCACCTCAGCACCTTCCAGCAATGCAGCATCGGGTTTGTTAACGCTGTTTTTATTTTGTTTCTAAAATAAAGAAAATCTCAAAGACATAAAGCAATGCAGTTTCTGTGTGAGTGTATGAACATTGGTGGTGGAACTAGCTGCCATGCAAGGGGCACCAGCTAAAATCTTATCCTAAGGCACCAAATTGGTCAGGGCCGGTTCTGCTGCTGAGAGTGAGAGAACTCAAAGAAGCTCTATCAAGATAAAGGCTCCGTCTGATTCCCACAATCACAGACTAGCTGCAGTCATTGTACGGCCGTCAGTCAAGTTATAACTTATACCAACTCTTCTCTGCAGTCAGGTTTGGTCACCATGTGTTTGGCTGTCAGTGATGGAGGAGGTGAGGACATCTGTTCTGTTAATCTGTGGGGCCAGAGCTTTTTTCTCTCTCTCTCTCTCTCTCTCTCTCTCTCTCTCCCCTTCCCTCTGTACTTGAGGTTCCTGAGGACGCAGCACGAATGTCAGGCTTCGTCTCCAAATCTAACACACTGCAGCGAGCCAGTGAAATCGCTAGGTGTCCACCATCTGTGTGTGTGACCTGCCAAATGCCATGTCATCATCATCACCATCAGTCAAACCCACATCAGTCTGTGTGTGAATCTGTGTGTGTGTGTGTCTGGAAGTAGGAAATAGCTTTTTGTGCATGGTTTACGTGCATGATTGCACCTCAGGTCTTTTGTGTATGTCAAGTTATTCTTTGTTAATCCCCATGAGGTAATTTGTCCTCTGCTTTTTGACCTATCCTAACTATTTAGGAGCAGTGGGCAGCCACAGTGCAGTGCCTGGGGACCAACTTCGCTTCTGAGACCAGTGTCTTGGTCAAGGGCAATGGCAGGACTTTTACCTTATACCTAATATACAGGGGACTGATATTTGCATCCAGTGTCCCAGGTGTGATCAGGGAAAGATCATGAAATTGCTTCAGTACTGCAAAAGTCAATGTGCCCTGTCTCATGCCTCAAATCAGCATTGACTTTCTCATATTTAATTATCTTTTCCAAAGTTCAAGTCCTTGACATGCATTGTAGGGCAAACAGACATAAATTTGTTGTGTTGTATTTTGTTGATCAAAAAACTAAGTCAAGGCATCTGAAATGTATTTCCGAGTGCAAATTAGTTATCTATAAATGACATTTTTTATTAGACACAATTGGTGCATGTTTATGTGTTTTTAAGTTTTTACATTAGTGGTTGCAGCATCTACAGTATGTGTTCTGTCATTGTGACAACATGTCACCTGCTTGTGTGCCAGTGTGTGAAGAAGCTTGTGTTTGTGTGTGTGTGTGTGACACCTGACCACCATTCATCTGTCCATCTGCTGTGGAGTCTCTAACAGGTTCTGGCTGCGTCTTCTGTCAGATGGCGGCTCTGATGCAGAGCTCATATCTTGCAGTCTTACGGCTCCAGCATGTTGTATTCTCTTACCTCTTGTGAAAATTACTAGACACTTGGGGTCTTCTTCGCTACCTGCTTTCTGAATACGCAATAACATTACATGGAGGAAGGAGAAGGAATCAGATTGTACATAATGCTGAAGTCTTTTCTACAGTGATTTTTCTATGTTTGGAATTAAGTGGAATATTTTTGCTTAGCAATTCTTGAAGTTGATTATGGATACTAAATATCTTTAAAAATCCTGTTTTATATGGTTTATTCCATGCAAACCTTAGCTGCTAGAATATAAAAAATACAGCACATCTTTTAGGTCAGACTAACCTGACTCTGCAAAACGGCAAATGTCAAAGCTTTAATAGGTTGAATCAATATTGTTATCAATGAAGCAATTAGTGCTACAAACATCTTAATTTATTTTGCAAACATTACAGACAAAACCTTTATATGCCAAGAAAGGTGTTTGAAGGGATGAATCTATGATACCAAATGCACAAGATCAACCCCTAAATTTCTCTGAAAGTGTTTTATGCAAATGAAGGAAGCTTCAAAGGTGTATAAGCCTTTTTTCCATCCTAATTTCCATTTTTAATTGACATTTTTATATGTTGTTACTAAATTTCAAGTGAGTTACAGTCGAGCGGAGCCTGCCAGCCGGCGTAGGCAGTATTCAAAATTCATCTTCAAACAACTCGATCACCTCAATCTATGGAGTCCCCAGTGATGAGGGACCTGGCCTTCGGGCTGTGTTATTCTATTATAGAGCAGCTCATGAAAAAAACAACTTCCTTTCTGCTCATCCCCAAAATAAGATTTCGATTGATTAAATGCCACTGTTGGAAGGGAGCATCATCAGCCTCGACCATAGTCTCTCAGCGTGTTGCCACTGCTTCAAATGGGTGGAGTTCTGAGAAAGTCTGGGAGAGGGAAGATGAATGTATAGAGAGGCAGAGAGGAGGATGGATGTATAGTGGAATGTAGAGAGATGGAAAAGAGGAGAATTGAGGGGAAAGAGAGAAACAGGGTGATGGATGGTAGGAAGGATGGTGGGGTGTAGAAAGAAAAAGCGAGACTGAGAGAGATCTGCCCGATCTGCAGCATAATCATCCAATGTGTCTCCGTCTGGCTTGGCGAAAACATCATTAAGAAAACCCGAGGTCGTCTGGGTTCACAGAGCCACAGAGGCTCAGCCATGCTCCCTTCCCTCCTGCCACTCAATTTGTATAATTTACCTCCCTTCCAAGCCTCTTTTGAAAAGAGCCTGTTTGACCCCTAATGTGGAGGAGTCAGAAAGTTGCGTCTAAATGAAATGGATGGCTGAGAGACTCCCTGCGAGTGTGTGGCCAGTCAATAGGCTGGCAGGGAGATGCTGATGATGATTCTAGGAGATTGCCGCACTTCGGTGGAGTTGTTTAAGTATGCATGGTGAGCGAGAGAGCGAGACAGAAAGACGAAGAGACAAGAGAGGTGGTGATGGGAAGAAAATGAAAAGTTGAAGTGTGCCCTTCCCTGAGGTGATTTGTACTAGTGACCCCAGATTGAAGGGATGCTCAGTGGCATGTGTACTCCTGCGAGTCCTCTGCAAAAGGCGTACGTTCTGTTTATGTTTCTTCCTCAGTCATGATGAGGCTGCACTCTAAGGGATGGAGGGATGGAGGAACAGAGGGGTGAGAGTGTATGGTGCAGTGGAGGAGTGATTACCCTGCGTGGAGCTGAGGGATGAGAGCCGAACGGGTATTTTATTTTGTCAATTGGAGTGTGCAAATGGAAATGTCAGAGCGGCCGGAAAACTAATGAATCTGATAAGAGAGATGCCACCTCTCTCGCCGAATGCCTGATCAATTGCCATTGTCTTTTCTGGGTGCTGATGTTTTTCGTTGTTATTTTTTGATTGTTTTCTCCGCCTGGCCTGGCTGTTTGCGGTTAAGAGTTTGATGGTGAACTTTGAGTCAAGGAAATAAAGGAATTGATCTAAGACGAGAATCAATGCTTTCATCTGGTACTTACAAGTCTGGGCCTGTGAAAAGTGATTTTGGCTTAGAGTTCTCTAACTCAGTTAGCAAAGTAAACAAACAAAAGAGGGTGTCCTAGCCCCCAAACAATTTAGTTTTCTCTGCCAGGATCAGAGTTAAAAAACGTCAATTTAGTCTCGCTTATTTCCACATTTCCATTTAGTGACAGATACAAGCTGATAGTCAAATTCCCTAATGGCAATAACAGAAAACAAGTTGTCTCACTTCAATTAAGTCAAGTAACTTCCATAACCTTGGAGCATTTTTGTGCATCAGTAACACAAAGTGACAGATGTGCTTAGTTTAAATTTAGACTGACAATGATCCAGTGTGTCGGGGCTTTGTGCTTGTTCAGTCACAATTTCTAGCTTCTTGATGAGTGTTGCAAAGACTGCAAGCGCAGCGCTGGATGAAAAGTAAACCCTGCATTTGCACTATTCTATTTTGACAAGCGGGCTAATTTCTGCCCAGGGTCATCAATATTTCTGACACTTCAGTGGTGGCATAAATATAGAATGAATGTCCCTTTGTTGTGCTCGGGGAGTTACATGTCTCTGAGCATCAACAAGAATCACTTGGATCTGTTTGTTAGCTTGTTCAGTCAGTCGACAAGACTGTCGCTGGTCCCTCCGGAGTCTGTCTGCTTTCAATATCATGCATCATAAACAATATCCAATTTGGACTATTGAACTATGAAAAAACACTGCGCAAGCTGGCTGACAAGAAATCAACCAGCTGTATGAGTGATGAGTAAAAGCACTAGTTTGAGGTAAAATTTAAATTATGTCGGGGTATGATTTTCTTCTCATGAGTGGGAAAAAAACATGATTGTCTGATCTAAAGAAAATAAAGATCTGTCCATAGAATAGCAGGCTGTCATATCACAAACACTTTATAAAAAAGGTATCCACATTCATTTGACTACCTACCTCAACCACTCACTAACGTGGCTTTGGTTGAGTTAATGTATATCAGAGTATCTCGATCTGTCTCCCGATTGCTGTGGGCTTAAGACCTCTTTGTTCTAAGAGCGGTCCCATTCCTTTGATTGAATCCCCCTCATTACCTCAGTTCCCTTTTAATTCCTATCAAGCTCAACAGCTCCTCTTACATTTTCTCACCTTGCTAATCCTTCGCTGGAGTCGTGAACGATGGCACTTGCTCAATCTTTATGCCCGCCGTTTGAAGCCAGCGGGGAGGACTCTGCACCAAGCGTCTCCCGGCTCCAAAGGAAAAGCCAATCGAGACAGAAATAGTCGTTTCTTAGAATCAAGATCCAGCGAAGAGCCTTTTCCACTAATGGCCTGCAGGACTTAGAGAGAGGAGCCAGGCCCTCGTTATCACCCATGTTCTTTTGGACGCACTTCAGAGCACTGAGGAAGGCTTTCTCTTTTGACAGAATTGAGACAGGGCTTACAAATGGCACAAATCTCTACAGCTAGTCGCACAGAGTACATAAATAGAGGGTTTTAGTCATATTCATTAACACCCTGTAAGTCTTTCTGAGCCTTTTTCTTGACACATTTTTCTTTCGTGTAACATTCACTGATCTCAACATATTCAACAGTTAGCCCTCACAAAACTGTGCAGTGGCTTTTAATTCCCTAGTGAGAGAAAAATGTTTTAACATGGCCTCAAGAGGGAATAATTTGTTATTGGCACAATAATTAATATGATGGTATTCCACAGTCTGGTGATAATTCCACTATTAACATAATACAATTTAGTAGGTCACTCAGTATTTTTTTATTTCATAGATGAACAGCTTTCAGTCAGCAGAAACATCATTCTGGATGCGTACATTATGGAGGAGAGCAGATTGCCAGACTGTTAACTACCCTGCTCCCTTCATTTCAATTGCAAATATTCTAGATAGCTAATTTATGTTAAACACAATTATCATCAATATGAAATGGTCATTCTGTCTCGCCGTGATCTAATCTAAACTGGTGGATTTGTCTTATCTGGAGATGAGATGAAAAGGGAGACGCTGGAGAGAAGAGAAAAACACAAATATCAAAAGGAAGAGCTAATGGAAAGAGAAGGAGATCTATCAAAAAAGATAATGAAGATCAAACACAGGGCTTTGGTTATTGTTGTTCATTTTTTCAGGTAAGCGTGTAATGAGCTGAAGGAATACGGTTGTTTTGTATAACATAATGCAAGCCACATGCTGCTTCACAGTGTATGGAATCACACAGAGCCGCCATCCACACATACAGGGGGGAGGATGATTGATGGTAGACCACAATCATTTATGTGTTCATATGGGGTGTACCAGCAAGTTTAAAATATTGGTGTAAGCAATCCTGACAGACAGCAGGGAGACGCATATGCAGACATATTGTCTATTTCTTCCTGTAGCTTGATTAGGGCCTGAGTAAGGGACAATACTGATTAGTATCATGTGTAAAAATGTGCTTGACATGCAGTCAGTGTGCACTGGCATCAATAGTGATTTGAAACATACAAGGGAAAGAAGTACAGCACTTTATCTGCACTGATTGCTTTTGCCAGCACTGCAGGTGTTCCTCCACTGAATGGCCCTCGTGAGCCTCGACCCCCATCTAATAAAAATCCATCCCTCTCTCTACCCAACGCTGCCATCATTACATCAAAGAATAAGGCCACCCGTTATGATGAAAGAGACGCATGGAGCCATTTTATTTAGGCCATGGGCCACCTTGCTGCCTCATTCCTATAGTACACAAATTCTCTAGAGCTTAGAAAAGAGCTGCGACGCTAAAATGCATTTTAGACAACTACCAGTTTTTTTCGGAGGTTAAGAAGAGATAAGGAATAGCAATAATCACACTAATTATGCATTGACGAGGAGTGAAAAAGAGCAAATGAAAGTTAAGTGCAATCCCCTTATAGATACCCTGAAAAACACCATATCTCTTGGAAAAAATATTACCCGTTCCACTAGCTAAATTAATTACCAGATTGAATGATTATGTCATTACCTTTAAAGTTTAAGACCAAAGCCCTGTCTGTCATCGGTGCATACCTGAGATAGCTTGATTTGATTGTTCATCCATTTTACACAAGCCAGTTTTTTCAGTTGACTGAATGTAACTAAAAATGTATCCAGAGCTGTCGTCAGAGCAACAAGTCCTTAAGCCCAAACCTGCAAAAATGCAAGTTTATTTAACTTTTTTAAGATGAACACTTTACATGAAAGAACATATAACTCCTTTATTCATCTCTTTGATTTCAGATAAAAATCTGTAGGTTGTCAAGAAACCATCAAGATATGTTATCTAATTATAATAATTTAATTTCACAATAAAGAGCTCTGTATACAGTGTCTAAACATGAACATACAAGACAAAAGAAGAACCCATCTTAAAAAAGGAACCAATCCAAATAAGCAACTAAATGTTAAATGTCTGTGTTATCAGACATTTCATTATGACGTTATCATGGGAATTTGTCATTTAAACAATAATGTAATAAAAATTTAATGGCATTATATGTATAGATATATACGCTTAGACTGAAACAAGTGATTTTAAATTGCAGTCAGTTTATAAATTATGGGCAAATTATTTAAATCCAACTGATACTCATTTACGCACAATTTAATCACTGGTTTTACATTGCCTTAAGTCTGTTTTGAGAGGTTTGTCATGTTTTATTTCAATGTACACCTCAGCTTTAACTTAACTACTGTACAGTTGCAATGAAAATGTGCTGTTTGTATAATGCCATGATGCCTGCAAGCCAATCTCGTGTAGTGCAATAATATTATGAGCCAATTATGTTGATCGTGGTTTTCACCCTTGACTCATGTTGCCTTCATTTCAAAGTAATTGCGCACTGCTATTCAAGATAATGTTTGATGGGTTAAAACCAACAAAATAATTTTAACTGACTACCATAATGAAAGCCCGGATTAGTCAAGCTATGTTTGAAGAATGGGACCCGAGCACATTCCAGCCAACAGAAAAATACAAGGTTTAGTCAGAAACAAACATCAAAAACGTACACAAGCACTGGTACATTAGGATTTCAAATGTTGTTTTTTTCATTTTAACTTAATTACTCTTTTTATCATCACTGCCAGCCTGTGTTAACACCTCACTCACTAGTCAAAAGAAACACAAAATCACTTTGATGTGCCAGTAATTATGCTCATGCTTTTTACTGAGTATCATAAGTGTTTGATGCTGTTGTGTTGCCTTTTACTGTTATAGTGACCACATTGCTTAATTTAGTTTTCTGCTCTCTGCAAAGCTGCAGTACATAGATTTGTAATTGCTGCAAAGAGTAAAATAAAGTGAAATAACAGAAAGTTGACAAAAATTGGTACTGTAGTGGCATTAATGAGACACCAAAAACATATTTTTACGTTCCTTTTTCATGTATGTTTCTGTATTACTCCCGCTAGACTGCATTTTAAAATAACACTTGCACACAACCTTTTCAGTTTGATTAGATAAAACTCTGTTTAATTTTATAATTCCCTGTCATTTTCCTTCTCCCCCTCTCAAACGCTCCCCTGGATATATGAAAAATTGTGACAGCTGGCGCAGTCAATTTGACCAGTGCATAATTACCAGTGAGTGAAGTGTTTTTTATTCACACTTTCGTAAATATTAGTTAGAAGGGCATTCAATTTTTAAATCACAGAAGTCTATGAGACTGGTATCCTCTATGTCAAAACTCAGCTGTAACTAACGGTTACCAAGCTCTTCTTTAAACCTTCCATCTGCCTAATGGAGAGTAAAGTCTGAGTCATTCAAGCAGGTCTTTTTACAGATTGATCTGAGTGAAGCATTACGTAAACAAGCCCGCAGTAAAAAGGTGATACTTACACAGGGACTGTAACTGTAGGTGGCTCTTCCACCATTTCACAACGGGACTTTAATGTTCAGTGATGATTAATGTGCGCTGCCGTGAATATCGATGGCCTCCGTAGCGCTAATGAATCTGATGGGAGCGACGGTGCATCTGTGCCGTGAGGTCAACGATGCTTTTGTAAGATCCTACTATGAAAAAAAAATGTTCTTACATGTCAGCTTTGTTAGGAGCAGCGGTCTTTTCCTCCCCTTTATTTATAATCCAAATCTATCATTAAGGTGAGCACATGCATGCAAATAACTCATTAGTCCCTGCATCGATCTGACCCAGGCATACGCTGCATGCCCACATCATACAGGAAACTGGAGTGAGACAAAAGGAGGCAGCAATCAATTAGTAACCCAGGAAACCAATCATCTGTTTCAGAATGGGGGGAGTTCCAATTAGTGAAAAAGCCTTCTGTGGAGTAATATCATTCCAAAATTCAATCCTGTGGCCTACACAAGATTTATGGTCCCATATTTATCGATATGTCGGGTTACTTATGTTAAGAAACCTCTCATTTGCATGGACTTTAGAATCAATACGTTTCCTCTTTTATATGTGGCATTTCAGTGATGTCATGCAAGTTGTGAATCAGAGGAAATATGGAAATGTGAGAGCAACTCATGTCTAACACTCTATTAGGTGCACATGTCAGTTCGAAATGGAAATGACTAACAGCAGCTGTGTTTTCGTAGGGCACTTTGCCTGTTTGTTAATGGAACTGCATTCATGTGAATGTGTGAACTCTCATGTGATTGGGTCTGTGACTGAGAAAATACACATTACTTTTAGCTGCATTTTTAGCTACATGTTAGCGGCACATTGGGAGTGATGGGTATAGAAATGGAGATAGGAAGAGACCTGACAGAACTGAAATGCACATACACACACACAAATGGCTTTCAACTGGTTGCTCTTTGACGAGCCGTGCCAAATCTGCTGTGACATCCTGTCTCTACTTTTCAGGAAATACACAGTAGTGCATGTTCAGAATAGCCTTGCAATGGGCAAATTCTGGCTCACTGACGTGTTCAGCATTGTGTGTGTATGTGAGAGTGATTCACCTGTCATTGGTACCGACATCAATTCCAGTGTGAACACATCAAAAAGGTGATAAGACACGAAACAACGTACACTGCAGCAAAACTGTTATTTAATCAATAAAAGGTCACCGTCATGATAATATGTAATATTCCTTTAAAAATATGTCACATGATTCCAAGAAACAAATCAATTTTTATTCTGTCATGAAAGCAATCAGTGCTCTGTTATTGCAATTCATAGGTCATCTGGTTGTTTCTCCAATAGCTAGCTATAAAGACCTCTAAAAAGCAAGCCATGGCATTAAACATAGTGCTAGCAGCAGGATTGTAAATGCATGTTGACATTTCACTTTTCATTGGAATGCGGCTGCCTGTAGCTACACTGGCTGACCTACGTGGAAGTTTGTAACTTTAATAAGCTGATAATTCAAACATATAAAAGTGCCTGTAGCAGCTTGAACATTGTTTGCTCTCTGCAGTCTTTGCAGTGCTATATAGGGATTTTTATCTTATCTCAGATAGAGGGCAAAATTAAATATTTAATTGCAACTTTCAAAAAGAGATCTCTGAAAAAGACTATATAATAAAAATCAGGCTGTTGTCCGAATAAAACTACTGCAAATACTGTATGAGCTATTCCATGAAGTATAAAATACAAGTGTTTAAATAGTGTCTTCCTATGTGCTTTAGGAAATGAGTCATTGCAATAGTGCTCTCCCATTTGCACACAGTTATAATAGCAGGTTTAAATTACTAGATAATACTATAACATTTAAAGAGGCTCACAAATTCACAGTTCCTGTTTTACATTTTCTCAGATTTATTTCACATAACAGTGTAAAAGCCAAATTACCTGCCAGAGTGCCAGCCGCTGACTTTTGATTGCCTTGTGTTAAAAATGAAATAAATAAATACACTATTGAACTTGAACCTCCCACTGAAGGATTGCACCATCAAATCTCCGGCCTCCTGACAATGATCCTTGCAAAATTAAAATGAATATGTAACCAGTAGGAACACCCATCTATAAGCCCTCACAGAGCATGCTTTAATATCTGCCTCAGTGCAGATGGTTTTTTTTGAATAGAACAAGGTGGTTTTAATATTTGAAATATTTGAAGATTCAGCGAGAAACATAATTTTTCCTTCCTCGCTGCGGATTAAATGGTGACAGCTCACTGGTTCTTTTCATGTGGGATTTAAGTTAAATCCAGAAGGTTTTTTATTTCTAATATAGGTTGCTTTGTACAAATTCAGACAAAGAGCTATCTCCCAAACTCATATGCCTGCCAGTGGAGGGAGAGCGTCTACAACATGGGAGAGAGAGAGAGGCGAGAGAAAAGAAAGAGATCGAGGAAATGCATGAGATTGGGACAGACAGCAGGAGAGATGAGTTTCCAGATAACATTCAGCTTATTCACTCAAGTATGTAATCAAATCATGAGTTGTGAAAAAATAAAAAATACGAAGAACAATATGGCTAATATCCATGAGCTGCCTTAATCTCAAAGAACATGTTTGGTCGGTGAACTCATTTAGTGGCTTCTTTGGCTGTCATGTTGCGTTTCTCCAAGCGTGCAGACTGAAAGAGATGGAAGCTTATAGTGCTACATCTCTGGGTATGAAAGGTTGGTTGATTTAGTGTTTGTGTGTGTTTGTATATGTGTGCACTTATTCATGTATGTACATGCCTGTTCTTTTATAAACTCTTTGTGACCTTGAATTTGTGTGTGCATGTACCTATGTCTGTTTCTGTATATGTGAGCATGTGTGCATTCGTAGCTCTGCCAGGGTTGCTTGTGCATTTCTATTCATGCCTGTATTTGCAGTAAGACAGAATCAGTCTGACCTGAGCATTACCTGAGGAGCAAGCCGCATCATATTTTAACTCCTTTTGTCTTTGACAGATGGCTCGGCTCTAAAAGCCTCTGTCCATGGTGCTGAAGACTGGCCTGATATATGAGCGTTCGGCCCTGTTTGATAAATCCACCTTGTCGCTCTGCCTCTGACAACCATTCATCATGCTTGGCTTTCTCATGTGAAATGTTCTGTGTGCTGGATAATTCAGTAAGACAAAGAATGTGAGTCCTAAAGCTTGGACTCGGCTCTGTCCCGCCCTGCATGACTTTATTTCTCTGTTGTGGGGACGTTGTGTCCCTGTCTAAGCATGAGCAGCAGCAGGTGTAACTGTAGCACAGTGACTATATTCAGACCAGCTGAAGGACGAACATGCTCTTAATGAGGCGGTTAATGAGTTCTGTTCTTTTGTTGCTGTTTTTTTTTCTTCCCAGGGTTAGGACAACCATTCAACCATTCAGCTGAAGTCTTCTGACTTTTTTTTGCCCCCCATGGTCTGACTCAAAAGACAGTTGTTGTTTTTTTGTTCTGTACCACTTGCTCATAATCAATACATTGTCTAACATGGCAGTTGAAATATCACAGATAAAAGTCTTTACACATTTTATATTACCCCATGGTTGGGTGACGACAAAAAGAAAATAGCATAATGCAGCTACTATGCATTTTGATATGAAATAAACCAGGTGTGTTATGACAAATATGAGAAGAAAGCAAAAGAGAAAACGTAAGCACTTGTTTGTAAAAGAAACAATGACATTTATTTTTTTCTTAGCACTTTTCTTAATTAGTCTGTTGTGCCCATTGATCACATATAGTACAGTTAATATAAAAATGGCTTTTAACTTTACACCCAAAGCAACAACGAAATGTTTTCTTAAAATATGTTTGCTAAAAATACTGAGAAAGTATTTCCACTAAAGGTACTGGAGAATAGCTTGTGATTCTGCAATGATGACATGGCCATGTTTTGCTGTGGCTGACGTATTTCTTCAGTTTCTTCTCTGTTTACCTCATGTAGTTCTTGTTGTAGGCACTTACCAGGGCATAACAGACCACTTCTTGAGGCAATAAAACATCAATCACCTCAGCTTTAATCAACCTGTTATATTTGTTTAATCCAATGTATCTGCATTTTTTTCCCAGTCACCGTTGCAATGAGAACTACAGAGTATAAACAGCCATTTGGCAAATGTCCTCTAGATACCCATTTTGTAGCTGAATTTCATTAAGCTTAATTCGACGTTGTAATCAAAAGTAGTCTGCTCCTTGCCTTAATTTAAAACCCATTTAAACTGTTCAGATACAGAGGATTTGTCATTACATCAACATAATAGAATATATAACAATATTTCCATGAAAAATCAAGAATCCATTTTTAAATAGAAAAAGGGGGGGTATATTTCATCAAAAGGCTTACACCATAGTCACTGTTATTTGTCTACTCTACTAAATCTCCCTTCCCATAATAGACAGGTGTCATTACTGTATCTATAACTCGTCTATGGATGTTTGACAAAGCACAGACGGTATTGCTTGGGACCACACGGACAGTTCCACAACTCTGAACACATTTAACAGTCAGTTACAAGAGAGTTGACCATCATCATCACCATCTTCACTTTCTTTTCTCTGTCTGCATTTCTGTATGAATGGTACTGAAATATATCTTTTTGCAGTAAATGCCCCTTCCTGTTGATGTTAGCTTGGTTTGATGTAACGGTTACAAAGCCACCACTTCAGCTAGGGTTAAAACTGGGAGAGCATGTAGTCTATTTAAAACTGTTCCATCCCAGTCCAATAATAGTTTTGCGAGTGGATCTCAGCCGGGGACCAGCAATAGGTATGCCTTTGAAACAGTACTACATTTTTGTCCACCCCTGCCCATGGCCTTGTCCATTCGGTGTAGTTGGTGTGTGGTGCTTTACAAAGCTCCTTAAAAGGCATTGTCAGATACATTTATGACTGTGGCTTTCACTTCCACTCCACTTGGCAGTCCCTTACCCGAAACCCACAGCTTTGTAAAGAAAGGAGAGTGCATACCGGTAGCTTCCGCTGGTGTCAGCGAGGCTTTGGAGTCGCATTTCCTTATATCCCCATAAAGGTGGTGGTTCCTCAGGGACACATAAATAAGCAGGCAGGCCACTGAAATCACAGCTAAGAGCACACCAAAGACGGTGATTACTGCTGTGTCCCATTTTTCTGTGTTCTTGGCTGCCAGCTCTAATCCCTTAGTGGTGACATTGACACATTTGGTGTCATGGTTGTAATGGATGCTACGGACATCCACACATACTTTGTACTGAGTGGCGGGGCTGAGATGGGTGAGGTTGTAGACTTGGACATCAGAGGGTACTCTGGTGGTAAATGCTGTGATGGGATGGTTAGCATCTGAAAGGGTGTACCATTTAATGTTGGGAGCCAGAGTGCCAGGGCTGGCCTTCCAGGAAACCAGGATTGAGTGTGTCTCCACTGACTTTATTAGGATGTTCAGAGACCCATTTGCAGGTTGGGGAAAATATCCATTCACTTCAACTGAAACAGATTTAAGATCAGCTCCAACCAGATTATGGGCAACACAAGTGTAAGGACCAGCTTCCTTTTCTGTTATATCATAGATGTCAAAAGTTCCCTCTGGGTGCATGTAGAACTTGTCAGACACGGTGTTAGGCAGGACTCTAATACCAGACGGGGTGATCCAGTAAATGTCCGGCTCTGGTTCAGCAAAGGCCCGACAGTGGAGTGACACTGAGCTCCCATTCTGTGCTTTAATATGCCCTGGCATGCTTTCGGGAGAAATGAGTGGCAGACAAATCTCCATCATCTCCCTGAAGTGCACCTGTCTGACATGCTGGCCCTCATACTCTGGAGGCTCAACACAATACAGTGAGTCAGGCTCCATGAAGCGAATGTTGGTCTTGTTCATGTTCATCCAGCGGACTACACAGTCACAGCGGATGGGGTTGCTGTGCATGCTAACCTCTCTGAGATTTGGGAGGGACTCGACAGTAATCCTGTGGAGGGCACTGAGTGCATTGCCATTTAGCATTAGGGTTTCCAGACGCGGTAGTTTGTAGAAAGCATTAGGGTGGATGTAGGAGAGTTTAGGATTGTTGGTGGCTTCTATTTTGGTCAGCTCAGGGAGGTTATTGAGAGCAAAGCTGTCGATGGAAACTAGCTCTGGCATGCTATTAATCCCCAGCTCTTTCAGATGGAGCATATCCACGAAGTCCCCTCTCTGTATCCTCGCAATAGGGTTTTTATTTAGATCCAAAAACTTAAGATTTTTTACATTTCTTAGGGCAGAATGAGGCACCTCAGGGAAAATATTATCATAGAAAGAGATGCTCTCTAAGTTATCAAGACCAGACAGTGCATCCTCGGGAAGCTGAGACAGGTTCATTCTGGTAAGAACAAGACTACGGAGGTTACTGAGAGGTTTGAAGTTCATATCATCAATTGAAAGAACTGGATTTTCACCAATCATCAGGATCTCCAGATTTGGCATGGGTTCGAACCACTCTCTGTGAATGGTCTTCAGCTTGTTAGAATTGAGGTGGAGCCTTACTAGGTTGGTGAGACCCTGAAAAGCCATTGGGGAAATGGAGGAGATGAGGTTGTGATTCATGTAGAGCTCCTGAAGGTTCGCCACCTCTGCCAGACATCGCTCAGGCAGCTCTCGTATCCAGTTCTCCTCCATATGAAGAGACAGAAGCTGAGGAAGATTCCCCAGATGGACGTCGCTGATAGTGGATAAGTTGTTTTGAGATAAATCAATCTCTGTGATGTTGGCCAGGTAATCCAAGGGTTTGTCAATCTTGGCAACATTGTTTGTTTGCAGTAATAGTACTTGTGTGCCCACCGGTAAGTTGTCCGGCAGGCCAAAGAGTCCCAAGTCATTACAGTCAACTGTCTGTGCCTCCATGTACACCGAACTGGGAGAAAACCAGGGTCTAATCTCACATACACAGAGCTTCGGGCAATCAGGCCTCTCCTCAGTGGCCACAACAAAAGAGGCCATGGCCAAGCCGACAAAGAGACGATCCACGAATGACACGTCCTTCATATTGGACCGATTTCCTCTAGTAAGAAATGGTCCTTGTAGATTAAGTGGTCTGAGCTGTTAACTTCACAAATAATGAATCATTTGTTGCAGCTGCTGAGGCGATTGACTCACCGCCCCTGCCACCACCACCCCCAACTGCAGCACTGCTCCCTAGGGTTTGGGTTTTTTTTGGTTTTTTTTTTGTCTTGCTGTGTAGACGCCCTTGAATGTAATGACTAATCACTCAATCTTGCCTGCTGTTGTCAGGGTGTAGGGCCAAGGCTGCAGTCAGGCAGACCCGAGAAGTTGGGAGGGAGAAAAAAGAAAAAAAAGACGGACTGATATTATACCTCAATGGACTTCTGTTAAGCACATTTGTAGGCATCCATGAAAACTCTGCTCTTTTTTTAAAGACGGATGTCCTCAATGACTGTCGTTACTAGCTTCCAGATTCCACAGCCCAGTCCATTCCTACCTGTAAGACAAACAAGATAAGAGAGAATTGGTGTGAATATTACATGGAAATGGAGCTGGTCATGGAACGTCATAAGAGAAGGATTTGGGCATATTGACATTTGTTATATGCACACTGATGCATGTTGACATTTATATACGCTCACTTCAAGACACAGAACCGTGGATTTATATCTGCTTGACCTTCTAGACTTCATTCTCAGGACGTACTGCATGCGCCCCTATGATATGGCATTCAATCCTGATGTTAGCAGTGTGAGTCTATCATTGGTTAAATAGAAGGCTTTATTAAGATTCTTAAATGGCAGACATCCTAGGGCTTAGGCATTAGCCTTTAGGGCAAGCTGCTTAAAGACACTGGAATATGTTAGTCACTATAGCAACAACTAAACAGGCAGTCAATAACACACACCATAGTGAGACCGTTAGACTATACATGAAAACTAAGCATTTGACCCAGATGCGGATTGCACCTGTTTGTTTGAAGATGGAGCAACCAACAGCGATGAAAATAAAAATGCAGTAATGTGTTAGCTTAATTAATCTTTGTGCAATCAACAAATCTGCACACTAATAGTATTTATGTTTTTGGAATTTGCAGGTGATGCTGCTCATGCATGGCCACACATTACTAACAGTTATGTTAAGGTATGTGGGCAAATGAATGAGCACACATATGAACACACACAAAAGCCTAAAGGGAAAAAATACATAATTATGTTGAAATTGTCATGGACACACGTGTTTACAAATGATAATCAAAGCTACGATAGAGGTAACCACAAATCTTACACAAACCTGTGATTTTTCTGTAAAATGACATTTAAAGTCTTTTGTTCTAAATGACAGACTGTCATTTAAAAAGACACCTATTCTAAGTTGAATGAAAGCTGAAGGCTAGAACAGATTTTACAGATTTTATTAGATCTTGAGGAAACAAACCTTTTGGTTCGGTATTGGTTTACAAAATGAAAATGTATACAGAACAGAGCTGTATAAAAGCGATACAGAATGATGAGGCTCCCATTATGTTTTTCTAAAATACTATACAATATAAGTAGTACAGTGTACACAATTTCTAGATGTATTACTGACAGTGAAGCTTGAAATGAGCTTGAAATTCTGTACAATGGGGTGATTTTCTGGGCATCAAAGTTAGCAGCTCTATTATGAAGAAAGCCACATAGGACTGAAAGTCCAAACAAACCTCACAAGGTGAACAAATCAGCAAAATGCCCAGGTTTTGTCTTTTGATACTCTTTTTAGCACAGCACACGTTTATTTCTTTTTTACAGTTACAGATATTGATTGAATTATCAATAAATATATGCATAAAATGAATATGCCTTTAGAAAAAAAAGATCATATACCATAGATTATAAATAGAAATATAATGCCTCCTCTTGCATGCGAGTCAGCTGTATCTTTTTATGTTGTGTCTCTTTTACCATCATATTATTAGCATACCTACCATCTCCCGCTATGGCAGAAATGCCAAGTAGAAGTGTACCATGTAATTTGTCGTATGTAACTGCCTCTTACCTAACAGATGGGTTTGATGGTGCTTGTGATATTTTGGGCCTATAAGAGCATGCAACCACATCATGGGAAAGTCAAGAGAGACAGGGGATGAAATGGAAAGAATCAGGAGAGGAAGTGTGACCGTGGCTGGAAAGTGAGAACAAGAAAAGAGAAATGGTTTCATTTCATCACCCTCACTGTTTCCACCTCAGTGGCCACAGGGGAGATATGGGAAAAATAAAATAAAATAAATAAATAAATACTTCTCAAGGCAGCAGAAACGCTGCAGTTTGCCCCGCTGGCGAAGCCAAGCTGAGGGTTCATTCCTCAACCTCTGCTCCAGCACTGGCTAAAGTCTGGTTTGGAAGGGGGATGGAGGGGAGGGGATAGGGCAGACATGGAGCTGGTGGAAGAAGAGCGAGAGAAAGAGAGGGGGGAGTATTATTTTTCAAAAGCACCTGGCACTTTAATAAGCTGCAACACCCAGAGCATTCTGATAAACAGGCTTTAGCTTCTCTCCCTCAGCACTGGCTCTTCATTGTGGGCTATGCAGTTGATCCTCACCCTGGAAACTCAGGCCAGAATCTGTAATTCAACCCACAGCTTTTAGGTCTCACCTCTGGCTCTTCTCTTTAGTAATCACAATTGCCAGCAGTGTAATATGGTCAGGTTAACTTACTTTGGGTACCACAGGGATGTAACAAGGTGTGCTCTTATTTGTTTTACCAATGGTGTTAATTGAGTATGTGTGGGTGAGACTTCAATTTTGCAATCAATAAATTCTGTTAGACGCTTTGCAGCACTCAAAAATAAAACCTCTGAATGGGCAGCGTTGGTGTTGGATAAGAAAAGAGCGCTGCCCTAATTTCACAACACATTAAATCAGGTATTACTTCTTCGGATTTAGGAAAGGCTTGATGATGGATGTGGGGAGGACATCACGGACGGTACAGAGGAGTAGAAATAGGGACAGATTGAGAAAGAGAATCATTTCTCTCTTTGCTTTACTGTCAGCTTGCCCACATTGATGAAAATCTAGGATAGGATTAGGATGGCTTTACTGGACAATTTGCAAGATGGTGTGGCTACCAAAAACAACACATTTCCCTGGTGATAACTAAGGATACATTTCTGTTAATGATAATCCAACACTTGTGGCCAATAGTGCACACATTACTTCCAAAGCACCACTTCCTCACTATGACAGCAAAACAGTTAGCCAGTGATTGTAATATTAGTATTGGGGCTGCAACTAACAATTGTTATTACTGTTGATTAATCTGCAGATTATTTTCTTTATAATCTATTAAACACTTTCTCTATAAAACAGGGTCTATAAAATGAAATGGCAAAAAATGGCCTTTATAATTACCCGGAGTGCAAACTGACATATTTAAATAGATTGCTTTTTCTGAAAAACACCAGAACCCAAAAATAATCGATCTACTATTATGTAAAAAAAGATTTTCACGTTTGAGAAGCTGGAACCAGTAAAATGACCTTAATACCACAAAATAATAACACACATTACACCCTGTGTTAAAACTTTTCATGGGTAAACCAGTTAAAATTTAAGTTGTTCTTAGAATATGTTTTTAATTAAATAATCAAAAAATATTAACTTATCCATTATGCATTGTATCCAATAACAGTGTCATTTTATGGACAGAATGTCTGCGCCAGTCAAGGTTGGATTTATACTGAACTTTAAGCTCTAGCCTTGAAAATGTGTTTAGTAAACCAGCCAATACATTTGAAATGGAGATTCATTTTCAAATTATGATCATTATCACTGCTTCCTAATTTATGCTGCCACTTATCACTGTATATATTTGACACTGAGAACAAGACCAGATTAAATATTGCATGCCCTCTAAAGTGACAGAAAAAAGTTTGAGGTCCCAGTGAAGGGCTGTTGAAGTAAAACATTGGGAGTCGGGGGTAACATCTTGTGTAGTGATATGTCTGATGTCTGATGCAAATGAGTCTCTAGGCATGCTTGCTGTCTAAGCAGAATAGTGTTGAATCAATGACTTAGTCACATAACGAAACAATTTGGAATGAAGACATTTGAGGCAAGATGGCTGTGTAGTACAACTAAGAAAATGTTTACACAATCCACACATTCAGATTAGCTGAATACAAATGACAAGTGAAACACACTCAGTGCTCAATATACCTAATCAAGAAGTGTTAACACAACAGCAAAATTGAAAAGCTTTCAACAACAGAGACTCAATTTAGAACGCTTGTTTGGTTGGAATTATTGGACTTGTTAAGGGGATATTGCATCCATTGCACACTGTTATAAAGTTAAAATATTGTAGTATACTTTACCACCACATTATATCATCTTAAGTGAACTATCCTAATCATCTACAGGCAGTTGGACAGGTAAATTGGTGTTGTACGACTGCATTATGTGAAGCCCAGTGAAGAGGCAGTCTATATTCTAGAGGCCTTGCTCCATGACTGCTGTGACTATGGAGTCCACACACCACTTGTACTAACCTATTAGTAAAAGGTCCAGTCAAGCTACCCAGCCGCAACCCCCCGCACACCCACTGCTGCAGAGCTAATTTCCCACAATTCGCTACTCAGTTGCCAGTAATTGAGGTGGAGCGAGAAGGGAGAGAGTGGAGGGAGGAGATCTGGAGAACAAAATGACTTGCCAGAGGAGAAACTTGTCATAGCATCAGTAGTGGTGTATTAACCCTCTGCTGACCCTAAGAATGCTGTCACTGCGGGCAATATAAGCCCTAGTGACACAATGAAGCTGAAGAATTAGCCAGTCCAAGATTTGGGTAGAAAACAAGGAATTCCAAGCAAGTAGGGCTGTGCAATATGACTGAAATCTCATATCCCGATATAGCTCATTTCATATCCAGATAACAATACGTATCACAATATAGCACATTTTCTGTAAACTCAATGAACAAATAGTTTCTGGTCAGTGTCAGACTTTTCATACCCAAACCACATCCATGGAACAGAAGTAGCTCCTCTTTTAGGTATGAGCTCCTTGTTTTGTCTTTGTCCATCTTTTGTGCGGATTACATTAATAAATTACTCTTCTTGGCTTTTCTTGCAAAGTGTTTATTGCACTTACGGTGACTCGGTTTCGTTAACTCGAGTACTTCACCTGGTTCATTATCTCGCCTCTGCTGTGTTGTGTGCAGCACACACAAGGAGGGCTCAGCCCCGCCCTTGCTGAACTACAGAAAGCAGAGGAGAGTAGGACGACCATAAATGACAGCAAAACGCAGTGGAGACTCTCACACTGTGCTGAAATGAAACGAGTGCACATAAATTAGGTAAATAACATAAATAAACATGTCTCTGGTGCATTTTGCTGTCATTTATGGTCGTGCTACTCTCCCCTGCTCTCTGTGGTTCACTGCAGGCAGGGCTGAGACCTCCATGTCTGTGAAGATGTCATCATCTACACCGCCCCCATCGTGGACAGGGCTGGCAGTCACTGAACTCCAACAATTCCATAGTGTGTTTTTTCGGAGCAATGGGCCATCATAGCTATAGAGCAGTGGTTGTTTGTTTTTGGGATAACAGGCCGTCGGACTAATGGGCTTTTGGTCCAGTGGGACATTATTAACTATTTGGGGTTTCGAAATAACTGCCCTTCGGTCCAAGGGCCTGTCCCCAGTTGGCATTGAGTGGCAATAACTTGCATTTGGCTACATAACTCTTGGACAAAGAGAAATGTGGTTAATATTGCTACTGCAAATAGAATTCAAAGATGGATGCTTGTAATCTGCACCCGGACATTGAAATGGTTAACTGCACTAACACATTAAGCCTAAGCTTTGACATTTGCCCAGGGAGCCAATGGAAGTCTTTTATAGGTCAGGCTAAGGTGTTAACACGACTTCCCAGGTGTCAGAGCAATGGGATGTGGCGGGGTGTGGGGGGGGGGGGGGAGCATTCAAGCTATGGTCTCCAAAGTACCTCCATTACAGTAGTAGGCTTAGAGTCTAGCCCATGGGCTTTTCACTTTGGCCACTTTTAATCCTGGCTGTGAACATTACAGCAAACAATCTCCTGGTATCAGACTTAGTTCAGGCTTGCTTTAAAATACAGCTAAGTTTGTTTACCACCATTGGTTACTCCCCAAAAGCACCACCACCCTGGGCCAATGTCAGGCAGATTTTCATGCTTGTTGGCAAAGATGGCATTTTTTTAAAATGTCTATGGCAATAATGTTGCATCACCATTAAGTTGAGTTGGGAGCTGCTACAGTATGTCTGTATAGTTATTGACATATTCCAACTGAGTAGCTGTGCAAAAATGACAAAACTATTGCATCAACATTATAAACCAATATATCTTTAGTCCTCATTAGTCATACATTTCACTCTGAATTAGCATGACATTTGACATTACTGAAAACCCTGGAATCCCTCTTCATTAAAATGCTGCACATTTAGACTTGCCTACTGTTGCTGTCAGGTAAAAACCCACATATCTGTCTTTTTTTGTTCCGTAATATAAATTTTACATTGGCTCATTCTTTATATGTTGAGTGGATTTCATAACTTGTGCCCAAAATGTATTATTTGGAGACCATGTGCTCACATCTGGCAATGTCGCCTTATCATGATATACCTGAATTACTATCAATGTGAAAAGGTTTTCCATTCAGATCTTGGCAACACCCCACACTTACTTTCCCACTGAGCCACCTCCATTATACTAACACTGGCTGTTCCGGACAGTAATGGCGCAAATACAGTTTGATTAGAGACCAGTGAGATATGACTACTTTAAATTAATGAGTGTGCACAGTAGGGGCAGAAAGCGCTGGTCCTAGTGGCTCTGTGGTGCTAATTCAGGCAATCCTGACTCAAGTTGGCTGGGCAGCCAAACAGCTGTGCAGGACTGTTTGTTTTATGCTGTTTATTGAAATGAGTTATAAATCCTTCCCCCCGCTTCACGGGGCTTGGATGGGATTTAGCAGAGCGGGGACGTAGAGATGATTGCTTTGTCACAGGTTGGGTACTCGTTAATGCCCTATGTGGCGACAGGTTGACCTACAGTTCTTGTAAAAATAAAATCATTTGTTAAACAAAACGTAAGTCCTGTGTGGGTCATGGCAGGCATAAAAGAGGAAATTTGTAAGATCTGAGCAGTGGAATAAGTTGAGATGTAGGTTTTTGTGGGGAGTATATTGGTCCTTTGGGAGATGATTATGAGGCCTGCATGGTTTAAGTGGTAACAAGGCAGTATTGCATCTGCTGAGAGGTAGACATTATACTCACTGTGGTAAAACTGGGTAGAAGACATAAAGGTCAGACGTAAGTGGAAAGTAGGGCGCAGCTGAATTGCCTTCTCTTTCAGGAGAATAGCCTGTGTATTGTAGAAATGGTTCGCTGGGAATTTTGATCCACTGGTAATAAGCCTCGCAAGGCTTTCTTCCTCAAGTCACCCTCTCTGGCTCAGGCTCTTTCTTTTTTTTCTCCCCATTCATTCTCTTATTCGCTCTTTTCTCATGAGTTAGCAACCCCCACATCTCTTTTTTGTATACCTTGTCCTTTTCATCCTGCTTTCTCACATTTGTCTCCACTCTTCAAACCCTTATGACGAACCTCTCTTTACTTATGTTCTCTATTAACATCACCATCCAAAAAAGCAAAGGACTGCATATCCAGGTTCTCATCTATCTTTCCGGGTACCATACTGTCTCATTACTTGTTTGCTGTCGGCCAAACTGCCTTCTCAATACTTGTCACCCCACTGACAATGTCTGTGCCTGTAAAGTACAGTATCTGTTTCTGTTGGCTATTGGTAACCTACAATGTACACCGGATGTGGTTGCGTCGCGTTCTGCTTGCATTGCAGCTGCCAGAGTGGATCGTACTCCAGCCACTGTGTCAATGTCCATCAGACACGTAAGCAAAAACTCGCAACTCAGGTCAGGCTCTTTTCTCCACTCTGCCATCTTTACACGTCTGGTCTATTGTTTTGCTAGACCACCATTTGTCTCTGCAGCATGGAATACACTTTTTACTGTAGATAACACATTATAACAGTTTTATTTTAATTTAATTGCTTCATATTTCAGACAGTCACTTTTCAATAATGCAAAATTATAGGTTACCTGTATATGATAATGTATTTATTTCTGCTAATAACTTTCTTGTTATAAACACAAATCAGTTTTTGTGTTGTCAGCCTTCTTTTAGAGGGTGTTACTGTGTGGTTTATTATTGCTTGTAATATTTTCAGTTGAAGCAAGAGAGAGAAAATCAAAGAGAGCACCCCTGAAAAGCTTTCACCGGACGTTGGAACCGTGGTGGAGATGTAACGCAGGTGTGACGCAACCAAGCCGCTTCCAATAGACATTCTGGGTAAGCCCCTCAGTGGGTGGGTGCCTCTGGAAGGCTTTACTGTCCCTCCCTCTGCCCTTCACCTCATTGATTTACTATTATACCTTCTCCAAGGTAAGGGAGAGTCCATTAAAGGGAACCATATATGCAGTGTGTATGCATAATGAAGCTTCCTGTATGTATGTGTGTGTGTCTGAGCGTGTGCATGTGCATGTGTGAGCGGATGGAAACCTTTCCCCTTACATCTGCACTTGTATGGCCATGAATCAGCTGCAAGTCGACTGTTAATGTAAAATCAATGTTCCAAATTAACCACAGGACCCCGTCTCTGTTTTTTCAGCCTTTTTCTGGACAAGACTTGGGCTGAGTGAGGGAGAACACACATGCTGCACTATTGAGCGCTATAGCACACCCGCCTGCACTCATGCATGTGCGCACACACACACACATCAGACAGGAGCACATGCAAATACACAGAAAGATACATGCATTTGGATGCACAAGGATGCATGCGTAAATTAACCGACAGTGTCCTCACAGAGAGCATAAAAAAACAAATGTGCACAAGCTCATTCGCATAATGCATGCATAACACACCACACAGTGAAAGAGCACAGCTAGGTCCCCTTGTCTAATTCGCATAGTGCTGCATCTATTAAAATTAAGCCAAGGTATCCAGCTTAAGGCTGCCGCTGATAAGGTCAAAGGCGTAGCGAACATTCCAACACTCATTTCTACCCCAACATAATCGCACTCACTCTTGACAAAAATCTGCATAATGTTCCATGTATAGCTGCTAGCCAGAATGAAAGAGGGGAGGTGTGAGGAGGGGGACGGGCAGGGGGAATGGAGCCAGCGGCATATCCCTCAAAGTCAGAGCCAAATTGAATCTGCAGGTGCAAATGTGGCATGTGTGCTGCCTCTAAGATGCGCAGCTATCTATATTTATATGAATAATATATGGCTGGTCAAAGGGCCACAAGCCTTCAGGGAATAAGTTCCTACGGCAGATGGAATCAATCATTATATGCCACTGAAATGCATTTATCGCTGGCTTGGACCTCTTTATTATGATTTCATGGGGTTTGATAGGGGCTTTCTCTTTCTGTTTTCATTCTCTCTCACTCTTCCTCAGCTAAAACAGATGAATAGATGTGGCACTTTCAAATGGCATGATGGTTTTGTATTTCTCAGCAGGCTCAGCGGCACAATGACAGGCTGATTTGGAGACAGCAACTGCTTTGTACATGTGCATAATTTACGTGCATGTGTGCATGTACAGTACAAACATCAATTAATGCTACATGCTCTGTCTGTGCATGCGTGTGTATGCATGAAAATTTCCGTGCATCAGTCACTGCAGCTTCATTAATACGAGAAACTCTTGGTTTGGTCTCATGTTACAGCATCACTCATTCACCAAGCTTTTCATTAGTGCTCTGAGGGGCTATATGTATCAGTCTGAATGCAGAACAGATGGACGGCACAGCAGTAGCCCTTAGATGTCCTCCTTCTTCTCTGCTCATGTTTGAAACTGCAATATGGGCATATGTCCCTATCATGTCCAACTCTGATATGAATCTGCAGACAAGCAGACTAATTAGTGGATAATAGCTTTGATTTCTTTTTGTGAGTGGAAAAATCCTTTGTGCCCTTTGAGCATCAGTCTTACTTTTTGTTTTCTAAACACCTGACATTCATGTAGTATACAAGAACAGTTTTTAGTACACCTTTTTCACTTTAAGTGGCACTGCTTCAGCACTCCTAAAACACTGTTGCTAGCTAAATACCTCAAATGCAAATGTAAAAGTAAATGTCATTGGGTACAAAGGAGATGTCACATTGCATTCTGACCTTTGATATGGGCTGAAAACACCGAAATGTCATGGATGCTGCCATCAAACCATGGTTTTGTCCTCAGGTGTCTCTTTTCATATGATTTTGGTTTGATACAGCCCATCTACTAGATCCAAAGCAATCATGCACAACACATCCCACCCCCCCACCCCCATGTTCCTTTTGCCCTCTGTCTGTGCTTATTCCATTTTAATGGGTGCCTGTGTTTGTTTGGGAACAGGATGCTATCAGAGAGCCTATGCTCGGCTGCACAGGCTGATCCCCTGCAGCCGTCTTGTGAATATGTTTACATGCATTTCACTCAGGAGCCCCAATAGATCCCGGGGCATCTTGTTACCCTCATTATGGAGAAAAATGGAGGAAAATCTCAAGATTAATTTGATTTTGAAGGTGCAACCGTATGTTTCCTGAACTCCACTTTGACTCTGAACCAAAAGTAGTGTTTGACACCCACAAATCACCTTACCTCACAGCAACCTGCTGTCCTCTACCTATAGAGAAATTAATATGGAACACCCACACTACACTGCCTATCATGCTCTCCAAGCCTCCACAAGGCCACTGCACACACAATACCTTTTCCACCTACGCCCTCCCCCTATGCTTCTTACCGTGTCACACGCAGATCAATAGGCAATTCGCAAAGCCACTCACTTTAAACATATGACTTGTTGTGGACATGTAATATTGATTTGTTTTGAACAAATGTGCCCAAATTAATGAAGAAACCTATTACTACTTTGCTTTACTGTTGTTGTTGTTGTTTTTTTTAATCGCCACCAGGGACCGTAGCAGAGCCAGGCAATTTCAGTGGGGTGGCCAGGATGGGACCAGTGGTCGTTTTGGAGTGGCACAGAAATCACTATTATATGAACATAAAAATGTGTCTAACTATAAAATAAGGGGCTGTTTTAGGCACCTACAACACATAACTACATTATTTAGAATTCAGGCAGTGGTGGAATAGATCAAATAATATTCAGTGTAACCAACATTTTTTCTTATTCCTGCAGGTAAAGTAACAAAGAAGCTTACACTATAGGTACAACGTACAAGTATCCCAAGCTAAACAGTATTACTGCTGTTCTGAGAGCAGATGTTCAGCTCAGCTTTTGGTGCTCAGCAGCACTATGAGCTCATTCTCTATCACTGTATCATCAGGGAGACCACAGACAGATACATAATTAAAATGAGTTTTTTAATCAAAGACTGATTACATTATATATATACCAATAAATATAATCAACATATACATAAAACCAAGAATTCCTGGTTCAGAATAAATGTCACATCTCAAAAAGCTGCAAATCATTAATAAAGTAAATCTCAGTGGCCCCTAAAAGACTGACAGTATAGGGGCCTTGCACAGAATGTTTGTATAGTTCTCTTTCTCTTTCTCCCAGCATGGCTGCCTGTAACCATTGGTAACCACTTTCAAAAGAAAATACATAATTTCTGCACAGTGGTATACTAGGTAAAACATTGGAAAAACATGAAATGACCGTCCCACTGTGACTTGTTTCAATGATCCAGTAAACAGACACCAAATTATTACATTTATGTTGAATTGTGTGAAAGGCCTCTGTTGTGTACATACTTAATTCAAATTGTGATACATCTTTTCCACTGACATAAGTGCAAGTGGGTCTCAACTGTTACATTTGAGGTCTGTTTCATAAACCCTCTATCCTGGCCCTCCGACCTAGAACTGAAAAAGTAAACATCACTTATTATTCATTGTCAGAGCACAAATTATGTAAAATGTATCAACCTTAACATCATAATAACAAGTCCTAATAAAGTTAACTAAATATGTTTATGAAATTGCCTGCTCAACTTCTCCAGCCATGACAGATACCTCCGTAGTAAAAACAGGCTAATTATGATTTATTTCAATGTAGCTAATCTAATCAAGTTACTGTAGCAATCGGTTAAATCTTGCAGAAAATGAATGTATCCTTTAGCATATGTTAGTGTGTTTGCTATAAATATTTTTGGATTATCTAAAAACAAGCCCCTACTAGGAAGCTAGGCAGAAAGGATATTGGTGAATTACTATTTGAAATAAAACGGATGAGCAGTGAGTAAACACCTTTACACTAGCACTAGGTCGACATTGTACATGACAAAAAAAATTGTCTCTAATTTCCCTGAAAAAAAAATGTAACAATACATCTTTTTGTGCCTCCTGAACAGCTTACTTATAGGAGATAACTTTACCTTAGGTTTTTGCATGAACAAAGTTAGCTAATACTAACTATTAGGTGACTGCTAGGGGCTCTAAACT
This sequence comes from Thunnus thynnus, assembly GCF_963924715.1. NCBI lineage: Eukaryota > Metazoa > Chordata > Actinopteri > Scombriformes > Scombridae > Thunnus > Thunnus thynnus. The sequence continues at coordinate 10,982,576 of NC_089539.1, read as the reverse complement.
TTGCTTAATAGATACAATCACAGATAGAATAATTAAAAGCATTGAAAAGCAATCTACCTTCTGATATTATTAGCTTACCTGTGATCATTTGTTGGTTTACTAGACTTGCCAGTTGTAAAGTCAAGTCTACAGAGGCACTCATGGGTGCGCACCTAAGTGGGTGTGTGTGAGCACCTAAAATGCATCCCAGGTGTGTTGCGGCTGTACAGAAATAGTTCCGCCTCTAAGAAAAACCCCCATTATTCTGCCCAAGAAAAAATGCCCCAAAAACGGCAATTATGATTGTAGTGGCCAGGATTCAGTCCACAGTGGTCACGGCCACCAATTGCCACCCTGCAAATCCGCTCTTGACTGGGGAGAAACTGCAATGTTGTTACACTATTGTGAGACGACTACCATATACGCTTGATTTTGTTCAGGACTATATTTTGCACGACATGAAACCACAACTGCCACAGTTGGATGTTAGCAGGAAAACGCTTGCTCTAAAGGATCACATGTGAAAAGCTGGTGGTTGAGAATCATATTATGAGCTACAAACAGCCTTGGCAGCAGGTAGTCAAATGATTCTAAGTGGAAACAATGCATGACGTGTGGGCTGAGGTTTTCTCAGCGTGGCACGGTGTCTGATGCGAGGCTGATGTGAGGGCATGATGGCTCTCGTGTGGCATATGACTGTGTGTTTCGTATCGAGCAGCTGCTTTGGGTGAGTCATTCGCACGGTGGAGGCCAAAATCTATTGTAGGCCTATCCATCACCAGTAAAAAAGCACATGGACACATGGATTTTGAATATATTTATATGTTTAAAATATGCCATACAAATAACTTGTGAACTTACTGCTCTTTAATATAAAATGTATCTATAAAAATGTACAAAATTTTCCCGCTGCTTCATTACACACATGCACACACACACACACACACACACACACACACACACACACATACAAAACACGTCTGCACAGAAGATTACAGCAACCAGATTCACGATTGCCCCCCTGATGAAAATCACATTTGTCATTATCAGCCATTATCTGTTTATCTGCCTTTGAAACATTCATGAGTAATTCATCTACTGGATGACATATATTTTGGACAGGGAGGGTGTGAGAGAGAAAGGGGAGGGGGGTGAGAGAGAGAGAGAGACGCCCCAATGCAGTTAAAGGATTAGTGTGTACCTTCCCTCTCTCTCGCTCTTTGGATGTGTGGGTGTGCAGGCACAAGCAGGTGAAGTGATGACGGCGAGTGCGCTCGAACATGCCTCTCAGTGACTGTGTTAATTACGCAAAAACCCTGGATGCAATGTGCCGATGTGGCGGTGACGCCAGCGGGGAGCAAATCTGTTCAGTGTTTGAGAGTGATGGTTGTTTAAAAAACAAAAACCCTGAGGATATGAAACGTACTTTCGTGGCATGTGTCGGTAACGACTCTTCTGTTTGCAACAGGAAGGTTTAGCAGAGAGCAGCGAGAGAGAAGGAGAGAATGAGTGAGAAGGGGAGGAGGAGGAAGAGGAGAGGAGGGGGGGTAGCCACCATTCTGTGGATTTCTTCGAGACGTGTCTGGTGTGCGCTCACTAAGCAGGACCCGGGGACATGAAACTGCCAGTCCATCACTCCACACACACACACACACACACACACACACACACACACACACACACACACGCACACACACGTCCGTCTTGAATTTCCATAATTTCTGTCTTTTTTTTTGTTTGTTGTTTAAACAGCCTCCATCATAAATCCCGTCTGGTTAAGGCGCATCCTGCATAGTTGCGCAAAAGCGCGTCTCCACGTCAAGAGGGTTCGAGGCCAGTCAGCAGTATAATTTCCCTGCAATGTATTTTCTTATTTCTTCAATCATGCATGGCTGATGGATATTTAGGATATGAAAGCGGTACATGCTTCAATCACGTGAAAGTGTGTCCGGCAAAACATCCCCGAATCACTGAATTCAGGCGTTTTTCATTAACTTGGTAAATGCGTTGCGCAGACGCAACCGGGTGATGTGGATCAAATGACATAAACATATTTCACTGTTAAACAAAGTAAACTTACCCGGTTTAATCATTATAGCCCTCGAAGCAGTGTGTGTTGTCTATATTCCCATCAAGTGCGCCGCTCCAATGACGAGAGAGAGACCCAGCGCGCAATATAAAGCCAGTCAACAATGTGTGGTCTTCGTATTTTTACGCAGTTGATGAGGAATCAGTTCTAGGCTCTCTTCCACAGCGAAACACACGGCTTCTGCGTGAGGGAAAAGAAAAAAGGCAAAGTCCAAAAGCAGAGTGCAGTTGGCGAGAGTATGGTGAGAGATTCATGTGTTCCCTGTGCCCTTCCCTTCCCGTCTTCACAGCGGCTGGTAAGGGCGCATCTCTCTCCTCGATCAAGTGTCAGGCGGACCACATAGATGCGCCGCCGTCTCCTCAGCAGTCATTAATATCAGAACAAACCCCGACTCTCCGGAGAACAGCCAATAGCGTCAGAGAAGCAGGCGAGGTGCTCGCAGCATCCCAGCGCTGGTTGGCTGAGAGGAGCCGTCAGTCATATCCCAGAAGCCTGTTCTCATCTATGTCTTCTGTTGGAGGTGAAGCACGCTGCAAAAAATGCCCACATTCACTAGTCATTCAATAGTGTTGAAATAAGAAACAAAAGTAAAAGTGGTTCAGATAGGTTTTATTGAATTGTTTGTAAATAATGTACATGTTTTAAGATCGTTTTATGGGAAGCAGTATTTTAGTATCAAATGATACTGATGGTAACAACTGGAACAACTTTATCTAAGACCAAGTGCCCTCTATGTGACTTCATGTTATCTCACATTACTTGTAATATTGTACTTATATTTGCCAGAATGACTTTCATTACCGTTCTGTTTCCTAGTAGGCACTTGACCTGCAGAGAAAAGGGTTGCACCAGCTATTTGAAAAGCCATAACTTAATTCAGGGATGTTACTACTGTATGTGTAAGGATACTAGCTTTTGTGGTAACTGCTAGTTAACATTTCCACACTAAATCTTAAGGGATGTCTGATTAAAGCCCTTAGTAATGTTTAAATCTGTTATAAATATAACTTAGCCAATCAGAATCCATCCATATAAACACAGAGGTCTCTGCAGCATGACACACTAAAACAAAACATTTCAAATGACCAATTTCAGGGGCTAGCTAAACTAAACTAAACTTTCCAATGCTTTGCAAAGGCTATTGATGCAATGTAGCATACTAGTGAAATAACTAACAGGGTCCTTTAATCTTACATACATTTATTTTAGAATCCAAATGAAATTTGTACCTTTGGGTGATTTGTAGTGGTCAAGTAAATAGGTGTTTGCCACCATTGCAAGCTAATTACTGTGTTTTTAGGTGTTTCCCTGCTTTTAAAGCCACTATAATCAATATTTTTAAATATGCAATAGATCACGACTACTTTCATGTGAAAGATGTTGCTTGTAGTGACAAACCTATAGGTAATCATTGGCCGACTCAGCAGTTTTCCTCAGTTCTGCTCTGATAAGCTCTACCTTCCCAACACAGAATAGCACACAGACACAGTTAGCGACTAGCTGGTGAACACAGCGGAGCATTTAGCAGCTAAAGAGCCTGATAGCACGAGTTGATAAAGACCAAAACAAAGCTAGGAAGAGAAAAAGCATCTGTTTGCCACATCAACTTTATAAAGTGATAATATGTCAATGTTGTGCTCACAGCTTGCTGTGCAACTGGTCAAAATGTATTATTACAAGTTAAGTAGCAGCATTCCAGCTACTTAGTATTTTATTCTACATTTTTCCTCATATTTTCTCTTTTAAACAAGAATTGATAAATACATTCAATTAGCCACCACTTCTTGGCAGTTTTAAACATCAGCAGAAGTTTACTGCCGCTGTGGATCTTACTGCAGTGGTTGGAGTTGAAATCATGGCAAACTGTGGCAACCTGGCCAGCAGCTGCCAACTTCCGTGTGCAAGTGCGTTTAAGATGGATATTTTTTGCAGTGCAGGGGAATGAGGAAGAAGGCGCAGGCAGGGAAGAAAATGGATATCTGTACCTATTAGCACCAGAGCTCCCGTCTCAGATCCCAGGAGGATTTCTAACACAATGTTCTACAAACTGATGTTCCTGGAGGTCGGGAAGGGTTATCCGCAGCCTCGGAAGAAGAGACATACCTCATCTGTCAGCCCGGAGGGTTCTGATCCAAAGACTGTACAACAGGAGGCTGGTTTAACACCTCCTGTGTCTGATCTCACTTTTACCTGCTATGGTGTCACTTGCTTACCTGTCGTGCCTTTGGGACTTCTTTGATTTTGCTCGGTCAATATCACCTAAGATTCCCTTTTGAATCTCCAGTAGAACTTATTCAAATTTCATGTAAATTGCACAAAATAAATTATTTTGAAAGTTTACTCATAAATAGATGACCTTTATGAATAAATATAATGCTGTGAGAGTATTTAGACAGTTTGTTTTAATTGGATGCAGATGGTTTTGCCATGCCCTAGGTGCTGCTCACTCAAACTTACAGTAAGTAATTATGCACTTTTTTTTTTCAAATACTTTACATATTTTCCTTTCCTTTGCTTATTCTGCATTTTTCGTAATGCTAGTTAAAATTTGCATGCCGGTGAATTTGCAAACCCTGTACCTGTGATAATGGGACAAAAGCCCTTTCAAAAGACTCCAGCTTTGTATAATGATAGTAGCTGAACTGGCAGGCTGTTTTAATACAGTAGAGGTAAAATAACAGTGTTGAGCCTGGAGTGAAAGTACAGTTGGTATGTTTTCATTTTCATTATTTCATGTTTGTATGATCATTGACATGGGCAGGCTGAATAAGTAAAATTCATCTGGTTAACGTGTATTGAAAGAAAATTCAGTTATTTCACTATGATTATAAAGCAATCTAGTGTTGCACAAATTGGAAAGCAACATTTGCTAAGCTGCAAATTTCAGCGTGTTATAGACAAACCACATATAATATATGCAAACACACCATGTGGTTGTTTACAGTTGTCAGATTAATTATAAACCCAGATTAAAATGATACAACTGGAGTCACACTTTCTAGTGGTAAAAGTTTTAAATGTTAAAATCTCATTGTGGATTTTCAACATCAACTACATTGATTTAGAGTGTTAAAGATTTAGGACTCTAATTAAGCACTGTAGTAATGCATTGAAGGCCAGTCAGCTATAATCATCATTGTTTTCTTATGTCTTGGTCCACAGACTCAAAAGTTTGGACGTGAGCAGCATAATGGCACCAACAGAGACTCAGATTTCTTCAGTAGAAATCATCTAAAGAAACAGGTGTATGTCTCTATAGCAGTGTATGGCAAACTTTTCATGTTATAACAAGATGTTTTTCATGTTCTTCTGATATAAAGTATCATTATATCTTGTTATAAAAAGGATCTCGTAATAACATGACAAGGAATGTGTTAAAACAAGAAAAGTTTTGCGTTATAAAACTGAGTAAATATGTTTTTGTTATGGTTCCAGCAACAACACCTTTCCAAAATCAAAATTTGGGGGACGGTGTCTGACAATTTCTGTAACTTTCAGAAGCCAAAGATTGTCTGAAATTGGCCGCTATAAACACTTTTGCCTTCAGACAAAAGGTCGGACAACACATTCAGACTAGTTCTTTTCTAGAATACCTCCACCTTGAAACAGAAAGTAAACCCTCTTACAGCTGAAACTATGAGAGGAGACTGTGGAGTGATGCACATTTATTACATGCATACACACATATTGTATATATCTGACTTGATGCTCCACAAGATTTTCAAACTATTGTGGGGTAGGAAAGCTTTCACCAAGTGACACGTATGTGACAATATGTAGACAGTTATATTAGATTTGTTATTATAGCTGTAATAAGGATTCATTCATATCGTATTTGAATAGGTTATTATGTGCAACCCTGGTAATACATTTTTTTTGTTTTCCCACAAACTGTTGGTCTCCATCATATCAATTTATTATAGCCTAGAATATGACTTAAGATTGCACATTACAAATAAATACTCCAAACAGCCACATGCTTTTTATAAAGCAGGCCACTCTCTCTATATATATTGTTTCTGTTCCTGTCATTGTAGGTTTGTGGCTCTCTCAAGATAATACATGAAAGAATTTGACCCTTTAACAAACAGGATATTTTGTAGTTGTTTGAGAGTGCAGAGGTCTGTACTCTGCTCACATTTTACTGCTCCAAAGTCAATTTTTGTGTTTCATTTTTCTGTCAAAGACGGTAAATTCGCAGATATGTAACATCAGTGCAAGTTATGCACACAAGGACATCGCTTCATTTTATGCGAATGTGGAATATAGTAACTGACAGAGACATGGAAAAACACTTAACTAGGTGAGCTGTCTGTGTAATTAACCTTCAATACAGTGACTCCTGTATTACACATGATCCTGCTACAAAAATAGACTCTGAATATTTAAAGAGTGTAAAATGTTTCTTATTGTTCCTGAAAAACAGAGTGAGGCGCTGAATTGGACTGTGTATGACAAAAAGCTGTAACAACAAATTGTCATTTTATTAACAAATTATTATGTTAAGGCATGCTTTTTCAAAAAAAGACATATTTTACTGTACCTCTATAGCAGCCTATATTGGATTTTAAAGATGAATGGGGCAGTGGTGGCACTGTACCCAGAGCTGACTCTGCATTTTTGCCTTCTAGACCTCTATACCTTGGACCTTTACTGTGTAAGTTGACCGTGGTGACTTCACACCTCATGAAGCCAGTCAAGGGTGCAGTCAGCGCTTCATAAAACCGCTCTGACAGAGCTTGGCAGTATCGAGGAGGAGCTTGGATTTTTCATAGATAAAAACAGGAGATCACCCTGCCATGAAAAATATGCATCAAATGTAACACTATAAAACATTATTTTGAGGAGGGGGAGCTTCCTGTGAAAAGGCCTGAGGTGTTTACAGTGTGAGTTATGTTCTCACTCTTGCTTGTTTATTGCAGAGTTTGGGCGAATATTCCAAAGGCGTTTCATGGTGACATTTTGCAATGTGTTCCGCAGAGGGAGAAAAGGCCACAGAGGGCAGTAGAATTTATTGACTGAATTTCACAGTTATAAATGGGTCTTTTACAAGTGACATAAAGAAAATGATCTGTTCTCTGACGAGGCAGTGGAGATCTGTAAACTTCTTCTGTGTACTGCCAGCAGTCATGGCACTTGTATTGAATAAAGTTTCATTCAGTGGACTGTAACTTTGCTTTTGATGAATATTGTGCATCGCATTGAAGATGAAGGCAGAGTATTAAAGTACCTGAATAGTTTCTTGCATAAAAATGATACTCAGTATTCTAAGTAGCATGTTTGTTCTCCTTAAGCAGCCTTCATTTGCATTCCTGTATGTAGTGCAGAGTTCACCATCGTTGTCTTATATGTTTTGTAGAAACTCTTACATCCTGCAGTGAAGACAGTCTATGGGGAGATCTCCAGAAGAATAATCGTCTCTGGAGAAAAGCCATTTACAAAGAGACCACTGTCTGTGCTGCACAGTGTTACTCAAACAATCCATATTCTTCACAAAACCACCCCAAGGCTTTAATGTCTTTCCCCAGACTGCTGCAGTATGAAAAATACAGCTGTACTGCACGCCACAAAAATGAACTGTTTAGAAATCAAGCAGTTTCATCTAAAGTTGTACTTTTCTGAAAATAAACAACTCGCTAGTGAGGAGAGCACTTTGTCTAACATGACTGTGTCTTTGAATGAGACACTTTTTATCTTAGTAAACAAATGATTGAAGAGAAGTCACAGAGCAAATTGTGTTTTCATAGGAAGATTTAGTCTCACCTGGGAGGCAGATATTGTTTTATGAAAAACAATATCTGCTTGAAAGACGTACTTATATTCTTTCATTAACTAAAATTAGCAGTACAGCACTGTGAAAATGGCCCATTACAAGTTAGAGATTCAGCTTTAGCATTTAAAATATTAAGTAAAATTACAAAAGTATTATCAGCAAATTATACTTTAAGTATCAAAAGTAGTTCCTCACCAGAAAAATAGCCCCTGTGAGTGATATTACGTTATTGATTGTTAATTCTGATAAATCAAATCAATGTGTAGCATTTTATTGTCGTGGCTGGTCGAGTTAAGAGAGTAAATTTGAATTACTTTATATACATTTAGGTAGTTTAGCGCAATGATTCCCTACCTAGAGACTGGGTCATAAGATAAATCTGAAAAAACAAAGCTCTGCTACACAAAAATGTACAATTTTTTAAAAACTTTTTTTGTCAAATAATGGATCGTTTGAGCTCATTGAGCCTCACACAGTTATTTAAATGAAATATTCTCAAAGGTTTAGAGGGGAAACAACTCACAGACATCTGAAACGTGACAAAGGGCCCCATTTTGTAAGTGGTCACCAGCAAAAAAAAGGTTTGGAACCATTAATCTTTAATTTATGGTTTAATCTCTAACAATGCATTGTACTCTATAAGGTCATCACATGATGATTTTTAAAAAAATATATAAAATCTACTAAGCAACCAGCAACTCAGCTGTGAGTTAGATGTACAATATTTCCCTCTGAAACGTAGTAGAGTAGAAGTCTGAAGTGGCATTTGACTAGATAAAGGTTTTAAAAAAAAAATTAAAAAAATATTTTTTTTTACACATTCAGTGTAAACAAGCAGCCAGTGTTTTGTCATATTTTCTCTGAACCTGAAAGAGATCATTTGTGTGGGCAGACTGTGACAACATGTATTTTCTGTTAATGAGGTTTGAGGTTCTGTTAGTTCCATCATTTCCTTTGTGTCTGCTTATTCTCTCTACCCAGGTTTCATTTTCTTTATCTAGCAAATCATTTCCCGTACACCAGAGATTTTTATGTTTGGAACAACCTGTCAGATTGGTTGTTTAGAGGAGCAAATGTAGAAGCTTGGTACAGTATATACATTGAGTTACCACTAAGTTATTTCAATCAGCAGCAGAAACTGAATATATAGTAAATTATAGCACCTCTGGCTAAACATGGCTCTGAATGATCAATTTTCCCGAACATTGGAGGCCTTTAAGGGTCACACCAGTGATGTTCCCTTGAAGACGCCATTCTTAGCTCTGATTCCAAATCTATTTCTAGCTAATCACACCCACTACAATAGCAATGACGTCAAACATTAGCCCTCATGGGTGCTTCTTTAAATAATAGTTAAGACTCACAGTGCAGGTTTGGGCTCGCGGCGTCTATCTGTCTGAAACAGATCAGGCAGCACATGCTTTGGTTAAAGCCCTGAAGAAATGACAAACCTAGATGTCAGCAGACTCAGAAACTCAGGTCTCAAAATTCTCATTATGTTTTTCTCTTTATGCTTTTATTCTCTTGATAGTTGCTTTGCACATGCCAAGAATAAAAGGAAAAAGAAATATAGATGCATCTTGAGCCTGTTTTGTTGTTCTTTTTCTCCTTTTTGCATCATGCTATGTCTGATTATATTAAACCTGGTGCCCTTTACGAATATCTGAGAGAAAATTGCATTTTCTTCCTGATAATTATACTTATGTGATGGATGATGGAAGAATATCCCTGCAAATAACAACCCTAATTAAGTTAAAAAACAGCATGCTTTGTACAATCTTATGCATAATTTGTTTTATGTTTGAAACTATGAAAATATCTTATCCCATGCAAATAAATACACTACATAATGAGATATATACTCTAGAAAATAGGCATATTTTCTTTACCCCCCATCGTGATGAATGAGAAAAACATCACATATACTTTAACAATTTGCATCATGCTCATAGTAAATGAAATAGAAATAGAAATAGACATCTCAAATGAGGAAACGGACAAATGTTTGGAGTCAGCGAGCAGGATCCTGAGTGAGTCATTATACACAGTATGTGATGACCTACTTCACATTAAAAGACTATCTGGCTGTTGTGCGGCAGGCCAATTTACTTTGTAATGATGACAGAGGAAGAGAGAGTGACAGGCAGAAAGTATGAGGAGAGAGAGTGAGAGACGTGTCGTGTTAGCTCTACAGGCCTTGTTCTTCTAAAGCAGTCAAAATGCTTCAGTTGCGCCCACACACCTCTCTGAAACTCCTACACACGTGCACACACATGCACACACACAAACACACTTCAAAGCCTGAAGCACGATCTCCAAGTGCGGTCAAAAAAAAAAAAGCCTAGAGAGTATTTTGAGTGGTAATCAATATCAGGAGATTTTAAAATTGAAGTGAAACAGCGTCTTCAAAAACTAATTCATGAGGTCTTTTCTCGGCTAATGCACTGTCTGCTGAGCCCTGCCCCCATTAGTTACGTATGCTAATTAGCAAATTTTAGCAATCCAATATGCTAAGTTAACTTGGTGAACATGGTATACATTATACCAGCTTGACATCACTATGTTGGCATTGTCATTGTGAGCCATGGATATATAATAAGAGCTGTATACAGCGGCGCCACTCAGCCTTGCTTCCAATTTTTCCCAGTGGCTACTCGTGGTATTGCAGCAAAAAATTCCCCTGCGGCCCAAAAGGCATTTTAGCAGCACCAACATTATACCAGCACCAACATTGTAAAAGACACGTCTGTAAAACTGTTGACAGGACACCTCCAACTGCAAACAAGGTAAATTATGACTCTTTCTACTATGAATTTTTAATCCATGGAGATTTTGTATTTGTAAAACTTTCCTCAGGCTGAGGAAAGCAATTTAAAAATCTGTGACATCATCACAATGTAAAGTCTCCAGACGGGGCCAGCGGGAGAAACACTACTGCACATTTTCAGTGGGCTACATACCCCCGGAAGTAAACGTGGAAGGTAGAAACTTTTACGCCATGTGAGCAATTCTTATTGGACTGAATAGGAACCATTTTCAGACCTATATCCAGATCTTGTAATACATGCATGTTGTGAGCATGTTGAGCATTTAGCTCAAAGCACCACTGTGCCTCACAGAGCTGCTAGCATGGCTGTAGACTCTTAGTTTTGTTAGCGGTCCTTGATTTCAAACAGAGGTAAACAAAAGCAGGCTTTCCATTTATAGCTGAGGACTGTTGATTTTACCATCTGGCAGACAATTACTGGCAGATTTTGTCAGCTGCAGCTAGTTAGCTAATTAGGCACTTTTGTTAGCTGGACATGCTTACGATTACAGCTTATGTTAGAACAGATAAACACACTTTTTAATCTGTTCTTTACACTTTGCTCGTTCTTTTCTTTCATCATTGAATGGCTAAAATACTACACCAAATCATAGCAAAGCTATGATTTGACAATGGCTGTTATGTAAACAAAAGCAAATATAATCCAGGGTTTTGGAGAATCAGCCAATATTGATGTTATTGTCTGGCTAAAGGTTGATCAGACTACACAATATCTGCCCGATAATTGCTTGATCTGACAGACATGAGGCATTATCCTGTTCAATGTGTCATACTGAATGATAGCAGCATGGGATAATTCACGATGTCCTGACACAATAAATAGCATGTCAGAATGTTTTTGCTTTTGCTCACATAGTTTGACAGCCTCAGTGACCTGTTCTGTGATGCTCACCCGTAAGAGCACAAAGCACTCTTTTATCTACTACTGAAAACATGGGAAAGTGAAAGAGGATTGATGTTGGTGCGTCCAGGTGAACCAGTGGTTTAATGAATGGTGAATTTATCTTGCTGTTGAAAAATAACTGTACTCCCTGTTAAATGCTGAGAATAAAAAAAATTGGAATTTTATTACCAAGGGGTGGCTGTACTGTAATAAATAATGGCGTCTGTATCAGCAGGTCAACTTGGCCATGAGTTTATTCCACTCAACCTTTCTGGCAGCCCACTGTGGTTGCTCCGACGCCCTTGTCAAAAAGATCACACCTCACAAGTAACAACTTAATGCCCTACCATAATCCCCATGTTTTGCAGTCAAAGGAGAGTTAACATTTGTATTCCTCATCGTCCTTACCGCGCTGCACTTACTCCTAAGCCCTGTCTACAACACAGCAAAGTTTACAGCACAAAAGCTAAGTTTTGGTCTTTTCACCGTGAGAGAGTTGAGGCTGAAGAATATCGCCTGAGGATGTTTCCTATCCCCACAGCCCTGACTGCTTGTGCACTCTCTGCTCCCTTCTTCATCTCTTTTCCTTAATCACTAATCTTTACTCTCTATCTTTCCATATCTCTCCCTTTTTCTGCCTCTGCAGTTTTCATCCCTCCCACCCTCTTTTCTCTTTACCCTCCTCCCCCTTCCTACTTTCTGTCTTCATGCATGTCTTTCCTTCTCCTTCAATATTTCTATCTCTTTTTCTGTATTCCCCCACCTTGCCCATCTTGGCGAGAGTGCTGGTGTCTGTGTGCTTTTATGGGCACCCCTTCTACCTGCCAGCCCAGCAGCATCCAGAGGAAGAGGCAGCACTGTCACTACGGACAGGCTCCGTGAAGACGAGGCAGAGCAAGTGAAAGTTACAGACAGAGAGAGGAGGGAGGGGAAGAGGAGGGATAGAAAAAACATGACACGGAGGAGGTGTACAGATGACAAGTCCCTTCATTGGGGAGTTTTGTGAAGTGAGGGAGCTGCAGACGGAGAAAGAGAGACGGGAAGGAGGGGTATGGGACACTAGCAGGCATGCAGGATGTTTTTTTCAGGAGAAACAGCTCAGGGATGGCACTTGTGCACTTCTCCCCACAGGTCGACTGTTCTGCGAGCGCTCCTCGAATAAGCTAGCTGACTGCACAGCACAGTGGGCAGATGTTGCTCACATTCGGCTCGATGGCTGAATGCATAATTCGCTTGTGTTTACATAAACCAAATCTTACCCGTCAATCGGAAGGCACGCAGCTTTATGCAACATGAATTTATCAAGTCAGAGGGACACAGATGTATGCATTCGCTTTACAACTCGTGGTTTAACCTACTTTGTTCATGGGTGAGTTTGTGTGTGGCACAGACATGTAAGGCTAATGCTAATGTCATACATCAAACTCAGCAAGCATACATGATCGTCTTGAACTGAATTATTGATTCACAGTTCTCTGTCGTTAGTTTAGCATTAATGTTTAAGCTAACACAGAATGTAGCCTTGATGTGTCATTTATCGGCTCTCCTTGATCTTTCTTAAATATGTCTACCTCTTTTTTCATTTCCCTGTCCCAACATCCAATGAATAAAGCACTTTCACTTCAAAGTGTAGGTGTATTTATTTTTGAAAAATCCCATGTGGAAGGCTGTGAGGCCTGTTGATCACTGCTCATGCCATTCTCTTTGATGTGCACACATACGTTTTCTACTTAAGTAATTCCTGACTCAGAAAAAAACCCTCTATGGAAGATTTTTGTTTGTCCCTAAGACACAGTGTGGAAAGATCACAGATGTGGGTTTTTTTTCTTTTTGCCCATTGGGACTAACAAGAATAGTTTCACCACTGCTTTTTTAATGAGACAACTTGACCTGGAGATTGCAACACTGGTTCTTTACTAAGTGAAGATACAAGGACTCACTTGGCAAAAATAAGTCTGTGTAAAAGGAGTTGTGTTGTCCTGTGTCCAGCAACCAGTGCAGAAAACCCACTGTACTTCGAGAACAGGGTCAGATTTGAGCAGGTCACGCTGTTCGGCCAGGATCAGACTCCCCAGTATCATCCCGGTAGTGGTCCAACGTGACAGATGTGAGGTGTCAGGAACTAAAATGAGCACTTTATTTTTTCCTGTGCAGTGTGTCATAGAGGAAGAAAAGCAATACAGCATTTGGAGCCTCACAATGTCCCAACAAAAAGACGAGCATGTCAGAATTTTGTTGCCTTCTCTTGTCTGGTTTGACATTTTCTATGAAGTGTTCCATGACATTGACCCATACAAGGTCTTCCGCATACAGCTTTACACATGGTAGGCGAAAGACAGATGATGTTGATAGTTGGATGACTGGACGATCCTGGACCTGCATCCAAACATTCACTGCCATGTGTAGCAAGGCAGAAAGTAATGGTGTGAAGGCTGTGGTTGAGTTCACCTCCCATCACAGACCTTCAATTAATGTATGCGTTTTTATTAACTGTAACTATGATCTCTCCCTAACCTCAACAAATCGTTTCAGTTGCCTAATGCCAACCTTATTTTATTTGCCATAACCACCATCTTTCTCTAACCTTAACCATACTGTAGACTCCATGCGCAGATAGAACAGAAAGAGGGAATTTGAAAAATATTGGCATTGGACATCTGGACACAGTAACACTAAGGGCCCTACCTTACACCAGGTGCCAAGCGCGACGCAAGTATCTTTGCTAGTTTAAGACCGACACAGTTGTCATTTTCCTGTCCAGCATCCGCGTTGTTTAAATAGCAAATGCACTTGTGCCCATCTAAATGCCCATGGGCGTGTTTGTCTTAAAATGAGGTGTGGTCAGGTGCATTGTTGGCCCATTGCTGTCTTGAGGCAGTGGAAATTGATTGTGCGATTAACAAAAACCTGGTCTGAAGTCAAGTCACAAATGGACGCGCAGCTGTGCACAAACATGCAAAGATTACAAATAAAAGGGTTACAATGTGAAAGACTATTATTGTGTACATTCACATATAAAAAAAAAAAAAAAATTCATAATGGTTAGACATAATAGTTATCAGAATTAGCTAATCGCAGTAATGATAGATGAAATTGTCTAATTATTTGACCAAATCATGGCAATGTAAGTAGGTATTTAAACAGACCGGTTGAGGGTGTCTGTCAAGACCCAGCAAATGGATCAACAACAGATCAGACACGGATCAACTTTCTTGCTACATCAATACGTGAAGACGTGAGGAACACATGGGGTGTGAGGTGAAAACAATGATTAAACTAAAGAAGAAAACTACTCTGGACAGCTCCTATCTGCTGTCAGCAGCAGGTTCAGCACCTTGGAGAGCACCGCAGCGCATTGTCCTGACACATGTGTATGATTTTTTTACATGACATACAAAATTAATGATTTAATTTTTGAAAAATATTTAACAAATATTCTTTAACATTTTGAGATTACATGGATCAGGTTTCCATACTATTAGCAATTAGAACCCTTGCTGATTTTACCTGTTACTCCATGACTGAACAAAATGATTTTAAAGAGAACCAAAGCTGTAATTAAAAAAATAAACCTTTTCAAAAAACAAACGAAAACAAATTTGCAAATGGAAAACTGGTGGTCTTCTTCCTCCTTGGGTTCACAGGCGAGGGGCACCAGAAAGGGGTTGGCCACCGGAGGGTCCAGGAGCAGTAGGGGCCAGTGTGCTCGTAATGGATTGTGTGATTTCTCTTCGTGCACAAGCAGATCTGTTTCCTCTGCAGAGAAGCACTCCTTCTTAATACTTAGCAAATCTGCCATTATAATAGCAATCCGGCAAGGTGCAAGCGCACCTGGTTTTTAAAGGGTTTTTAAATGTCAACCTCTTCAGCTAACCTCAGTGTCAACCTCAGTCAGGGATCACAAAAGTGATTGCTGTTCATCCTAAAGGACACTATGGTGGATAAAGTGAAAATTACATTTTACTTGAGTTGATGACAATTATGCTTGTTACCCTAAGTGCAACATAACCATTGCAAGTAAAAAGCCAGTAAGTACTTTATCAAACCACCTGTTCAACAAGCATGAACATTTAGAAAAACTGCAGTTTCTCATCCACCACCAATATGTTTTACACAACCACAGCACACTGGTTAAGGTACCATGGCACATATCCCATATAGAAATTGAGAAACACCCATTTGATTTGTATCACAATGAAATCGGGAGATAACGGGAAATTACCAATTGGGACGGGACAATAAAGCTGCAATGTTGAACCTTTAATGAAAAGGCTGTATTAGATCCGGTAGCCTCCAGAGAGATCAAAATGCACCTGAGCCCCTGCACACAGCTGTTGAAGGAGGAAAAACATCTTTTTTTTTAAAAAAAAAAAAAGCTCACATCTCTCAAATTGGCTCATTTAGAGTATTTTGTTCTCAAGGTGGTTTATTTCATAAATTTAATTTCCTGTGTAGGAAAAGGTAATTCATCATACATATAATGCTATCCTTTGAAGGCTGCTTTAACATAGCAGGACCAGGCATTTGGGTTACTATATAAAATGAGAGTATGTATGTGGTAGGATGTGTTTATTATGTTATGCGGAATTTACACTAATCTGCATTGTGCAGCAAAATAAAATGTACCTGATGCCTGCTGCTTCGCACACGCGCTCATGCTTTAACAAGTAGAACAAAGTTTAGAGAAATAACTGTGGATTTAAAAGAAGGTGTATATGACAGCTCCCGCTGCTTCCACCTACTGTGATTGTTGCAACAGCAAGTCTGTTAAGGATAAGAGGATTTTTTTTCACTTCCCACTCTCTGGCTCACCTCTCCACCAACTCTCCACAAATACAGAATCTGAGCAACCTATGTGCACCAAGTTATGCAACAGAAATACTCGGGGACACATTGGCCGAAGCATTTTCACTTTGGTTTTTTTTTGCATTTACTTTTTGTCTAACCAGATGATCACTACATATTTCCTTTGTGTTGGGTGGCGTTCCGTGTGCAAAATTAGGCGACAATGACTGCCCTCTCAGTGCAAGTCTTCAATGGCTCCCTGAAATGCTTCTTGTTTCTCTGTTGCCTCATTATAATCCTTTGTGTGTCCTCTGTGAATGGCTGATGATTATGCAAATGTGCCATCAGAGAGCAGCATGGGTAATTATCACAGCAGAGAATGAGGCTTTTTCAAATTCTCTGACTGCTGAAGAAAAAACCATGGGTCTTCGGTGTGTGTGAGAGTGTATATTTATCAGTTTGGGCAAGCTAGGGGCTTTGAAATTGTGGCCATGGTGATGCTTACCAAATCCGTAGAGGGTTTCATGAAATTATTGTTATTGAGTATTTTTTTAATCCTGTGTAGAAATACTCCATCTGTTCAGGGAGTTGAATAGTGAATTTGATCCAAAAAAAAAAAAAAGTTGTTTATTTTATCCTGTGCAAACCTATTTTTCATCCAGCTGTTTTATCTCCTCAAGCTGCTGCCCATCTACTTGAGTCTGATTTTTATTATCTGTATGCTTGCATAATTGGCACCTGATGTACTCTGGCTATGATCGACATGGAGGCAGACACATCCAGAGTGTCAGTATCCACTCAGGCACTAAGGAGGGCAGCTAGGAGGTGCAGAGGCCCGCTGTGAACAGGTGGGGTCCTGCCAGCAGACCTCTGCACATCTCTCGGGGGAGTGAAATCTGTCATTTTATGAGAAGTGGAATGTGCAGATAAACTGGGAGAAACAGATGGAGATAGATTGAGACAGACAAATAGAGTTAGAGGGGAAAAAAAGAGAAAAGCAAGACAACGCAGTTAAGAGCCTGTGGTTCAGGAGGAAATGGGAGAGGCACAGATTCCAACAGAGAGGCCAGCTTTGAAAGCTTCAGTACCCAGACTGAGAGGCCCCCTGACTGGGGTGTAGGGAGGTAGACTGCCTGGGGTCAATTAACCTCTAGAGCAGCCAATGCTAGGCTCTAAGGAACACTGGTTTTTATAGATACTGACGAGGCACAATTTGTCTTCTTGAACTGAGAGGGTGCTTGCATAAAGCAGGTCATGGGGCAATGAGGCATATAAGGCATACCAACTAGACTGTCCTCACTTTGGCCTGGCATGTCACTTCATTTCAGGAACACTTCCTTTAGTGGGGTCAGGTGCAGAAAGACCTTTTTGAAGGAACTTCAACAGCAGCAAAAAAGTTGGGAGTTAACCTCAGAAAATGCATTTGCAATTGATCTATTTTCATTGTTTTAGAGAACAAAGGTGTGTCATCTTTGAGCAATCTAGACAATGGGTTCAAACTAAAATCTGAGGGACTCTGGTAGGGTAGCTTGCAACAGCCACTGTGGATAGAAACACAACATAAATCATCATCCCGAAAAGTTGCCTTCCCCTTTCAAGAAATAAAAGTCCATTTGTCAGTGAAGTCAGCAAACTTCCCACAGTTCTTATAGCTGCCTGCCATGCTGCTAAACAAACCGACTGAGCAGAAAGGCCAAGGCTATGATATGTGTATCTGCAAGGATCTGACATACTCCATTTTCTTCTCTCGCATTCCTAATGTGATTAAGTCAGACCAGTTAATGTAATAATCTTGCAACAATGCACAGTATAATGCTCCAATCAATGCCAATAAAACTGCACCCCTTCCTCCTATTTGCCATGACAAAAACACACAAGTCATCAAGTCTGTGTTTGCTCCTCCTCACCTCCTTCCATTTCATCTCACTGTATATGCATTCCAATGCAACAAATAAACAACAAAGACATGTAAAGGAAAAGGGGAAGAAAGTGACACTAGGATTCACATGAAATATAAAACATTTCATATCAAGCATTTCTTGATAGCTTTGACATTTGAATTCCTTTCATGTGAAGACAGGCAGTATCTCCTCTGTCTGTCTCTCTGTCCATGTCCGTCTCCTCTCTCTTTCCTCCCATCGCTCTGTGGGAAGCTGTCAGAGAGGCAGAGAGCATGCATCAGAGGGAAATGGCAGCAGTGCATGTTGAGGGCCTGTGTGGATCTCAGCATGTCTAAGGGCCATTAAAACGTATCATTATAGAGCTATTTCAGCTGCAGTTCTTAAGGGAGGAAATGAAGAGAGAGGAGGAGGATGAGGAGGTGATCAGAAGGAGGTGAAGAGTCAGACATTTTGGTGTCCATCTGGCCCGCCTTGACCAGGCACTTTCTCTTTCTTGGTCATACATACAATTTGTTTCTTTGTCTCATCTTTTCTCTCATGTCTGTATGCATCATATCCACACACATTTGCTGCAAAATCAGTATCAATAATCTTAGTATTTCTGGCCACATTTTGTTTTCTGCAAAATTTGCGGAAATTGGGATCACTTCTTTGATTCCCAACTCTTTGTTCTTTTCTTTTTTAAGTTCATCTATCAGTAACATCTGCTGTGTCTGCTCAAAAACATCGTTAGAACCAAAAAAGATAGTCTAATTGACTGACAAAAATTTGCTTGTATTCTATGTGGTTATATATGGAGATAAAGAATAAAGTAGATAGGGGAGAATGATAAAGGAAATGTTAGCAGCGTGGCTCTAGGATTGGGAATGCCTGTCAGTTGGTTTGTCCAACACTTTGGTCAAGACTGAAATATTTCAACATCTACAAAATGGATTGGCACACAACTGTGTACAGGCATTCATAATTCCCAGAGGATGAATCCTACTGGCTTCGATGATCCCCTGACTTCTAGCGCCACCATAAGGTTGACATTTAGTAAAATGTCTTGACAACTGTTCAATGGATTGTCATGACATTTGGTACAGACATTTATGTCCTCCTCAAGAGGAGGAAACATTGTTGATCCCTTAACTTTTCCTCTAGCACTATCATCGAGTCAGAAATTGTATTTGTCCAAAATTAAAGCAAAGCCTGTGAGCTAATTCAGGAAGCCCAACTTCAGTTGCTGCTCCACTCACATGGCATACTCTCTTCATTGCAAAATATTTCCAACACACCCTTATAATCATGTTGGCGTACTTAAGTCGTCAGTGCCTTGCTCACACTTTTGCTGTATCCCACTCCCACAAAAAATACTCTAATTCCATCCCAATCCCTTTTTTTTGGAAAGGTAGTCTTTAGGCAATGCAATGATTGTGTTTTGATGTTCTTGCCATCCTTTTCTTAGATTACTTTGTGTTCTACTGCACAGCCATTTGGCCAGTACATTGGCAGTACCAAGAACACTGGTTCACCTGTGGTAATATGGCAGAAGGGATACTTTGCCTCAATCCAAAGACTAAAAATGACTTCACTAAAGGGCATAAAGACATAAATAACACATTGGCCAGGAGTCCCTGTGTTTTTTCTAATGAGGGCCTGCTGTTAGATCCCTGTTTCTAGCTCTTTTGGAAGGATCACACCATGCCTACCTGAATTGAATATAAACCCAAACATGGCATCTAATGTTGTATTTTGATGTGTTTATATACCACTGACAAATTATTTTTACATTACCATGGCAAGGATCACAGTTGTATGATTATATGGCCCTACTGTTACACTCTTAATATGGTGACAAAAAATTGCACCTTGCAAGAGAGCAGCATTGAGGACTAAGGAGTCAGGGGCCAGGACGATGCAGACTATATAACACTTTAAAAAAAAACAAAAAAAAACAAAAAAAACTTGACATGACAAATGTCTCTTAACCAGTTAAGAGGTATTTTTATGAGGAACTTTTCAACCTCCCAAAAAAATTTAAAACAAGTGCAGAAAGACTGTACCCTCAACATACCCCAGAGGGTGGCCTGACAAATATAGAAGGTTTTATCCAAACATTAAAAACACTGCCAGGAAACTTAGGGCTAGCGCTATCTATCAGAACCAGCTAACACTTGCACAATGAGTCCAGGGAGTTTATATGTTGCTGTGCAGGAACAAAACTGTGTCCACATTTTCTGGATTGAGGGTGGTACGCCTTTCCTCAATTAGTCTCCCAGCAACACTGAAACTCCTCTCTGACAAGGTACTTGTTGCTGGGATTGCCAGCAGCCTCCTGGCAACAGGCACTAGTCCACCTAACATCTCCTGCCAGAAGTTGAGAAGGGACTGGGAGCAGATTGTCTCTGTAGGCTCGTTCATATATTTTAGCAGCAATTGGCGGACCTATGACTCCTTAATAGTATCACCACTGTCTTTCTCCCTCTCATTCTCCTGCACACAACTTGCGAAGAAGTTGTGCACTTCTGTGGCCATTGGGAGTGGATCTTTTGAGGAAAAAAGACAGATTGTTATGGAACAATGCACTTTTATTATAATTCTTTGTATAGTGTAAAATACCAATTTGTCCTAATATTGATAGAGGTAATTTTCAACTTGTAGGAAATTAGTGTGTGTGTGTGTGTGTGTGTGTGTACACTGTACGCCTCTCTATAAGTGAGGGAGAACATTTTGTAATTATATTGGAATTTTTCTGTGAGTGCTCTGTCTGTACCTCCTCATGCCCCTCAGCATTGAGAGTTTTTCTTCAGAAATATTTCAGGCTAGGAGAGAGAGAGTTGTGGCGATCTTGTGGTAAACGTGGATTTTCAATTTCAACTCTTTCAGGCAGGAGAAAAAAAAATCAGATGATATATGCAACATTATTACTGGATAGGGCCCAGCTGCTGTTAGCTACTTGAATGACCACCTACAAAACAATTCAAATCAGCACTGTATTATATTACCTCTTTCACAATCACACTGTCTCCATCCCAAAGCAACAATCCCCTCAGCAGGGTTGCCTTGATCGGGAGGATGAGGTGGAGAGTGGGTGTCTGATCAGTGGAGAGGTGCCTGGTAGCCTCATCGAAAGGTTCCAAGAGGTGGATGAGGTCTTCAAGAAGGTCTGGATCTATGTTGTTGACATAATGGAGCTTGTTTTGGTGAAGCTGGACCTCATGCAGCTTACCAGACTTCAGAGTATCTCTTACATATTGGAGCATTGCAAGTCTGGTATTCCACCTCGTCTCCACTGCTTGCTTCAGTGATCTGTGCAGTGCCTTTTGTAATCTGAAATTCAAGGAAGAGACAGTGCACACTAAGCATCTAGGGCTAAGTGATAAAAATTTCAATTTGTTGACTGAGATTTTTTAAATATTAAATGTTTCAGTCATAAAAAAGAATTACAGTTGAAACAGTTAAGTCAAAATTGCCTAATGAACAAAGCCTTTGCAATTTATTAATTACAGCAGTTGATTTTTCATGTTGATTTTATTTATTATATTTTATAATTATTTAAACAGCCTTACCAGGCAGGCGTGACAGGACTGTAAAATATTTTACCCAGCTCTTTTGAAGTGTGTGACAAAGGTCTTTGCATCCCAAACCCGAAGGACTGACTCCACAGTCTTTCTGATGTTGTCTGATGTCTGATGTCTGTTGTCTGATGCTGTCATGGGTTTTGACACCCACAATCTCCCTTGTGGCCAGGACCCGGTTCAACATCTTCCAACCAAGATTGTAATGGACTGTAATTGTGATGTAGTGTGTGTTTGTCCTCTCTTTTGCCCAAAGGTTGTTGGTTACATTACAGTCTAGGCACTATCATTATATTAAGAGATGAAGCATTACAAAAAAAGAAGAAGAAAGACACAAAAGACAATGATAAACATCGTGTAGCGTGTTATACATTTAGTTATAGTAGGTCCGTAGCCATTCTAGTACTCAGAAGGGTGTTTTTTCCCCAAAAAAGTGGACCTTTTCATTGTAGCTGGACACATTAGGTTGTAGGCTACCTTACTGCAGGGTTACTGCATGAGACCAACATTAAACATTACAAAATGATTGTAAATGATTGTAAATTCCTTTCACTCGTCTTCAACATGGCGAGAAACTGTACATGCACTCGGCAGGACATCTCCGACTTTGATGCTGCCTCCATATTTAGCACCGATGTGAGGGACCTCCTTAGCAATAATGATGAAGCCTTGTCCCTACAACAGTGAGGGGTCTTAAATCTTGGCTGCACATGTGAGCAATCATGTTGTTTAGTTGAGACTTGACCACCACTGGCACTTTACATTTCGCAAAAGAGGTAATTCTTGGCTGCGTTTTGCTACCACCTGCGTGTGCTCTGAAGGCCACTTGTCCCCGAATCAGTGGGACAAACAGCATACAGAGTTTTAACACTGTCACCCTCGACTCTTAGGAACTTGTTTAAAACTTCATACTTGCCTGAAAGCTCTGTCAGTGTGATACACAGATCATTGTCCTTTACTCTGCGTTGCAACACTGTCTTCCCTGTATCTGACAACGACTCCATTGTTGGCATTTGAATTTTGGTGGCTGCACCATGCGTCGCCAATCCACAAACGTCATGCACAGTCACATGGCTGAAACCAACTAGCAACCAGCCACCAGTGCAGACAGGAGTGAATAAAAAAGAATAAAAAAAAGACAATACAATGACTAGCATTATGTTCAAAATAAAGAAAATAGCCTTTATTCATATTAGAGCTGCATATTTATATATAAAAACTGACCCATTGACGATTACTCCTGTCACATCCCAACTTCATCTGAGATTTTATATGTGTTTGGGTTGAACGCACTGCATCAGTTGTCTTTTCCCCTGCATTTACTGTAAAGTCATGGATGCCAGAGATGGGGCCTTTGCTCTTAAGGGCAATAGCACCTCAGTAAACTCCAGGCAACACAGACACAGACTGAAGACAACAAACAGATGTTGTTGGTTTGTGGGGTCTTTTCAGAGGACAAACAATCAGCCTCCTGCAAGGCCAGAATGCAGCAGCTTGATTCCAGCAGCCTCTATGGCTGGATTTCATGACCACCAGGAGGTCCCATCTCACCACATGGCAGTTTGGGAGAGATAAACAGCGGCACCTCAGGGAAAATAGGAGGACGTGGCATACATGTCTTCTGGAGTGGAGAACAACAATGCTGGCAGTAGTGGCAGCGACACCTTTTAAGAGGTTTCTCATCTGCTGCACAATACCACGACAGCTCTGGAAGAACACTCTGCCACAGTGTATCACAGTGGACTCTCACAAGAGGGGGCAGAAGAACAAGTACAACAGTTTTTGTTGGACAGAAAAATGGAGTGAGAAAGGGGGTACCTGCCGAAAGTTTAGGGGCTCTAAAAGGAATTTTCCTGCAAAATTTCAGACCTATGTACTGTAGCTCCATGGGAAAAACCCTGTGTGAAATAAAAGTGAAATCAAGAGATGGTATTCTGTTATTTTTGTTGATGTCACTTCTCAGTCAGAGAGATTGTTTGGAGGCAGATCATTGACTGAGGTCTGTTCCATTTACTGCACTATTGGAGGAATCAATGGGACATACAGTTAATGAGGAATTCATGGTTTCCTGCTTCACTGAACACACATGGACCAATGCCTGAATGTAACATCCCATTTATGCTTATTATCCTGCATTAAGCTGCCCATATTATCAATTAGCAACATTGTACTATTATTGTATCCACAGTATGTTGCAGAATTACTGTAGGCTTTTAGGAAGTAGCTTTTCAGAAGTAGCAAAACTAATAAATTCAAACTTGTAATGTTGTATATAATCTTAGATTTTAATATATTATAAGCTAAATTGTTGCTGCAAAAAATGTGAAATTAAATAATTCAATGTTGACTGACACCCACACAGTTAAAATATATTCCATCATTATTAATCTGAAAAGAATTCATCTTTTCTCATTAATTTTTAACAATTTATGTTCCATTTAGCCAATGTATTCAGCCGCATAAAAACAGTAATCCTGATTTTATACACTATGTTACATAATTAGTTTTTTGTTATTTTCTGTCCATACATAATGGAGAAAAAACACAAAAAATACTGTATGTGTCAATCATCCATAGAATAAAACGCATAAATATGTGAAAATGGGAGCAAAAAGCGTAAAACATCAGCAGTCCTGCTGGTTTCTCTGCTAATTAATGGGGCCAAAACACTTTTTCACAACTTTTCTTTCTCTTAAATAAGCTTTTATTTTGCTCTGGCCAACAATGGGAAACAGGGAGATGCTGGCTGAAACAGTGGCTGGCTAAATATGGGCCTTTCATCCGGCTTAACTCTACAAATGGACCTCATTGTCTTGAGGAATTCGATTTTCTGCCATTCTACGGGCACACTGTGTCCCTCTCTGGGGTCCGACTGCAGCAAGCAGGGCCCTTATCAACAGCACTCAGGGTGTGGAATTGAGGAATTGAGTTCTGCTTCAAATCAAACCATGAGAAAGAACGACAGAGAGAGACCAGGAGTGAGAGAAATGGAGACGAGGAAAGAAGAAGAAGAAGAGAGAGAAAGACGCGGGAGAGGAGAGGGGCTTCAGGATAATTCTCCAGATGCTTCCACTCTCCCACTTAGACACAAACCACACACACTCACAGATCACATGTGCACCTGTTCAAGCACACACGAGCGCATACTGTAGGCACAACACATGCGTACAGTATAATCACACATGGACACACATGAGTACCAACACACTGTGTAAAATTTGCCAGTAAACCCATTGACGGTGCTCCCAGCGGGAAAGCTTTTATACGCTCTAATTTCCAGTGTTATCTCCTCGTGCTCTGAGCCAATGCCCAAATAGAGCTGTTTTTATCTACTAGATAAAGGCTGTGTTCTTTTCTATGTGTGGGTACCCTTGTGTGTATGTGTATTTGGGTGTGTGTGATGATGTGTAATGTGTGCTTACATTTACAGTATTTGCAAGGTCCACAGTTATCTATTGCTTGCTGCATACTGTCCTTGCAAGAGAAAAGGGTACTAGAACATTTTGTTAGTCCTAATTAAAATTTGCTCAGAGTTGATGTTGAAATTAGGCAACACATCCTGATAATTAAACTACATGGGTTGATTGTATCATGCACTCCAGAATGACCCATAGGAGCGTTTTCTAACTTCATCACTGTTTAAAAATAATGATTTTAATGATTTTATGGTTTGACAATGTGGTGGTTAAGGTCTGGTAAGGTTTAGGCACAAAAACACTTGGTTAGCAGTTGGAAATGGGAAGCGAAACACAGGTCTACTATAGCTAAGTCCACTTTTTGTCATCTAGCCATCCATCCAACCTGCCTCCTCCGAATATGGAAATTTGTTACCTTATATTGACGTCATCTGAACTGCGCCACATCTCCAGGTCATAATTACTACGGCCGCTAGATGGCGTCTGTCACTCAAACGTAACTAAAGGTCATTTTGGTGGCCAAATTTTTTACCTATACTGTTGTTTTTCTTTTGCGGATGGGCTAAAATTAGAGCTTAATACTGTAGCAAAAAGAGAGTCTGCTGATTTG
Organism: Thunnus thynnus; assembly: GCF_963924715.1. Lineage (NCBI taxonomy): Eukaryota > Metazoa > Chordata > Actinopteri > Scombriformes > Scombridae > Thunnus > Thunnus thynnus. The sequence continues at coordinate 10,956,753 of NC_089539.1, read as the reverse complement.
AAGACATGCAAAAGCAGAATTCATGCAAATATCTTAGTTTTAAAAAGAAATACCAAAAGCAGGGGAGGTAAAAATAAACAAAAAAAGAATACAACAGTTGAGTAATGGGGATCCGAACAAAGAACACTGCATCATCCAAATGAATTTACAAATTCATATATTCAGGTAAATACACATACAGTCAAATCCTGGCTATTGTATTTTGGAGAGGAACATTTCCTTTGTAAATACACTCTAGAAGAAAGGAAACTATACATCTGGTCAGTAAAGGGCCAGATATACTCCAAAACAGATACAGACGATAGACAGGGATGCAGGTCTGTTAGGTGGATGTGTTTGCACAGGTGCAGTCAGCATGTTAAGTTGAATCCTTGCCACTAAGCAGATGTTTAAAGTATAATTATAGATGTTTGTGCGTCACAAAAGATGCACCTTTTGTGTACTCGAGGAAGCAAAACATTGTCATATAATCGACTTCACCAAAGCACTCATTGCTGTAGACATGACATACAATGCTGGGCCTTATTTTTGTCACTGCTCTCTTCCTCAGGCTGATGTCATGTATCCCATTTAACCAATTAACCAGAGAGAGAGAGAGAGAGAAAGAGCTTGTTACAGGTAAGGCAGGAGCAGATGCACACTCATACAGAACACACTCACCACTGCAATCAATCTGATGTGTAGTAGTGCAATTTATGGTGGGGCAAGCACTAAGTCACCTTGTGTCATTCGCCAGCACACGGTAACTAGGCTCAGTGGTGTTCTAAAACCACCACAGGGCAACAAGCCAGTGTGTGAGGTGTCAAGGCTAAGTTACACATTGAGGTGTGACATTAGCACCAGTTGTTGGGACAATAAAGCAGGGTTGCTAGGTGCTCAATGGGAGCTTGCACCCACTGAGCTCAAGTTATCTGAAATGTCTTTTCTGGGCTGCAGCAGTTAAGTGGTGCCCGGTGCAGCCAAGCCACGCATCTCTGTATCAGGCCAAGAGGAAAAGCCGTAATTTATAGTAGAGGGTAATAAAAATGGGGGCAGAGAATTATTCAGTTTGAGTTGTGAGTCAATATTTAGGAACTTTGCAGTCATTTTAATCAAAATGATGAATTTTCAATATGTCTTTTGTTAAGAGTAGAACTTACATAGTCCAATTTTTTGTATGTGATGTAATGTACTGTGCAGCAGCTCAAGGATGCAATGTGTTTAAAAGGGTTAGGGTTAGCAGTATTATATTGCAGTGGGTGATATGATGTATGTATAGTATGTATAGTTTATATCCTGCACAAAAATAAGTGATTTTTAACACTAAATTGAAAAGTACTCATGCAGTTGAGGTCATGGCCAAAGCAGTATTTTTGTGCTCTTTTCTCTTTGCTAATGCTGAAATTCTCCTTTACTGAATTTTCAACATAGAATTGTTGGTGAACATCTGGTCTGGCTTTATGTAAAAAGAAAAAACAACAAAAAACAAAACGTTTCATAGTTGTATGCGTCCACCAACCAGTCAAGTTGCAGTTTACATCCATGTCTGTCCAGACTCATAATATTTGTAGTGAAGAGTTTGAAGGAATTTAATAAAAGGTATTAAGTGTATTTTCCTTGTATGTATTCACATGCTTGACCAATGAAGTTGATTCTTATAGAACACAAAGCTGAAGCTACAAATTCAAACATATGGATGCTTCATGCACATCTTCAACCCACCAGCACCAAAGATCTATACAATCACCACAGTGTCAAGGTGGAGACCCAAGATTAGTGTCACCAATTCAGTATCCGACCAAATGTGAAATATGGTCACAATCTCTCTTCTGTTCCTGAAATATGGCATTGAATAATGGCCAGAAAAGTGTTTTTGCAAAACATTATGATGTTACAGTGAAGTTGACCTTTGACCTTTTGGATATAAAATGTCATCACTTCATCATTTTATCCTAGTAGACATTTTTGTGAAACTTTGTCATAATTAGCGTATGACTTCTTGAGTTATGGCCAAAATTGTGTTTTATTAGATCACAGTGACCTTGACCTTTGACCTTTGACCACCAAAATCTAATCAGTTCATCCTTTAGTTCAAGTGGACGTTTGTGCCAAATCTGATGAAATTCCCTCAAGGTGTTTCTGAGATATCACGTTCATGAAAACGGGACAGATAACCCATAAACATAATGCCTCCGGCCACGGCTGTTGCCGGCACAGAAGCATAAAAAAAATCAAACTCTTTTGCAACCCTGCTTTGTTGCTTTGCATATAATACCATGCAGCAAGACATGATCATTTCCCTCTTTGATGTGTGCATGTAATACAACAGCCACTAGTCTTACAAATGCTCAGGGCATCCCTGTCCCTCCCACTGGGCAGTAACACACACATATAGACTTGTAATGATTTTTAGCTATGGGGGAGCCAAGCTTCACATACACCGCTGGCAGTTGTACCAGAACAAATGATGTTGCTCAGTTAGTGGGTGAGAGAGAAATCACATTGATAGAGCATGTGCTACAATGAGCTTGGTTTGCTACGGTGAGGTGTGTGTGAAAGTGCCACAGGACTTGTTTACATGTGTCTTTTTGATAGCATATGTAAACCCCCCTAGTATGTCTGTATGTGTGCTTATCGAGTTAGATATGGCTATTGTTAACCATTAAGTGTGAAGCCAACATTGATGTGTGTGAGGGAGATGAGTTACCCAGCCGACCTTGACCACTTTTTCACCTCCATTATTGCGCCTGACTTTTATATATGTGAGCATGAATGAGTACAGTATGTAGTATATGTTCATACTTGTGTGACCCCGAGTGAATGTAGTGCATGTAAGATGGAATGGCTGTCTGCGTAGCATAAAGATTTCCTCCCTTAAGCCCCTACTATGCAGACTGGCACCTTTACAGCTCTATTTTCACCCTTTTTATTGTAATAATTCAGGCAAGTGTGTTAAATGAGCACGCCGCTGATTTAGTATTGTATTTCCATAAAGTTGGGGAACTTGCTAGAGGCAGATTACAAAAACAATGGTCAAAATTGAAGCTGCAAAGCCTGAGATAGCCTCAGTCTTAGACCCTATAACGGGTTGAGCTCCAAAGACACTGGATTCTACACTTCCCATTATGTCTAAGTCTTTTTGCTTGACCTGGTGCTGGCAAAACAAACAAATCTTTTCTACTGAGATTTTTGTGAGTTCAGTATGTACCCAGTCTGCACTGGTACATACTGCGTCCAGAAAATAGCCACAGCTTCACTCCCTGAGTCTGACACTGATAAAAGCTCTCACTTTCCCCTGCTACCTCTGCTTTTATATATCATCAAACTAACAGCCAGCGATCAAAATGTAGCATTACAACTTTCAGCTGTGTTAACTCACTTGAGTACCGTCTGACAAAGTTTATCTTGCTTTAGTTTGAGCAGTGCAGGTGTTGATGGATTGATACGTGTTTTCCCCTCTGGGCTTGCCATAGCTGTAGGCACTCACTGCTGAGACCGTTCAGTACTACAAACCTGTCTACTTGACTTGACCTGACTCAGCTCAGCTGCTGACAATACCAGCTCGTACATACTCGCTGCCCGTGACTCTTCCCATACATGCTGAGCTGCTGACTTAATGCCAAAGAATACTGAAGGGACCTCTTCGGAGATCGGGGCCAATTTTGCTCATGTAGTCAGACAGCAGTCTCAGTAGCCTGTTGATACTATTCCTGGCTGCTTGCAGAGTTTAGCGAGATTCGTTGCTAAAGTTTGGTTGACAGACTACTTGTAGTGCAGGTTATTGTTAATAATTGTTTTGCATAGTGATTCAAATACCTCTCAAGGTTAAAGTAAAACACTTAGTGATTGCATAACTTATCAGCTTTATGTAGCCTACAACTACTCGAAAACTCAAAGGTTCAACATCTCCCTGCCTGATAAACACGCACATCTTTCAAACTGCACGCCCTAAATTTGTTACGTAAGCTTACCATTAAAATTTTTTAGTCTCCAAGCCCAAGCCAAGTAAGCAGCTTTACAACTTAATAGTAACCCTCATGACTAGTGATTAGTAAAATCAGTGGAGTTTTTTCTTAAAAAAAAAAAAAAAAAATTAGATAAGATTTGCACATTGTTAGAAATATAAATTCTAATTTCCACAGACACAAAACTCACAAGGCTGCTCTGGTATTCATGCAGTGTAATAATATTTATATTGCAAGTGTGTGCGTGTGCAAGTGCCTGACAGTGTATATGCAAGGAGTTCAAGATTCATGTGTGTAGTAACAAGAACCTATGCAAATGTACATCTGCAGGTGCGACACAAACTCAAGCGGAGCCATCGCTCGAGGGCCGCGCATGTAATTGAGGTCAGACCACTTGCTTCTCAGCCTTCGTCTCCAGTGGAGTCTCACCAATTTTTCTCTGGTCATTTCTCCAGCCAAATGTCCATCATTAAAGTAACCCGACAACGACGGCCGTAATCCAGCCCTATTAAGATTTCGATTCCCCTTGTCCTTTGAGGACAGGATGTAATAGCTCAAAAACATCTATTTGGGCAGATGGTAGTGGATTTATTAAAGGGGTGTATTTCATGAATATAACCTCATCTTATCATCAGCCAAAGCACTTTTGATTACAGGCTTTAATAAGTGAGTGTCTTTCAGAAGGGTGAGTGCCCTATAGCCGACTTGGACCTTATTGATTAACTAGAAGAGTTGGCCATTGGAATGTGTTCATTTCATCTTCCATTAGCGAGCCTCAATTAAAAACTGGTAGAAAAGGGGCACACACCTGTAATACGACACCCAAATGCACACCCAGGGAGTCAAGGGGACCTCTGAGAATATGAAAGGTAATGAAAGCACAAATTTCTGGTGTTATCAATGCAGCCTCTGTGTTAGCTTCTTACAATACTCATAGGAGGGAGATAGGGTGTGAGTGTGTGTGTGTGTGTGTGTGTGTGTGTGGTGTGCTTCAGGGGGTTATGAATGAGTGCAGGCCAGTCTTAAATGCATTTTGATTTATTTGTGTAGGGGCACAATATTTTTCCTCTACATTAAATGCTGGCTTGGAGGCTAATCTTTACCTCTGAGTGGAGGCCTGGTTTGGTGGAAAGGAGGAATTATTTCAGGGTCAGACACTGCGCACATAAAAGCTCTGGTAGTGCCCAGAGTTGTTGTTTACTGCTTTGGGAAGTGGCAGTTGGTTTTTCTTCAGGGTTTGAAGCTTTAGGCTTCTTCCAAGGGAAGAAAATCAAGGAAGACCTCGGCACGCAACATGAAGACATGGGAGACATGCATGATGAGTTTTAAAGAACGCTGATTTTATTATCATCACTTTTCCAACAAAATAATGGTTTCTATCAGGAAAAAAAGTGCATTGCAGCTCACTGAGATAACAAAATCTGCAAGCCACCCCCGCCATTCGGTCACACAAGGTTCATTTCTTGATGGCAGAGCTTTAATTCATTTGTCTTGTACAGGGCAACTCCTTGACCTTGTGGATGGAGATTAGTGGTGATGAAGGCTATCAGGCACCATGCTCCCCTCGTCTAATAGAGCAAGAGTTTTACATAGCCAATTATGTCGTTTGCATTCCGCTTGTAAGCACAGTTCAGTCAGGGCAAACCCAGTCGGCTGTGGTATATTTGCAGTAGTAAAATATCAGGGCCGTTTGGACAGAGTGGGCCAGACCTTAATAATTATTTCGTAGTTGCTCTTGTTTAACTTTCATTTCTAATTTTTGTGATGTGGGTAATTAGTGAGAATTCAGCTGTTTCATTAAAAGCAGGATTGGAAAAGCTATCTGAGCAGATTATAAGATAAAGACTTTCAACGTTCAACCTAATGTTGTTCTGCAACCTTCAAAAAGCTACAAAGAGGCCATTCTGTGCTAAAATGCTACTGTAAAAAACATCCACAGCCTTAACAGCATTTTTGATCAGAGGGTACAGAGTGTACAAGTGCAATTGTGAGCCATTACCGCTGCAATTATTGTCAGCCTTTTGGTACTACACTCTGCTGTTCTGGTCCACACATAAAAGTGTAATTTTTAATCTTCAAAATCAGGACTTGAAATCCTGATCTGAGGGGCAGTTCAGCCTCACTGTCTTGTCATCAGAAGGGGATGTAAAGAAAGATGATAGGTATAGAAGAGACAAGAGAGTGATAGAGAAATCTACTGTAATCAATAGGTGTGTAATTGGAAGCTGTCACTTAAATGTTTTAGTATCCCGCAGTGGTAATAGCGGCTACAGTAAGGCAATTTGGTTGAGGTGACTAAGAGTGTATTCAGCTGGGCTTGTGTGGCATGAGGGAACTGTTTTCTCTTTAACCATTCAGAGCAGATGCATCTTTGATAGCGTTCAAATGACAGCACACTGTTCGCTCATCAGAAGGTGCCAGGCTCACTTCTATTGATTGGAGATCTTTTCAAACCCCACAGTTCCCAGAAAGATTTGATGGAGAATGATTTGCACATCAGGTCTTGTCAAAGCCCTTTCTAAGTTTCACTCAGTGCACCTCCTGATTCTTGCATGTTTAAGTTTTTGAGCTGAATCTGAAAGAGTAAATGTTAGAGTCCAGCCTTAGTTTCATCTGTGGGTTTGTACATGAGAGTGTGAAGAGAAGACACTTTTTGGAAAGACCCATAACCATGAACTGTTCCATGGCATTTTGAAATATATTATTTTGCAATTAGCCTAATGGAAAAAGTCATCAGATTAGGAAGCAGGAGGAACGTATTCCATTAAGCTCTCCATAATATATGTATATCAGTGGTTGTGGCCTACAGGCTCTCACATGGTTAAATCTGTTCATGTTAACAGAGTACTGGACACTACTGAAACAGCAATGGATGGGCATTGCATTTCTGTGGATAATTATGTATGTAGTTCTAATATTCCTAATAAAAAAGTACTTTTATTAAAGTAAGTATTTTTCTTTATTCTAAAGAGACTGGGGATATGTTGCTAGAAAAATGCAATCGATATCAAAGAGATATCAAGAAATTACCTCAAAGGATATTTAAAATTTTAGGAAATACACTTCCTAAAATGTCAAATTATTCCTGTAAGATTTCCTGGGGAAAAAATAAAGACTGACTTCTGTAGGATGGATAATTTTTATAGTATAGACTGAGCCGATGCGGCCTCGTGATTTCAGAGGGTGACAGATGTCAGTGAGATCATCTGAAACCTGGTCATTTCCTGCCATTGCCAGTCACACGGCAGCACCGGCTGCCTGACTGGGTCCCCATGGATAAGCCGACGTTCCTGAGCAGGCTCTTAAGTGGGATCCGTGATGTCGCCATCAACCTCTCTGTGCTGACAACACACTGTGGTTGTGACGGCTGCGAGCCCAGGCCCGTCCCCCAGCATCTGTTCTGTTCTCTCACTTGCTGGCTAGTTTCTGCCTGTCATGCCAGATCTATCTACATGCATCTGTGTTTCTGTCTTTGTACCTGTCTACATGTGTAACTGTTCCTGTCTTTTGCGGTCTGTCTCTTTTGCTGTGTGTATCCGTGAAACCCTCCACCTGGCCCCATATCTCAGGGTTCTTGTTATGTTGTCAGTTAGCCTCCTTGTCTGAAGTGGTCACTCAAACTTAAAGGCTGTTGGTTTCAACACTCTCTGTCATCCCATGTCTGCACTCCCATTGCTGGTCTTGTCATCAGCTACTGATACCTTTAACAACCACTTTACCTGTTTTCAGCCTCATCTGTATATCTCTGTATTAGCTTGACATGCCCACATTCCCTTTTTTCTGTCAATACAACAGTATGTGAATGTTGTAAAAGGCTCATCATGCTCATCCCCAAATCCTTCACCTGATGATGCAAGCATAGAACGAGCCTAGCAAGAAAGAGTCAACTTCATCCCCAAGATCCCTAATTATTCTTTTTTTTTTACCAGATATAACAGAGAGACTGCAAAAACTGGATACAATGCAGTACAACTTGTTCAGCTTGTGACTGCGCCCAAGATTTGGAGTGGTGAACAAAGCCTTCTTATACAATAAGAAGAGTATCGATATATGTAATGGTGTATGTAAGCAAGTACGTTGAGATAAGATTGAAAATTAGTGAAATGGTCATTCAAGAAAACAGCCAGTCTGTTGGTTTGCACCAGATAAAAATCACTCTTTTTGTTAAGTGAGCTGTCATTAGCTCCAAAAAAGCAGTTTGAAAAAGACCCTGTTGCGAAGTGGAGGGGTCTTGATCACCTTGAAAGGGCCAATTTTAAAATAATTACTGGTTTCTCGTTTATTATCCTTCTTATTACATTCCCACTTACAAGGCAGCAATTATTTGAGAAAATTAGGTGAGTGCAAGGCCAAGTAATTTAAAAGTTTCTACCAGAACCATAGTTTGGCCAGACCAAAACCATAGAACCATTCAAGGACCAGTCAAAAACAGCTTGTGAAATGATAATTAAATATCATACTGAAGATTTCAGACAGGCCACCTGTTGGGTCAAATCTGAAAATCAGGAAGGTGAACAGCGACAGGACCGAGATTCCCTCCTGGAACTTGTACATTACACACCACAGTATTTGAAATATTTGCGGCCACTCAACATCCAAAAAGAAAGGAGGCGGGGTGGTGAGGGGTAAGGGGCTGAGCTATGCAGCTTCCAAATAATGAGGAAGGAATTAATTCAGTTGGGATTTCTAATTCTGCCAGACTGTGATTAATCCCATCAGTAAACAAAGCAGAGGTCATCGTGTTTTGGAGAACTCCAATTAGAGAGTAATCAGTGCTAATCAGACAAGCTGCTCACCGGCATCTTGGTGATTTCGGCAGTAAAGGGCTCTCCAGTGAATAGTCTGCCCTCCACACTGAGAACGACCGACCCACACTCTGTGATCCTGTGTTAAGGGAGTGGGAGGCAGAAGAAAGAGAGGAGGCTAATTAGCGGTGCCATTCATTAGCGGTGGCGTGTGATGTGTGCTTGGGTGGGCTGGCGAAATGTGAGTGTTGTTCTGATGTGATGACATGCTTTAAGTTAGTGTGTGCATGAGGTAGTTATGTGTACAGTGAGCTCAGGCACATTTATGTCTGTTTACGATCTCTCAGTTGACTTGCTAAGCTGTAAGAGTCAAGAATTAGAAACGTCGACAAATCATTTGCCCAGAGATCACCAGAGGGCATACTGCTTCAGATGTAAATGAACAGTGACTCACTGTTTTCTTCCACTGTCCGGCCTTGAATCATAAAACTTGCCTTTGCATGTGATGCCAGCTTTCAAGGGTAAAGGCCCGCCTAAATGAGATTGTTTGCCAACTGATCTGACACATTGCATTTGCAACTACAAAGGAAAAAATATATTAATTTTTTACCCCTTTAGAATAGTGCACTGCACAGAAAGGTGGCCTTGATGCATCATCTGACAATTTACTATCCACTGTCACGAGACCATTTCTTATTGGTAGCTCCTGCACATCAACAGCACAGTCCTCCCTCTTTGTGTCTTTCTTTCTCTCTGTAGCAGCACGATTGGTCCACAGGGAGCCCTAATCAAATAACTTGCAGGCCATTGCAGCTGCCATTTCAGCCATTTCGGTGGAATACACACAGATGCTGGGTGGGCTCCCTTCTGGCCTATCAGACCAAACAGTGATGTAAGGCTTTACTCATCACTATTACCTGTCTCAGCATTGGAGACATTTATAAGCCAAGGAGTGCGCCGCAATAATGAGTTTGTGTTTATTGCTAACATGTTGCCAGTAGAAATAGCAGATCCTAAGTGATTTGTGAGTTTAATTCCTCCACCTGGCCCTCTGATGGCCTATTGTCCCCCTCCCACACCCCAATATACATAAATGACATGTTAATGACTCGTAGACTGATAATGGCTTCTGTGGGCGGTGATTTGCTGGGTTCATTCGTATCTCAAGGTTATCTCTGAATCATACTTCTGACTGTGAGCTGTGATAGCTCAACAAAAATCAATAAGAACTTTTAAGTTGTTTTAAGTTCTCATTCTGTCAGACAAAACAAAAGGATTTTGTTTTTGTCTTAGGACATCGGGAGGGTTTCTGATCAATGTTCATTATGTCATTGACAGGCCTAGATTGCTTTCTTGAGCACTCTGTCTTTATCCTGAGAAATGTGTAGTTAGATGACCCAACATGCTGCAATGTCAACAGCTTTTCATGGTTATTCATTTTCATATGCCTCGCATTCAATTTGCATTGCACAGCAAACTTAATTCATTTTTGTTATTCAAATGAAAGTTCTGAAAGAAAAATCAAAGGGTAAAGCCACAAACAATTTGCTGACACTATATACCTTTCTTGTTCTGTTGCGTTTGTAAAATCCATTGCCTAAAAAGAAGTACTGTTTTGGGGCAGTCGACTTGGCTCCTTTAAAAGAAAAAAGCACAACCATAGCCCTTTTGCCTAAAAGATTGATTAAAAAAGAATGTAGCCTCCTCTTGGCTAGCACAGCCTCCAATTAGCATCTAGTTAAGCTATTTGGAGTAACGTTACTGTGGAATTTGAAGGCAGTCCTTTGGGAAAGTCTTTCTCGCTGAGGGAAGAAAGGAATCCTTATATCCTCCTTAATTAAAACATGATTTACGCTTAGTCCCAGCTATGAAGTTGCCTTTGATGGTTCTTTTGTCAATTAAAAGTAAGTCCTATGGAAGATTACATAGCACTCATTACAAGCAGGTTATTCTCAAGGACATGCAAGTTCTGGCTTTCAAGTAAGGAGCTGCCGGGTGGGTTAGTGCAAGGACACAAAAACTCTTATATCGAGGGCTGGCCCCTCAGAGTCTCTCACACCTCCTCATTTTCCTCCCCCTCTGTCTCTTAGGCTCTCCTCCACACAAACAAAAGTAGACGTCTCATTGCTGTTATCAGATGCGCGCCCCGGTGTTCTTCTCGCATGTAACGGACATGGTTGTTATCAGCTAAATCCTGGGCTGCACATCTGCCAAAGTCCTCACGCTCCATTTACGCCCCACCATCGAAACACCAATACAGCACTTATGCACTTTGAAAAAATCTTAGCCTGCCTGAAAGAGAAGGGCAGCATGAATATTTAACAAGGAAACTGCTTTTAGATAGTGGCAGGTAAAATAAAAAAAAGGTGGGTCTGGCTGGTCTAAATGTCTCCACCTGATGAGGCTGAGACAAAGACCAAGCATCCAGCTGCCCTCCAGCCACCCCCTAGCTGTACTCGGGACATTCATTGGCCCTGACGGAATAAATAGTAAGTCAGGGCACTGAGCGGAGTGCTGGAGGTATTCCTCCCTTTGGAATTCAGCAACAGAGTAGTGTTATGTCACCAAAGTTTATTTGGCGTCAGAGAAATTCGTACACTTTCCTGCCATAAATCCTCCGTACACTCCTCATACCCCTAATGGAGAGGCTGAAACCAATTCGCTCAGTTTTTCCCCTTTCTGTACTTTTTTTGTGCCAGCTTTAATTGCTGTTCCAATGTTGCCGTCAGGTCAGACAAGAAACACTATGAGCTGCTCAATACTCGGCTGCAGATTCAATATTGCTAATTCCCATTTTGGCCCAGAGAAAACAGCAAGCCATGATTTAGGCTGACAGCCCAACAGCAGAGTATATATTTGAATGAGACCATAAGATAAAAGACCCCTTTTCCTGACATTAGTCACCTTGCACCCTCAAAATCTATCACAATATGGTTTCATTGCTTCCCGAGATTTCAACTGCCCCTCCTTCTTCCGACTAGGGGGGTCGTATGTGTAGATTGGAATAGAAATTGACAGGATCAAATAGGATCAATTATTAAATCTGCTGTTTGACAGAGGATGAAGTAGAGGTGGGTGGGGAGAGGACGAGAAGGGAAGAGAGAGAAGCTTTTCCTGTGTTGGGTAATATCTTTCATGGCTGGGAAAAAACATGGAAGATTTGTGCACTCGGGTGGGTAAAAAAAACATGCTTGTCAGTAGCACGATTGACAGTTTATTTAAGAGGCCATTAACTTTACATATGCTGCTTTGAAAAGACATACATACATAACAGATTAAGGCCCAGAGGCGCTGAGTTTCCTCACATCCACTATGCTGAAAATATACCAGATTAAGGCAAAGGCTTCTCTAATGAAAACATATATTTATTGACAGATCATTTCAAAAATGGGAGGTTGGTGTTGCTACTTACATCTCATGGTGTTCTGCTAATAGAACCATTAGAAATATAACAAATCTGACAGCTTGACCTTTCGAATTTCATGTTGTCTTACAGAAGCACCTCTTACTTTAAATCACTAAGAAACTGTACATTAATCATATGCTGTGCATTGTTTTGTGCTGTGAAATGTCAGCTTTGAAGGTTGGACCAAATGATGGAGATACAGTCAGGTCTAATAACTCTTCTGCTGTGATATAATCAACGCCCACTGTTGGCAAAGGCATTAAAACTTTTAACATTTAAATAGATGGTTTGGTAAACTTTTTATTTATGGAATTACATTTTATTAATTTATTTGTATAATATAATATATAGCAGTGGAATGCTCTGCTCAATAAACAAATGTGTGTCTGTAATAAATGACTGATCAGTTTGATTTTAGGGCAAATAATTTTGATAAGAGAAAAGAAGATCCAATTTAAAAACATGACAGGGGTAAGTTCACTTTGGAATTTATTTCTGTCTTCCAGCTTCAATCTCAGAATTTTGCTATTTCAAGCTTATACATTTAGCGTTTAAAACAACAATTTATTTTGATGCAGCCATGTAATTTTCATATGCAAACAAGACAGCAGAGAGAGACAACCTTTACAAGCTTCTTCACTTCTTTTGCATTTTGCTAACAGGCCATGTTTCACAGGAAAAAATATAAAACAGACACTGTTACTTGACAAATATTTCCATTACAGCTTAACTTTTATTATTTTTTTAAAAATTATTTTTATTCATGCATTTGACTTCTTCTTCTTGTTTAAATAATGGGCGGCACGGCACTGTGGCCTCACAGCAAGAGGGTTCTGGGTTCAAACCCACCTGCTGGCTGGGGCCCTTCTGTGTGGAGTTTTGATGTTCTCCCTGTGCCTGCGTGGGTTCTCTCCGGGTACTTTGGCCTCCTCTCACAGACCTAAAACATGCAGGTTAGATTAATTAGAGACTATAAATTGCCCATAGGTGTGAATGTGAGTGTAAATGGTTGTCTGTCTCTATACTATATGTTAACCCTGCGATTGACTGGTCACCTGTCCATGGTGTACCCCACCACTCGCCCAATGTCAGGTAAGGCTCCAGCTCCCCCGCGACCCTCTTGAGGATAAGCGGTAAAGAAAATGGATGGATGATTGGATGGATGTTTAAAGAATGCAATTGTTCTAAAATTGAACAGAAGCAACATCCTCTTTGAAATAGGAATAAAAAACAATAAGGTTTATGGAAAATTTGGATCTTAAATTAAAGTAAAACACAAATTGCTCAAGGTTGCACAAGATCCAATGAGTTATGAATCACTAAAATTCACTAAGATTCAAATCGGATCTGACATCAATCAAACATCATATTTCACCTGGTACATCAAGTATTTTACCCTTTTTGGGCAGCAGGGTGGCAAAGTGAGTACTAAGGCTGTCCTTCATCTGGAAGGCCTAAGTTGACATTTCCATGACAGGAAGCCTCTGCACTGCTGAAGAGTTTGTCATGTCCCCCACTGCCACAAGTGCTGAACCTTTGACCTGCCGCTAAGTCGGAGGCGAGTGCATACCACTGTTCCCGGACCTGAGTAATATCACAAAGTTCCTGATCCCTCATTTGTTCGTGTTTGAAACAGTTTGGGAGGGTGTCATGGGTTTCCAGCTCTTTTGTTTGGTGGCATCCAGCTGGGTTAGACAGAGGACAGGGCACTGAGTCAGCACAGCGAGGCGGCCGCAGCGAGGAGCTGATTTAAACCACCACCGAACCAGGGCTCAACTTTCATTAGCCGTTGTCATTATTCCCCGGCCGCTGTCTGACAGATGGCATTGTGGGATATCGGATTTTATGGCAGGTCATCTTTCATATCCAATTTCTTTTCCCATTTGATGAAAAGTTCTCGCTCCAGTCAAATTCATTTTGCAGTTTGAATATTGATCGGACTCTGCACTCTTTCTCCTACCCCTTCTCACTCTCTTGCTCTCTCTATCTCTATCTCTCTCTCTCTCTTTCTTTACCAACATCAAATGCAAGTCTCTTAAGACTTAATGGTCTCTTGCTCTTGGCGCTCGGTCTGGAACACTGGTGCTTGTCTCTGTGATGTACAGTGAACCACCATGAAAAAACATGAATAAACATGAGGTGAATTTGGAAGTCAATTAATAACCCTGCATTTATCAATTCTCACTTTTCAAGTTTGCATTAATACAATCATTCCCTGTAATTACTGTAGGGCCTAATTACCAGAGCACATTTAAATAAGATTGAATCAGTAATGCAATACAAACAAGTCTAATGGCATATAGGAGCACGGAGAGGTTATAATGCTGCTCTACCTAATCTATTATATCAGCAAATCCTTTGAGGGCTGTTGAAATTAGCTTTAGCCTCACCCTGAAATAAATTGATGGCTTTTGAAAGGTACCGTCCGTCTCCCAGCCACTCCGCAAGGACATTAGGGGTCAAGATCTGGCTCTGATATGGCAGCACTGAGCTTTTATTCCCTGACGCTTTTTTCATTTCGCAGACAGGATATAGATGGGGGATCAGTGGAGATATTTTGCCTGTGCAGACGGTGACCTGACAGAATCCTATTCCACCTGTTTGCACTGACAGAACCGTTGCCGGAAAATGGCCGAATGTAATGACCCATTAAAAATTCAGTGTCTGGCATAATGAGATGATCGTGTCCTGCCAGTAGTGTCTTGGATCTGAGGAACATTGCATAGAGGGGGTGGGTAGGGGGGCGGGGGGGACAATATTACATTTTAACTGATAAAAAGCTTGAAGGGGACTGTAGATATAAGTAGATCTGGTAGATGAATAAGTCTTTATCATGTAAATATGACTTGCTTCAGCGCAGCTGGGAAATATGGGGCCTTTGGTCAGAATGAGCTTTGTGTCAAATTAGTGTAAGTAATGGCTCATTTCTGAATAACACGATTTACTAAAACAACCTATAAAATGACTTTTTCAGATAGGCACAAAATGAAACAATCCAACCTAAAACTCGCAAAGCATGAAGGAACAGATTTGTCTTGGCGAAATATTGCAATTTGAGAGGTGATCAGGCATGAGATAATGGAAATCTCAATCTGGACCTGTTCATTTCCAAAAACCCCTTTCAGCTCTCTGGGGCTACAAGGCAAGCTGTCAGCATGGTGCCACACAAACGTTCTGAATGCAAAAAATGTCATTGCTTGTTTGTTTTTCTGCTCCATCAACTTGGGTCCCACAGAGGTATGTCAAATACTCAAAAAGAGTGCTGCAGAAAATTAGCATTACTACCCCTTTTTTCCCCCTCCCAAACCTCACTTATATTCAATCTGCATTGAGACCGACAAGCCAGCTCCCTTCTGTGATAATGCATCAGTTGGACATCATTTTCCATAACAATCCCATGGGAAGCTATGAGATCTCCATGGGCCAGCAGGGTTATCCACTCATGGACTCTGGGCAGGACTGGCAGGAGTCAGCCATAAAGAGCCCCTCGCCAACCTAACAGTGCATGAAACACAGAAGCCTCCTTGGTCCACTGGTTCTCCCCAGGGCGGAGGTGAATGGTGAACATCACAAATAGTAGGATATATGTGTGTGTATGTGTGGCACATGGGTCTGAAGAACAGAACAGTAATGTCTCCTGCACAGCATCTGTCCAGTTGCCAGGGAGACCTTCATCCCCTTCCGGAGCTGTGGAGCGAGACATCACAAAGTATGTAACAATGTGGAACCGAGCTACGATTGGCTGGCAAACGGCCCCCAGCGTTGTATCACAAGTGTGGCAAAAGAGCTGACTGCCAAATCCTGTCGTCACGGGAACAAGGCCTCAGAGGTTCTTGGGAGACTCTTTGGTGGAAGAGGAGAGACAAAAGTGTTCCAGTCTGCGTGCAACTTTGGGCGATTACCACTGGATTTTTATATTATTTTTAGGTCACTGCCCGACTTATTGTCCAATCAGCATTTAAGGTGTGTACACATTAAGACCTTTCGGTGACAGAGTGTATGTGTATGATAGGGCTGTACATTCCTCTTGTCTTGTCAAGCCTTTTGTCTTGTCAAGCCACTTTGATTCATTGCCTTTAATGAAGCATCAAAAAAGGTTGATGATAACATGCCCATGTTAAGCAGGTATAATGTTTACCAGGGTTTCTGCCAGAAAAGTTGTTGGGTTTCTCTCTCTCTCGAGATGGCACACTCACTCTACACAACCTACGCACTGGGCTATTCCTTAAAGGAGCTATGCTACTTATGCTACATCTTAAAAATACATTAATACAACATACAATAAAAATTCCCCACCAAGCTTGCAATACACTAGTGGAAACCCTGTTTACCATGTTCACCATCATGATTTAGCGTGTTAGCATGACAAAATATGCCAATTAGCACTGAACACAAAGTGCAGCTTTGGCTGACATCATTATTCGTTTAGATACTTAGTCATAAACTAAAGTATTGCTCCCATGAAAAACTTGACCTGATGATGACACTTGATGAAAAGTTAAGGGGTCACCAAAGTACAGTACCTCCAGAAACACCGCAAATACTGCGGAAACATCACTCAAAACCACAAATGTCATCCTTGTAGTGGTGCAAGAGGAAAGGTTATGGGATCACCAAAGTCAGTAGGATCCATCATGTGGGAACCATGAATATCTTTACTAAATTTCATTGCAATTCATCTAGCAGTTATTGAGATTTTTCATTCTGGATCAAAGTGTCGGAAAAATCGATCAACTCAACATTGCCATCCATAGAAAGTGTCTGAAAAATACAAAATTTGATATTACAGTATATGGCCACAGTTGAGCTATCTGCCTGTGTCTGTTTTGGGCTTTTAGCAGGATCAAACACACTCACAAGCATAGAAAGCTGCTAAAAATACTCATCACTGAATTAAGTTCAAGTTTAAATTTTAGATTTGGAAATTAAAATTGTTGCTTGCCTTTGCATTGATGATTTATGTGAAACAATCTGAAATACTCTTATACAGCTACTTAAGATAGATCAAAGAGTCATGAGTGCCAAGTAGTAAGGGAGTCCTTTCCACCAAACTAAAAGGTCACGAGTTTAATCAGTAATCTGAAACCCATGTGTCCTTTTAAACACGTCTTAGAGCCTTGTATTACCCATTTTTTAGCTCACCCTTTGTCTCTCTGGTTACAAGAGTCACTTGAATGTAAGAGCAGATGATCAGATAAGATGGTGACTATTCACTGACATATGAAATGGTAAATGTGGGGGTTTACAGGAAAGTAATTTCAACAAGAACCGAATGGCGAAACCAGCAAGAAATAAATGAGCATTAAAGCTAATCATACAGACAAGCTCAAAAATATGGGTGAGCATCAGTATTGCTTTTTATGGCAGATTGTCTGTGCTTCCTCAGGCAAATCTAAAGAGAAACAGGCCTTTCTTGTAGAGGCAGCAAACAAATCAATTGATTATCGCCTGCTGATAAGCAAGCAGTACGGAAAACAAACACCACAAGATGGCGGTCACAAGAATATATAAAATGGGAGTAATCTAGAAAATAGAAACACTAGAAATTCCCCTTGTTTTTTTTGTTTTGTTTTGTTTTTAATACAATGTTGATATGACAGCATTTGAAAACATATGGTGGTCATTTGGTAAAAAAAAAGAAAGAAAGATAAGTATCTAATTATCAGATGTCACAGAGGCTTAACTACAAATGTGAAAAAGCAGGCAAAATAACCTACAATCACAAAACTCCCATCTTCAATCACGTCTCTGTACACACATCACCTGGCAATGGTCTGTGTGAGAGAGAAAAAAAATATAAATACACACAATATATCAATGATAGACCTGCCTCAACAAATTTCATTGGGAGGGGGACATCTATATCACACCCCATCAAGTAAAACAACAATCTAATAGAGAAAAAAGTATATAGAAAAAATAGAGATATGTACAAAAAATATATTGTATATAGAAAAAATGTAAGTTTGTAGGGCCAGAAGGCAAAATACAATATAAATCTCAAGGCAAAAAAATATACAAAAAAAGCACCAAATCTACAGTCATTGCAAAAATGCATAGCCTATATATCTGACTCATCGTTTATAGTTAATACACCTGGTAGTCATCAGTCCCAATCAGTCACAAAAAGGTTTCAAATCAAAATACACATTAAGACCTTTCGGTGACAGAGTGCCAAGTGTATAGATTTAAAAAGCCTCTCTCCTAAGAAGAATGTTATTAATGTCACCCCCTTGTCTAGGTGCAGAAACATGTTCAATACCAATATATCTCAAAGTGGACAGATTGTCTTTAAATGCATTGAAGTGGACCGCAACTGGATTTTTTTTTAACATGTTGTCTTATGCTTCTTCTGTGTTCAGCAATGCAAGTTTTTAGACGACGCTGAGTCTTTCCAATGTAGGCAAGTCCACATGGGCATTTGATCATATAAATAATGCTTTTGGTATTGCATGTAATGACATCTTTTTCTTTGAGCTGTTTACCAGAATGGGAGTGACTGAAAAAAAACAAAAAACAAAACGTGGAGTGTGTTGAAGGATTTCTTAAGAAATTTTCTCACAATTTTTTCAAATTGTTTCCCCAATGGAGAAAACTGTAAAATACACAAAAAACCTATCATCTACTGGTTGGCGCTTGATATTGAGACATTTATTCTGATCAACATTTTTAAATTTGTCAGCAGCAATTTGAATCCAACTCTCTGCATAGCCTCTTTCTCTGAACCTCTGAGTCAGAACAGAACTTTGTAGACTGTAATCTTGGTCAGAACAGCAAATACACCCTAACCTGTTAAATTGACTAATAGGCAGACTCCTTTTTAGAGGAGTAGGATGAAAGCTTTCACCATGCAAGATAGTGTTTTTGTCTGTGGGTTTTCTATAGAGATCATTTTTTAAGTCATTAACAATCTTCAAAAATCAAGCAAGAAAGAAGAAAATTAATCTTAGAACAGTCATAACTTGCAGTGATATGAAGATGGTTGCTATTTTCATTAAGAAATTGATGAAAATTGATGAGTTCATGTTCTGTGCCCAGCCAGAGCAGGAAAGGGCTTTGTAGGGATTAACAGCAGAGTCGAATACACATTTATGTTCATAATGACCCACAAATAAATTTGTATAAATTGTTGCCATAGTACTTGACTTATAGGTGCACCCAATGTAACCTTAACTCTAAGTGCCATTTTTTTAGTCACCTTCTGGTAAACAGCTTAAAGTAAAAGATGTCATCACATGCAATACCAAAAATGTTATTTATATGATCAAATGCCCATGTGAGACTCAGTACTGCCTAAAAACTTGCATTGCTGAACAGAGAAGCAGCATAACTCTAATGATCAAAAAAATCCAGTTGCGGTCCACTTCAATGCATTTAAAGACAATCTGTCCACTTTGAGATATATTGATATTGAACATGTTTCTTCACCTAGACAAGGGGGTGACATTAATAACATTCTTCTTAGGAGAGAGGCTTTTTACATCTATACACTTGGCACTCTGTCACTGAAAGGTCTTAATATGTATTTTAATTTGAAACCTTTTCTGGGATTGATTGGGACTGATGACTACCAGGTGTATTAACATTAAATGATGAGTAAGATATATAGGCTATTTTTTTGGGATTTTTTTCCCCTTTGAGATTTATATTGTATTTTGCCTTCTGGCCCTTTACCAATCATTAGATATTTTAAAACTATTGTTGTATGGTTGTTTTATGCTTTTACAATGCTGTTGTACTACAACCATACATTGTGTCTATATATATTTTTCTATATCTCTCTATTTTTTTTCCCCATTAGATTGTTGTTTTACTTGTTGGGGTGTGATATAGATGCCCCCCTCCTAATGAAATTTTTTGTGATAGGTCTATCATTGATATGATGTGTGTATGTGTATATATATATGTATATATATATGTATATATATATACATACACACACACACACACACACACACACATATATATATATATATATATATACACATATACATATGTGTATTTTTCTCTCCCACATAGACCTTTGCTCTAGGATGTGTGTATGGAGACCTGCGTGGTATTCCATAAAGTAGGTTTAGTAAAAACTCTGAGTTTGTTAACCCTGAGATGAGGGAAACTCTGGGTTTTCAGTTCCAGAAAGAGAGCTTACTAAAACTCTTACAGAGCCAGATACGTTGTTTCCTTATTCATTCAGTCCGTATCAAAGCGCATATCGAGGCGAATCTAAATCCTGGTTGAATATTAGTTTGTAACTCAAGGACTTTCTAAAGTTACCGCTTTTATGCACATCAGTCATTTCTTTGAATAGCGGTTTTTGCCCTCAAATTTAAATATTACACAGCATGAATTCACCCTCAGCTCAGAATAAAACATCTGCATGTCCTTCTTTTATAACACTGACTCTGTGCACACAAGACAGCTGTCAGTTTGTTAGAGCAGCTCCTGCACTGAAATATTTATTGCACATAATGTGTAATCTCAGTTTAAATTTAAACAATCAGTATGAAGCTTCAAACAGGTAAGACCAATGAATAATTATTTCTATCACCTATGATGTGATTGGTCACACTGATGGAACATAATTCCTATAATGTTGGAGATTACATATATGTTAATATTTCTGTGAGAGCAGGATGGAGCAGCATCACTGAATGCTGTTGAGCTAAGATACAAATAGATGTCTAAACATTTTAACATCTACTGTGTTTTAACCTTGACGCCTTTTGAAGTGAAAATCACCAAACACATTATTACCGGATCAGATTGTGATCTTACAATCATGTCTCTCTGTTTCTGATCTATATATTTCTTAAATCTTTAACTATATTTTTCATCTTCAGCTGCTGCCTCCTGTGTTTTGCTCCCGTCAGATTAAAGCAGAACAAATACGTTTAAAATGTGATGTAGGCTACAGCCTGATACAGTCAGATTCCACTTATCATCCATTAAGGAAATGTAGGTCTGGTAAATTAATAATTAATGGACATACTGAATAAAACTTTATTGACACTTTTCCCTGCTCTGACTCAGGCTCTATTCTTTTTAAATATAAATGTATACTGTCTGCATAAACATGCATTAATATCTCTGCGTCCACTGGATTAAAATGGAGGCTCTGCCTCTTATTTACCTGTTTCCATGGTGAATCGTAGTATCAGAGCTCCATTGATGATGGCTTTTTATTGTCATCATGCTTTCATGAACATAGTTAATTAAACTAGTTGGTAGTTGATTGAACTAACTCAGATCAGCTGTTCTGTAACTGAAAACTCTGAGTTTGCCATCTCAGGGTTCATCAATTCAAGTTCAGGGTTAGATTCAGAGTTTGTTAAACCCACTTTCTGGGATACAACCCTGATTGAAGATGTGAGTTTTGTGATTGTAGGCTATTTTTCCTGCCTGTTCATGTGTGTGTTTAAGCCTCTGTGGCATCTGACTGTAAATGATAATTAGACACTTGTCAAATGACCACCATATGTTTTCAAATGCTGTCATATCAGCATTGTATTGTTTTTTCAAAAAATTGTGAATTTCTTTCTTTCCATTTTCTGGAGTACTCCCATTACATACATTCTTGTGACCGCCATCTTGTTGTTTGTTTTCCCTGCTGCTTGCTGATCAGCAGGTGATAATGATTTGATTTGATTGCTGCCTCAACAAGAAAGGCCTGTTTCTCCTTTACATTTGCCTGAGGAAGATCTTACAGATCGAAACATTGCCTCAAAAAAGAGAATAAAATTATTTGATGGGAGCTAAACAGCGTGCAGACCTCATTCCTTTGTATCCTGCAACAAATTTTTTTTGTCTTGCACTTGAATAATTTGCCTGGATGTGTGCACACTTGGTCCCTCTTCTGGAGATTGCCTGTGCTTGCCATCTGCTTCTTTGATGCCTGCAGTAGCCTTCTGAATGCCAGTTTCTTCAGCCTCAGGCTCGATGCTATCTCAGGGTAGACAGCTCATTGAGGGCACAAACTAACCCCGGTGATGGGGAGGAGGGCAGGACTGTGATGCTCTACTTCCTAGTAATGTAATTTTAAGACTAAATATACTGTTTTGTTGAACTTCTTTGTCCAAATATATATATTCTTGACCAAATAATCTCAACTCAAGGTCCAGAATTCTTGAAGAATCCGAGCAGCAACCAGGACATAAATACTTACAGTACA
Source organism: Thunnus thynnus (assembly GCF_963924715.1). Classification (NCBI taxonomy): domain Eukaryota; kingdom Metazoa; phylum Chordata; class Actinopteri; order Scombriformes; family Scombridae; genus Thunnus; species Thunnus thynnus. The sequence goes on along the minus strand of NC_089539.1, from coordinate 10,934,490 downwards.
TGGACATTAAAGGGATTAGAGGGTTTTTTATGTACTGTTTTGACATCAGCTCGTTGGCTCATTGCGCATGCCCATAAACGGCTGTCCCTTCTGTTGCCTTTTTTGCCAAAGTTGTTGCTAAGGTTTTTCCATGTGTTGTTTGTGTTGTCCGCTCTCATATTTTGAATTGGATTTCAGCTCAAACATGTAAGGATGTATTTGAGAAGTTGGCAATTTGAGTAAAGAACGAGAAAAAGTTTATTGCATGGTTTTTTAACGTAGCCTCTGGAACCGGCGGAAGTGTCCCGAGAGGCCACTTCCAAGAGCTGGCCAATCAGAGCAGATTGGGCTCCATGGGAGGGAGGCTGCATAAAGGGTCAGTATGAGTTAAATAATCATGCAAATATGCATTAAATGCCCCCTTTAAATTTTCATTAAATCATCCATACCAAAATAGTGGACGTAAAAGTAGATGTTCTATGTTGCTCTACTTTTTCGTATTTTTTCCAAGAAGCCTTCGTGGTTGTTACTCCCATTCCAATCAAATGTTAAAAGCTTGGAGAAAATTAAATGTCTCTAAAGAAGGAAGCTAGAATTAAAGATAAAAGTCAAAGTGTGCTCTTATTCTGATCTCAACTGCACTTTGATAACAGTTGTATGATATATGACATAAATGTTAATTCAAATGCATACATTTATTGAGGGCCCAAGGCTAAGTTAATATATCACAGTGTTGGCATTGACTCTGACAAGTGTAATACTTCTCTTGAAAACCAACAATTTGAGTCAAACTCAACATTTCTTGTCATTTTTTCTATTTTTTGAGTCATTGGATTTATTTTTGACATTTTAGAGCACCAGCTCAACTATCTGCCTGTCACTCACATGTCAGAAACAACAAAAGCCAAAAAGTACATTAGTGGAGTGGAGCGATAGCACTTCTCCTCCTGCAGCTTTGAGCAGATACAATGCTCTGCAAAAGAGCCTATCGCTTCAAAAGAACAATTTTTAGATGAGATTGAACTTTCTTTACAGTTAAATCAGATAATATATCAATACAGCCTCAAATGATTGTTCATTTGTTTCCACCACATTCCTCCATGCACAGGGTCCAGAGATTCAAAAGACGTTTAGCCATCAATAAAGACACTTCCTTTTGGGCTGTGAGTCAGTCAGTGAATTGCAGAAAGGCCTGGCCGTTAAATGTGTGGGAAGATAATCTGGCATTTTCATAGAGGAATATTAATAGGGGCCATGGCTAACTTCACAGGATTTTTTTTTTTTTTTCATTTGGAAATTGGCTCGTCCACTGAGGTGCTTTTGAAAATGACTGCCAAGCTTCAAATAATTAGGCGATGGTAAATATTTCATGATGGAGTGATTTTAACGGTCCTAAAATCTTTGTTAGCTTCATAACTAATGCGAAAATAATGAAGTGACTGCTTTGTGGGCAATAAATAATGATATCTTACACTGGAAGCATCCGTGTTATTGTCAAAAGGGTGTGTTTGAACAATACGTTAAACAGAGACAGGAAGTATTTTGGTATCAGGGGCAATATTGTAACATGCTATAAATGGAATTTAGTAGGCATGTAAATTGATGCCTCGCTCCAGCACTGGCTCTCATATAAAGCATAAACAACAGATGTATGAAATAAATTGATGAATTCACCCTCAGCAACAACATTTGATGCATGTAAAGCGTGGGCTTCCTGTTGCTTCATTTGACTCAACCACATCTCCAATGAAAATGCCAACAAAGTTCTTTTGGACCTATGCACCACCTGACAGCTTGAGAGGAGCTTCTGTGCCAATGACCAAAGCTGATTTATAGTTACTTCACTTTCTGTACAATTTTTCTAATTTAATGTGAGCTGCTGAATTGGCAACCTGGTCTCACAGTCTGCGTCCAAAAATAACTTTTTATTTCATTTTATTAGTTTATTTGGGGACAAGGACAATGCGAAAAAAAAACATAACAGATTACAATAACATGATACAGATGTGTTGCATATAGGATTTCTAGCCAAGGCTAATTTGTGACCCATGTCCCTTTACACTTTGAAATTGCATGCAGTTGATAGGCCAATTTAACGCCGCATTTTTAATCTTTTCATGTGTCATTTAACTCTGTTGGTGAGGTTTAGGCACAAAAAACCACTTGGTTAGGGTTAGGGAATGATCATGGTTTGAGTTAAAACCATAAAATGCGGTAAAAATGTCCCAACATGACACTAAAAATCTCTAGTTAAGAGACTTCTGTTGGTGCTGCAAGATGGACGTGTAGAGGTGAGCTCCTCAGAGTTGGTTTTCAAAAGTACCTCCTATCAATATAAAACTAGCATTAAAATCAGCTCAACTTAAGTATGAAAGGAAGGAAATCACAAAGAAAGAAAATGTATAAAACGGATATGGCCGACGTCACTGAACAAAAAGAAATTGATGACAACGAAGAAACAACAGCAGGAAATGCTTACGCCAGAGGGTCTGACATTATTCTCTAAAGAGCTAATAGATAAAAACAAGATATGAGGAGGGATCTTATTTTAAAAATGATGTCAACTATGAAAGAAGACCTCACTGAGTTTAAAGACAAAGTTTTGCGAGAGCTGTAGAGTAAAAACGCAGGCATTGCGGAGGCTCAAACCCAGATAGCAGACTTGGAAACAGCCTGCCTTGAAATGAAAGACGCTGCTGACAGTAGTGAAACAGAACACGGATATGCAGGACAAAATAATGGATTTTATAAGCTGTTCTAGGAGAAATAATCTCTGTATTTATGGAGTACTGGAAGAAAAAAAGGGGAGATCAGTCACTGAATTTGTAAGTGAGTTGTTTAAAGTCATCTCACACTACCTGATGGAGTGGACCTCCAAATCCAGCAGGCTCACAGAGCATTGATCCCAAAGCCGGTTGCGACCTCAATTCCGAGATCAATAATAGTCAACTTTCAGCAGTTTCATGTTAAAGAACTGATCCTTAAGAAAATTTGGCAGAAGACCATTGAACTCAATGGCACGTGACTTAACTTTGAGACAATGGCTACACAACTGACATCATGGAAACATGCCAGGCATACAAGCCAATTAAAGCAGTACTAAAGGAGAAGGGGATCCAGTACCAGATGCCCTATATGAAGATACCAGTGCACTAGGACTCTGGACTATGGATCTATGAGAGTGCAGACAAGGCAGCCTGGGATTTGTATAAGCACGGAATCAAGATGATGGTGACAACGAGGGTGAGCGCTGTGACGGCTGTGGAGGAGCAACTGAATGAGTGGATGCCATGGAAACATACCAACACGACAGACAGCGAACCCCAGCATGCAAGAGGGAGACACATGGAGTTCAGACGAAGCCCGCAGTGTTAAAAATGGAGGGATTAAAGAGATAAATGTGGTCTAGATAGATAATAAACACGATAGAACTATACCACGATTTCTGTATGACAGAGCTTGGGATTACATCTTGTTTTGGATGAGGCACCTACTGAGACAGAGGTATCATTTTTAGTGAGTAGAGCTACTTATGGCAATTAAATGTGAATACTATTTCCCAGCCTGAATTGAGCTTTATAATTCTCTTGTTATTATTTACACAATACAGATTTTAAGAATGTGCCTCTTAGTAGTTATAGCAATGATGAAGATGACAATTTGTTGGACTTATGACTTAATCGAATACGTTTATGAAACCAATAGATGGAGTGGTTTACATACGCACTGAATGTTGGACACTTTGAGTGTAAGTGAAATAACCAGTTTGTGGGTATTTTCTCACTACTAGGGAGGGCCTCTACAGTAATGAGGCACTGTACCCTCCTCCCACCAACAGGGAACGCAAGGGATGGCAAAATACATCCTTTTCTTTTGAAGTCACAGAGTTCTATGTTCAATTGATGTTTCATAGTTAATTCTCTTATGTTCTGGTTTGGATTGCAACATGACTCCATAAATAGAGATTAATATAAGATACTGTCATTGAATGTGAACGATTTGATTAACCCTGTTAAACGTCAGAAAATAATGACCAAATTAAGGAAAGACAAAGTGCAGATTATATATTTACAGTAAACTCATTTATCTAGACAGGAAAATGAGAAGCTTAAGAGGTTTGGCTATGCAAATACATTCTATAGTTCATTCCTCCATGGTTGTAGAAGAGGCGTGACCATACTCATTCCTAACTTAGTGAAATTTAAATGTAGCAAAAAAATCAGTAATAAGGAAGGAAGATATATTTTTGTGAAAGGAAAACTGGACTTTTTTTTAAACTCCTCTAGATGACATTATTTTGAAAATGGAGGGAATATTAATCTGTAGGGGTGATTTTAATTTTGCATTGAATAATAAACTAGACACAACAAACAATAAGAAAAATAACAAACATCTTACCAAAATGATCAAGACGACATTTAAAGAATTTGGTATAGTTGACATTTGGAGAGAAATGCATCTCTCTAAAAGGGATTATACACATTACTCAGCACCTAATAAAAGTTATGCCAGAATTTACTATTTTTTATGAATAAAAAGGACCTATACAGAGTAAGGGAGTGTGAAATTGAAGAGGCGGATGTATCGGATCACTGTGCAGTTTATCTAAAAGTCAAATTAAAACTGCAGGAGAAAAAAACATTATGGAGGTTAAATGTTGGATTATTAAATAATAAATCTATTGTTGAAGAGATCAAAGAAAGAGATTACAACATATGAAAATGATAGTGGGGAGGTTAACCCTGCTATTTTGTGGGATGCTCTTAAACCAGTCATGAGAGGGAAACTTATTGCTAAGACAGCATCTATCAAAAAAGCTAAAGAAGGAGCTTATAAGAAGGAAAAGGAAAAACTGCTTGAAATTGAACAACAGAAGAATGCATGAGACTTCACATTACTACCAAAACTTAGGGATAGTATAGACAAATTATTAACCACAGAGATAGAAAATATGATTTCTAAAACAATCCATATATGACGTGGGGCCTAGAACAACTAGATTACTAGCAAAAAGACTGCAAAAACAACAGCCAGACAGGACAGTTCATAAGATAAGAGGTACACTCACAAAGTGGATAGTTTATGAACCCAAAGAGATTGAAACTTCAGGAATTATTATGAAAATTTGTATAGCAAGCTTCTGTCTGCTGACATTGACCAAATGAGAGCTTTTCTACAAACACTGGACTTACTAGAAATTTGGAAATATCAGAATGACTTTCTGGCTACAGGGCAATCCAGATTTCTCCACCTTCTTTTTTTGTTGTTGCTGTTTCTTGGTTTGTTCTTTTTCCTGTGTTTTTGTGTATATGTGATCTTTCTGTAATGGAAAAGCAATAAAAAATAAGGTATCAAAAAAAATCTCTGGTTAAAATGCCCGACATTATGCTGAAGATGTTTGGTTGTGGTCTCAAACAGTGCTCTCCTGCTGCTTTTGCAACTTTTTGCCAACAAATAATCTAGCCATCCAACTAACCAGCCTCTTCCTAATAAGCCAAAAATCACCTTATAAAAATAAAGGAAAGTCACATTATATTGATGTCACTTCCTTGGGAAGGATTGGTGTATCACCTGCATGCAAAATTGCACACAATTTGAAAGTGTAAAGTTGTGTTATTGTACGCAGATTGAAGAGACCGGGTTGTGAATTGAGTTTCCACCTATTCCCACTTCAGGAGAAAGAGGAGAAGCCAGTGCTCTGTTTTCTCTTCACTTCTTTTTCCTTTCTTTCACATCCCCTCCCATGATTCATCTTTCTGCAGAGGTAGGTGTTCCTATTGAGGTTGATTTATATGAACATTTTCTTTGAAAATTCCACCTATAGTGGTAGATATGTTAATGCAGACATAGAACCATATCGCGCAGCTTCCCCTTATCGTCTGTTTAGATATTCACAGCATAATGTAAATGAAGGAGACTGTCTGTGTGCAGCACCCATCCAATTACTGTCTGGGATGCTAAAGGCTGCCACATGATGGACAGCTGAGCAGTCTGGCAGCAGAGGATCTGAAGCTTGGAGTGGGATCTACACTGGTGAGTGAAGGAAAATTGATTTTGATGCCAAGGCAGAACGAGTCAGGTGTAGTGGAAGCATGTTGAATTATCTTCAAACAGGAATAGTCACTAGTGATGAACAAATCAGTGACACACACTTACACACACATGCCTCTGGGTGTGCTCACCATGTGTGGTATGAGTCACAGAGGAGGTTTGATATTTTCAGGCAGGGAAATAACATGGACTAGTATTCCCTCTTTGCTCCTGTTCTTCTTTAGGGAAAAAAGACGCCACTATGGGCTGTCTCTTCCAGGACATTTTCAAAGAGGAGACAGTTGGTGGCTGCTGGCACTGCCACGCAGTGTTGCTGCTTCCAAAATATGGCGGCAATATTCATTCTGAGCCTTTTGCGAATTTCCAACAAAACCCACTCTCCACATCAAACAGTCTTCTTGGACGAGGATCACAGAAATTCAAGCAATCGCAGTGAATCATTTTAGATCCTAAAAATACAAATTATGTGGAGGAAGGCCCCTAGAATGTTCTGCATGATCACATAATAACAAGGACACACAGTGTCATGATGCAAGGCACCCGAAAACCAGGCCCATTCGATATCATCAACATGCAGTTTCAATCTAACATGTGCCACCTATTGGCAGGAAAAGTGATTTTAGAATCGCAGAGCTAGAAATGCTAATAAACAGTCATTATAAATCTTTCAGTAGTACTGTACCTCAAAGTACTCTCCTTGTGATATGGTACCCTTGTCCCAGCGCTTCTATCAGTCCTGGAAACATTTCCTGTAATCATCTTTTGTCACCATGTCCAGAGCCTGCTGCGATTCTTCATGGTTTTCTTCCACAGTTGCTAATCTTCTCCCTTTCAGTCCCAAGTTTAGTTTCACTCATAGACTGTAAAAAAATAATAGACGTAGCCACTGTGACGTCACCCATTGGTTTGCATTTTAACCGGCGCCAGCTTGGATTTTTGGAGACAGAAGTGACCATATTTGGATGAGAGGGTGGAGCTAGCCTAACACTAACTGCTAGCTTGGTTAGCACAGTGCATTTACAGTCTATGGTTATCTGTGATAATGCTAGTGCTAATTTTTGCTAGCGAAAAACAGGCTTAAAACCAATAAAACAAAATGTACTCACCGGAAAAACTGAACATCCGACTCCCTAGTGTCTTTTAGTACAACCAAATGCTGAACAAGACTTTTTTAGGTGACCAAAATGTTATGGTTAACTTTCATGAAATGAAAACACGTTAAAGGACGATGGCTATGCCTATACTCTGTGAATCTGGGGTTACACCATAGTTACGTTACCTAACAAACGTTGTTGCGTGGTCGCGACTTGTCAATCACAACGTAGCCACACCCTAAAGCATACCCTGCTTTATCGTCTATTTTACTCTAAATGGGACCATAATTTACAAAATGATTATCGTGCTGTATTGAAGAAGACTTGAAACCAGCGATTGAGACCATAAACTCATTAGAAAAGTGTTTACTGAGGTAATTAATCAAGTGAGAAGTAGGGTCATTTTCTCATATACAATCTATCTTCTTTTTGGAGCCAGTCAAGTCGCCACCTGCTGGCCATTAGAGAAAATGCAGTTTTAAGTCAATTCCATGTTGGTTTCACTTTTCAGACCTGGAGGTACCTGCTTGTTTTCACCAAGCTGTAGGCATACAAATCTGATAACTGCACCCCCGTCTTGTATGTGTAATAAAAGTGCAGGTTTGTCTAGAGATGATAGGGAGGTGGATGCAGAGGCCAAAAAAAAAAAAACAGTTAATGAAATTTGCAGTGTAGGTCTTTGTTGCAGAATACTTTCTGCATAGCTAGATATCACTAGGGGTAGAGAAAAAATATCTTTTTTTGATGAACGGACTCTTTAAACTTGGGGCAAATATCATCAAAAATGTCATTTACAAAAGCTAATATTTGATGTGTTACAATCACAAGCTGAACTGGTGCTGGCACAAGTTTCAACATTTCAGCAGTATTGCTTTCTTTTTTGCCAGCCAAACTGACATGTCTTCACCTCCACTGAACAAACTCCTGTTGTGGAGAATCTGTCTAAAGTTGTACTGTATGGGTTTGTGAGATACAATCCTGTTTCATTAGGTGTTTTGCCTCTAACCAAGCCTTTTTCTTGGCTTGCAGTTTGTTTTCAATAACTGTGGAGATTGTTTAACTCACCTGTTTGTTCTGCTATTTTAACCCTTTTAGAAATCGTGTCTTTGACACAACAGTCAAACTTGAGGATCAAGAAAAAGTTTGATTTACTGTCATTATGAAATATATCACTGTTACAGCATAGGGCTCATGAATTTTGCTTTTTACAGTAAATAAAAATGTAGAAATCTATTTCACACAAATCACAAAAAACATATATTTCTCACTATTTCTTACCAATAGTGTTATCTGGCCATTCAGATAGTCTTGGTTTTATCTGCAGGTTTTGAGATAGTCACATCTTCTGCCACCGCCATACAATGGTGGTAAATGTAATGTTTTTCTAGGAGCTTTAAAAATTGAAAAATGACATTTGAAAGACTCAGCAGTGTGTGTTTCTAGATGCAAGGTCCCTGTTAATCCACAGACCCCCAGTTTCCACTGAAGCTACTTCCTATACAAAGAAATAGTCCTTATATGAAAACTATTGATGCTGAGGTCTGTGGATTATCCTGAGTAACCGGGACATTGTTTCTGGTAATTGCTGTTTTTTTCTTTTTTTTTCAATTACTTTGAAGGACTGCATAATCAGCAACTCATTTGCATTTTCTCTCAGTTTTTCTCTTCACTGTTTCTGTTACCGGAAGCATTTTCTAAGCTGTGCTACTTGCAAAAGGACCTTGTTTAATGTCAGCTGCAGTGAACATTTTCTTCTTGCAGCAGGAAGTACAACAGCTTTTGGATCCATGGGGACATACTGTAACATCCATGTTAATATAAACAATATGCAATGGTATTTTTCTGTGAAATAGGTATGAGATTAAAATGATGAGACCTACTTTGATGTATTGACACATCAGATGTGTAGTCTGCCAATCAAAGATGAGAAATTTTATCATATAAAGATACAGTTTGTTTCTGTGTAAGTCACTTTTTGATTTGGTGAAGGTGTGCTTGTGCGTGTGTGCGCATGCATATATTTTCACAAAAGGAAGAGAGTAAACAAATTGAGATGCAGGAGATGTTACCCCTTCTGGGATAAACTGCTTATTAATCCTGCACTTTCACTTGCGCATCATTTACCCCGGCAATTCTGCCAAATGCAGCCACGACCGGCATTGTAATACATAAACAGCTCACAAAAATAGTCTTCCTTTGTCCTGTTGTGTCGGAGTAATCACACATTTCCTCCTGCAACTGTTTTCAATAATTCAAGCTGTTTGTCTCACCCTTAGTTAGAATGTAAAATATGTGTGTGGATAGTTTATTATATATGCGCTAGATATTTATATTTGTATCAGCTCAGGTTTATTTCAGACAGATTTACCCCTTGTGTGTCCTGTTTAACGTATTTTCTTGTATTGAAAATCCGTCAGCATGTATTTATTTCTAAATCAAACTAAACTAGCCAAGGCTGCCAATCATAATGCTCCTCACTGCTATGTGTGATATGAATATGAAATGACACTGAAGTACATGTTCTGCAGACATGGGAAGTATCCAATACTGTGTGTCCATCTTTCTCTGTTACTTACCCTTACCCAAGAGACATGTTTATCATGGTAATCTTTCTGTGAGCAGATTGAAAGTGTGCTTGTGTATGCAGGCATTTGGTGTTCCCCTGAGGGGATTCCCAAGGCCGAAACGACACCGATTCATACAAACTGCATGGCTGCACCTTGTTCCATGCCTTGTTGACTTCACTGCAGTGAATAATGGTTTTATTTCAAACAGTAGTGCACTTTTCTGCTGCCCTCCCCTCCTTTTTTTTCTATAAATGTATAATTCAGGCTAACCAGAAAATGCTGTGTTCCATTGCCCCATGTCACCTCTGAACAAGCATTTAGGATTATAAGAGTTTGGTTCAGTGTTCACTCAGATTTATTCAGCACAGGTAAATTATAAATAAGTATTTTCAAAGCTGTAATTTAAAAAAAATCTCTCTAACTGTAGTTAAAAACATTTTTAATGGGCAAACCACAGAAGTTTAAAATGTATCATTGTAGCACATTTGCAAACCCAGTGGCGGTGTCCATTTATGCAGGCAAAGAAATCTGTTGGGTAAAAATGGCTTTTACTCTGAACTTTTATGTATTACAACAGAAAAATTAAGGCAGAAAGAAAGCAAGTTCATAAGTTCACTTTTTTGAATTTTTCAAATTTCTAGGTGTATCAGATGCAAACAATCTCTTGACACGCCTCAGGGCTATATGTGAAATTAAAAGCAATGGGTGACAGTTTGATGCTGTATCTCGACATGAGTTTGAAGGGTTGCGCAATGGAGTCATTCATTTGGGATGCCAGATCCATTATACGCATGACTCATCATCATCATGCATTTCCATCACACTCGCTTCTCAGGCTGAAATATGCATCATGTTTTCCATTATTTTTTTTCTCTCTTTCTCTTCCTCATGTGAAAATATTTGCAGTTAGTAAAAGTCAGCACAGTGAAGTGAAGAAACAAGGGTATAATATAGATATTTATCTGTGCAGGATTCATTTCCAAAGAGAGATCATATACTGAGAATCACAAGAGAATATACACAATAAACAGTCATCTTTTGGAGATATAAATAAAGCAATGACAATATGTTAAGGTTGCTAAAGCTTTGTTTACACCATAACAACAATACTTTTGTTTTCATATATTTCTTAATCTTATGGTTTCTCCATAGTCTTGAATGTTGTGTTACCGTGACTGATGTGGAGCTCCACAGAAAATATGAGGCAATTTATCCAGAGTTCAGTGGTGCTGGTTTAAACTTAAAGAAGACGGATGATTCACATTTCCAGGTCTATATTTTTAATCTGGGGTTCTACTGGGATATCTTTGTATGATTTAGAGTTCAAAAAAACCCTTATTTATCTTATACTGACCCTTTACACAGCCCCTCAGTTCAGCCTCTATCTGAAACAGGCCATTTTAGCTCCTGTCTCTTAAAGGCTCTCCTCCTGAGGAGCCCACTCTGCTCTGATTGGCCAGCTCTTGGAAGCTGTCCCTCAGGAGACTTCTGCCCATGAAACAAACTATAGTCGTAGGATTTCTCTACTTTTTCTCATTCTTTACTCAAAATGTACACTTCTCAAATACATCTGTACATGTTCAAGCCGAAATCTGATCTGAAATATGAGAGCAGACAATGCAAACAACACATGGAACAACTTTAGCAAAAACCTTAGCAACCAAGGCTACAGAACAGATGGACGTTCATGGGCATACGCAATGAGCCAACACATTCTTGATCCATCCCCGTGGGTGAACTGAACCTTTTCCTTATCCACGCTACCTTGCATAATGCCTCTCTGCACTGCGTGGGGTACAGACAATGCACCAGTAGTCACAGACTCGCAGCAACAACAGAGAAAACCCACAGTTCGCTCTCCCAGTCTTTAAAGTCTGCTTTCAGAGCATTTGTTGACTTGTTTGGCCCTAAGACCTAAGAGCTAGCACCAGCAGGAGAGGACCCCTGCAGCTACTGCTATAGATCTGCATCGAGGCCAGAAAAAGTTTCCAGTCAGACGAGCAGGCCAGAGTGAGCGATAGATTTCTCTCGAGGTCAGAGCTCAAGATGTTTGGCACAAGCTCTCTTGCTGTTGTCAACAGGGAGTTGACCTACAGGGCTTGAGCCTGTGTGAGTTCTTTCGGCCTCTGGCATGTGTGTAAACCCCTGAGGACAGTCGTATCTACAACACTTTTAAAAAAGAAAAGGAAACAGATATTCACACAAGTAAAACTTTATTTTAGATAGCTGAATAAGTTATAACAAAAGATAGCTGCAAAGGTCTTGTCGGGCATGAGGCATAAATTATTTCTGCCAACTTTATTAAAACTTTGAGCTTCATGCAGGAACATTCTCATATTCTTATCCTAACTTTTCTTACTTTTTCCCTTGCAGCCTGCTATTACAAGTGTCTCAAATCACCAAATCTTTGTAACTGCACAGGCCTATCATAAACTCTTTGTTTCAAACTAATGAATGCCATGTGTTCATTAATAGGTGTGTGTTTGTGAGATTTCCTCATTAGCACAATCAACGCAGACAAAAACATAACAAATGTAATTGTGTCAGAAGTCGTGTTAAGGGACCAGACACATTTTGAATATGTTAATATAATTGATGTGTCATTGGAGCAGTGCTGTGCAGGGACAGAAATAAAGAAAGAATGGTTTGACATGACGTTAGATGGCAAACAATGTAGGTGATATTACACTGTCAAGTGTTATAATAGAGGATGTTCCCATAGACAGTGAGTCACAGCAACAGTGAGAACATTTTCCTAACAGATACTGAAGTATATACTTTAAGCTATGATGGTTATAAGATAAACAAAATTTTGCAGCAAGTTAATTTAAGTTTAGTAATGTCATTATAGTTGATTTCTATATGCTTAATCTCCAAACTCATTCAGATTAGAGTCTTTATAATTATTAGTAAAAGAAGAGGAGAAAGGCAGACTATCCGTGCATAACTTGTACGACAGGTCTGGACCACGTATGAATTTTTTATCTTCTACCAGAAAAAATTGTTTTCTTGATTCATTCGTATGTGCCACTTAAGAATGAATGTTTGTACGAGTAGTTGCTGCATGAAGCCCATTGTCTATTCCGGTCAACGCACTCTACTTCTTCACCTTGGTTATGGTTCTACATAAAAGATGTAAACTTAAAAAGGGCTTTACATTAAGTAGAATTGTACAAAGCCTAGAAAGGGAGTGGAGGAAAATATTTAATCTATACCTTCTTTTGCGTTCTCTCCCAAAAGTTTTCTGAGGAAAAGAAAGCTTTTCTCACAAAGGTTTTAACACCAAGGTCAATATTCTTCCAGATCACTTGGGCATTTGGATTTTTTTCCTCTGTTTTAACATTTTTTCCCACAAGACACTGAGCTCTTTTCACAAAAAAACGTGATGTCATACCAATAACTATAGGAATTGTACACATTTACAAAAACAGGCAGTTTAACAAAAATTTAAAATTAAGAAATCATGTAAATTGATGACAACCAACTCCTGAGGGTGAACTGAAGACAAATATGACACAGGGGAAAAGAATGTATTTTTAAACCTCCAGACAGTGTGCCTGAGATATGGTTTGTACAGCTCTCTATTATGAAGTTAGTCCTAATATTTTATAGATTTGATCTACTATGTACTCTGAAAAGCAAAGAGTCTCCTTTAGCCGTCAGGCATCGTAAAAAAGATTCATAATAATGGCCTTCCATCAAGATAGCAGTGAATTCTTGTTGTCATATCCACAAGTATCCATTAAGCACCTGCTCATAGCGGAAAGTTTAACCCCTGCATGTTTATACGGACCAGAATACTCTCCTGTGAACATTTAGCACAACAATTCTGCTCTGTCACCAGTGATAGATGCACAGGTAAAAACTGCAATATTGGTATCAAAACAATAGGCAAGGCACTAACATTAAGTATTTCTCCAGAGAAATATAAAATTATGTTCTCTCAAGGACATTGCAGACCGAGCATAAAAAAAGAGAGAAAAAAATGGAAAGGGGAGGAGGAAATTGCAGAGCACCCTGTTTTGCTCCCCAGCTGTTTACACAGCGCTGCAGAGGCTGTAAATTCTAAAGAGCCGAAGCATATTGGGCATCATCTCCGGCACCCGTCATTCCAGAAATTGCCTCTCTTTACCCCTCTCTGGAGAAGTACACAGTTCATTGCCATGCCTGCGGATCCCTTTGCACTGTCACTTTGGTGGTGACACTCAGGGGCCTCATAAACAACCAGTCTCTACGATATCTCAAGGGTAGGTGGCTGGATTGGAAGCCTGCCTCCTCAAAGATATAAAAGGTAATAATATTTTCCTTACCTAGACCTTTTCTCACTCCTCATGGCTATGGATGTTGGGCTTTAAGCGACACCATGAAAGCTGAGTGCTACTCAAACTCCTGACTTGTGTTTGCATGTGTGTGCAGTATATTTGAGTGCAGAACTAAAAGCTGTCAGCTCAAGAAGTCTGGCTAATTACATGGCCAGCACACCTCTGTTTCAGGGCTTATTCATTATTTATGTGAATAATTGCATGAAAATTACGATAAAGAGTTTTCAAAATGTGATAGTCCTGCCTTTTTGCTTTTTTAATTTGGCCAGCGTTACTAAAAGCTACATCCAACTGACAAAACTGACAAAAAGCAGCACTAGACCTCCATTTAATTTTTAACTGCAAAATTACATCTTAATTTAGGCTTCAACTGAACACATTTAGAGAGAGGATGTGAAAAGTAGCTCAACATCTAATGCAGTGTTTCACAATCTCTTTGTCTTGTGACCCCTTGTGACCAGTTACACTCTGTTTACTGGTTGTGACCAGTGCCACCGATGAGTGATTTTTCTTTTTTTTTCTTTTATTTGAATTTACAAGAAAAAAGCTAAGATCAGAGGAAAGTCTGAAAATATTGCAACTTTGTGTAGCATAAATTTGTTTTCTGCTCTGTCCCTGCCTATGAATCTTGTGATCCATCAGATTTATCGTGTGACCCATTGTGGGGGTCCCAACCCCCAAGTTGGGAACCACAGATCCAATGTGGATCACTGAGACGATACAAAGTTTGCTCCTCTGCCTTCATTGCTACATGAGTTAAGGCCATGCACTATTTGTTCATGACTGGTGAGTACTTGCTAGTTAGTTAAAGTGAAACTATGTTATTTTTGAGAGAATAAATAACACAGTTTTCTTCTTACAAATGGAAAGTTGAATCCATAACAATAAAATTCTTTTTCTCTCATTTCAATACACATAAGGGTTTAGCTGCTACAGCCTCACCTGGTCTGGTATGACTGGTAGCTTTTGGAGGCTAATGTTCGCTAACCTTAGCATTCTTTAAATACCATTGATGTTGCTGCTTAACCAAAAATACTGAGCCAGTTCACTAATTTCTGACTTTTTTTTATTAGGTTTTGCAAAATACAATATTTCAATTGCCTTTTACAATATTCTATCAAGGAACAAGGACATGTATTTTTATAAAGAAGTGGGCACTGAACCCACAAGACCCAGAACAGTAACACATACCAGCAGGGAAACAAGCAAACTGGAAAACAACGAAAACCCATAATAATGAGAATGTTCAACAGCACATTAATATTGTACCTCTACCCATTAAATAAAAATAAACAAAAAAAGAAAAAAACCCATATTGCCATACCGTACCCCAACACAATTAATTTATTAGGTTTGGATATATCGGAAAACTTAGTATTCTTGATGTACTTGAGAATGGCCCCAGACCTTGACCAATGCATTGGACCTTCCTTGAAGAGACAGTCTTATTTTCTTCAACTTAAGAGAGTATAGCACGTCCCAAATCCAATGTGTACGAGACGAGGGTGCAGGAGATTTTCACTTCACCAAGATCAGTCTCCTAGCCAGTAAAGTGCTGAAGGCGATTACATTCTTTTGGGATAAAGAGAAGGAGGGTAAAGAGGTTGACAACTCAAAGAGAGCACTGAAAGGTTTAGGGTCCAGCTTTCGGCACAGTATTTCAAAGTATTAAAAATCATTCACCAGAGGTTAAACAAGGATGGATAGAGCCAGAACATATGTATAAGGTTGGCAGAGGCCTGATGACATCTGTCAAATATCAGGGAGACATCTTTGTAAATATTAGATAGAGATAGACGAGCCTTGGTAAAGTAAGTACAGTGCAGCACTTTACATTGTATCAAACCATGCAAAAATTTGGTCACAAAAAAACAAAACACAAATAGAGGTGCTGTGTACTCTCACCAGAATTTCCTCCCAAACCTCACATATTTCCTCCCCCAAATCTGTCTCCCATAATAACTGACTGTATGACTCTTTACTTGCACCACGCTATGTTGTAGCATGTCAGATAAACATTACAATGATTTTATCAGAAAGGTAACAAAGACATAAACATATTGTACCTCACCATGTTTGTTGTTTCTTGCTTGTGGTCCCATTACAGTCAGGTAATCTATGATGTCTTTAAAGTCACAGTGAAATGTAAGCAAGCATCTTTATTTTCTGCAATGTGACATATTTCCATGTGAAACTGAATATGAAGGCCCAGGAGTCGGAGGATGTGGGAGAAATTAATAAAGTAGATGACAACCCACGCTCTTTAGAAATGTTATTTATATTACATATATTTATTCAGATACTACTAAAGCTACTAAGTCCCACAAGTGAACAATCTGATTTTTATGACATACATGTATGTCTGGCCATAAAATGTACCGAGTGATGAAGCACAGGAGAATCTTGTGGCCTCAATGGCCACAGTTCAACAAAAGTTACATTAAATTGACTGCACCAAACAAATATTCTATAGAAATGTTCAATATGTGAAGACTGCATGCAGATTCAGTGAATGACAAGTAATTTAAAGGTCAGCACCAAATACATCACAGATTGTACTTTTGAAATTGTCGACCAAACAGAACTCATCTAAGCCAGTTTTAACTGGAAACCATGAGCACCCAGAGTGACTGAAAATCTGTCAGTTCCTTTCACTCTGATAGTATAGCTTTTGAATGTTAATTCTACACAAGGTCATGTAGGAGATCTGTGCCTTCTTCACACTGGCTAATTATCCCAGCACCATCTTTTATTGAATCTGACACTTTGAAGGGCTTTCTGTTGGCCCATCCCTCATTTTTAATAGTATTGATTTTTCACCGATCATATCAGGCCTTGCATTTTCAAAAAGATGCTGCCAGCTTTTTTTCCCTCTCGCTCCCATCCACCTCGCAGCCTTTCGCTTTTATTCCTGTCCAAAGTGTTTCAAAGCTGGCAGAACTGTAACTGTAAACACACATCTTCTGCTCAGCAATTATCAAAGGGGGCAGAGTGGGAGAGGAATTGATCTGCCGGCTCGCGGTACAGTAAACAAAGCCTCCCTGTCCCATGTGTGTTGAGCAATTATGAAGTGCAAGAAGTAGCAGGTTTTGCATGCACTATAAAAAGACTAAAAACTGTCTGAGCCAAAAAGGTGTTTGCAAAGGAACACTTAAAATTAGCATTAATAATGTGTTGCATTTATATCTAATAAGCACTTTGCTTTTGATCTTTTTCAATACACAGCCTTGATATTTACATATATTGTTGTTGCACAGGTGGATCAGCTATGTCTTTATCTGGAACTACATTTTCTCTAGGCTCAGCCTTGGAAATAGCTTTCCAGACCAAACAAAAACATTTTCACCATTTCCCACATCACATTCCATACAGCTATTCAATTCATTTCATTGTTTTCCATGAGCTTGTTTGTCACCTCTCTCATGTCCGCCTTCTATGTCACTGTATTGTCTTTTGCCTCTCTGTAGAATCTATTCATGCAACATTAGATTTAAACTCTGATATGCAATGTCCCCGGGCGCCCAGCAGAGATGGATATATGAATAGCATTTAGGAAAATAAATTGATCTTTGATGGTTGTCCTTCAGGGGGAGATTATGTGACATTGGTTACTGTCAACAGTCTGTTCTATTTCTATTTTAGCTGAGCGCCATGGGTGCAAATGCACTCATGAGGTCCATTGGAATCGAAATGAAATGGGCTATTACCCTTCAATGTGATATTTCTGAGGCGATGGAAATGAGAAGAGGTCTCTCATTTGCGCTGCAGTGATCTGGTTATAGCTCTGATGCACATAGTCGGAGGGAACCTGTGAGGTCCACATTCATCAGCTGTTAAGTATGTTTGGAATATTAACTGCTGAAATACAAGGGGAAAACATACTGTCTGCATAAAGATAATGTTCTGTCAAATTTGCAACTCTTACAATAAGGTGTCGAATAATTCTGTGTGCCTTGTAAAATCTCAACACATGGCCATATAATAAAATCAGATTTTTACATAAGCCTATCTGATTTTCCCCTCCTCTCTGTTCTCCAATTGCACATGAGTAATAGAGACCATCTGCCTAAAAGATCACAGTCAGCAGAAAGGCATCGCAAGGGCCGCGAAGATTTCAATTATCAATATACCATTTAATACATCGCCGCCAGGCCAAACAGCCTGGCATCTCGACAGGGCGAGATGGAGAATGTTATTTCTCAAACACATCAGCGGATCGCTGCAATTTGGCATCGTGGAGCAGCAGGGTTCACACCAGCCGCCATCCATCAAACTGTACTTGGAACGTAAAGAAGCAGAGAACCCTTTACTTATGCATGGGCAATCGTGTTAGAGAGCACACAGAGTGATTATAAAAGTGCAGTTTCCCTCTGAGAGCTGTGTTCGATTCTTATTTGTATGAGTCATATGTGTATGAAACCCTTTAATTTCGTATGAGAGGTATGGCCGTCATTGCCCTGATATGATTCTTCTTGCATTACAAATTGGCTTTACAAGAAACACTAATCCACACTTAGAGTCATGTTGTGAAACAGCACCACTGTACTGAAGACAAGTGACTTGCGGTTTGTTTGTCAAAGGATCTAAGTTATGTCATTTGCACGTTTAATACAGTGTAAACATACAGAGGTGGTTCTTTCTCTAACATTAAAGTCCCCGTCCACTCAAAAATGTGTTTTGGCCTTCACATGGCGCAAACTAAAAAGCTGAGTTAATGTTCATCTGCTGAAGTGGGAAAGTTTCTCTGTGCTCAACTTAAATCTGAGTTTAGATGACTGAGTACCTATCAGCATGACTTTGTGACATTACAGCTAATTTGGAGGCCAATCATGGTTCAATCAACCTAAACAAGTGTCGTGTGGTTGTAGGAGGCATCTTGAATCCAGAAGTTAAACTTTTGAAATGACTGCCTCATGGTAGTGTATGCACATCTCAACAGGTTATAAGGTGCATTGGCTAAAAGGCAAAAACAATCTCAAGATCAAAGAACGTCTGCACACAGAATACATTTTTGAGAGCATCTGTTCAATGTGTGAGCGTTCCTTGTTTTTGAACCCTTTGAAATGAAAAAACATTTGCAAATTTATATATTTTAAACTTTAAATGAGGAAGAAAAATAGATGCAATGTTAATAAATTGTTAACAGGGTATTGAACTTTGTGATGCAAAAACAATATCAGATACTAATTATTATTTAAAGCAAACAAAAATTTTAACCCTTACATACTTTTCAAGTCAAATTTGACCCATTTTTACATTTGAGAGCAGTAAAAACACACTAAACAGCTTTCTTTTAGCCTGAAACCTTATGACTTTCCCTAAAGTGACCCAGAATATACAAAAATATTTTTATTTTTGTGCAGCTGATACATTTTTATACATAGAGTGTGTTCCAGGTTAAATTTGACTCCGATTTATTTAAAATTTCAAAAATTACCATTCAAAAATATTAATTGAAATCATGATGGTATGGTTATTTTCTTCTGCTTTATGCAACATAGGATGATGACTGATGAGGTATTTATGAATGAAAAATAGATTTGTGGTTCAGAAGTTTGTTATATAGACTAATTATGAGGGGATACCGTGAAGGGTCAGAATATGAACAGTATGTGAGGGTTAAAACATGTCTGGAGAGGATCTTTAACCATACTGTGATTGCCATGCACAAAGCAGAAAGGTAGAAAACAAGAATTTGAAATTGACATTGAACCAAATCCAGGGTTCTGCAGAATTGTTCACCACTGATGTTCTTGTATAGCAAAAGGGTTAGGTTGTACTCAAGCCAACACTTGAGCCAGATTATGTAAACCACTTTATTTTGTGGTAAAAACCAGAGAGAGTACACCCAAAATGTTGGTAATAATTCCTCAAGGCACAGGAAAATTATTAGCAATGGATATGATAGCTAAAAACCCTGAAAAGCCCAGGTTGTTATAAAATATAATTATTCTTTAATGCCACTTACATAGTGTCAAAGTACAAGTACAAATAGATAGTGCAACAGGACACCATCATACATACATAACACTGTAGACACTGACTTGTTTAGATGTAACATATAAACACAACATTCAGCTAGTGTGCTGTACAGTTGCAGCTGTAGAACAGGAATGATGACAAGTGAAGCATAAAGTAGTTACACTCAATAATGTATAATTCCTGAGGCAGAAACATGTCACGCTGTGAAAGATTTGTGCAAAGAAATGGTGGCTCTCTGTGGAACTGCTGTATCAAGAGAACTCTGATAGCTATCATAACATCCTCATTAGCTGAAGGTGCACTGGAAGGATAATATGTTCGGGCATTATCTTAGCCACGGTGGATACTGTACCTATAGAAAAGTTTGTGTGTCCGTGTCTGAGTGTGTCTACACGTTGACAAGCAGATGGACAGGTGCCTGGACGTGTATGTCTGCACTTGCTTATCAACCGCCTGTTACGTATTAAGAGTATATGTGTATATCTTCTTTGTGTGTCTTTGTGTTGGTGACTGTTACTGTGTTCTGATCATAGTTTCCTGTCTTGAGTCTTAAGCTTTCACCATTTGGCAGGGAGATAATTCAAACAACCCGGCTTTGCACTTTTGAAGTTGGCTTGGTTGTTTACCGAGACTTCACAGTTTAAACTTGTCAGATTTCCAATCCATTACTGTAACTCTATAGTACACTTTCAACAGTGAATGTGATTATAATGATTTTCTCTTTTTAACTGTGCCCCTCTCCAGTATAGTGACACATCATTACATGTCCTTGAGATCTTGTGGAGATTGTCAACAGAACCACCACGGCTAAGCAAACGGTGTGAATTAAGTCGCATTACCATAATGAACAGATGAATTCATTCATATTCTGTACATCGCTGGACAGTTGTAAATATGTAAAACAAGACTCAACAGCCAAGAGTCTAGAGTGATGCTAGCAGCTGTTCACAGGCACAGCTGTTCCTTTAGCTAAATGCTCACGTCAGCATGCTCACAATGACAATACTTATATGCTGATTTACCAGCTTAGTTTAGTGTCTTAGCTTGCTAACATTTGCTAATTAGCAACCTCATAGTGGCACTCGAAGAATTGCCAAAGTCAGTAGGTGTCATCCTCTGGGCAACATGAATGTCCTTACAAAATTTCATGGCAATCCATCAAACACCTGATCCTGAGGAATACAGTTTGTATTTTAGTTTCCTCTTTGTTGTAGATCATAATCATCTTTGGTAAAAGCCACATGTAAAAACTATACCATATAGGCGGTTCAGACGGGGCTGCAGCAGAACACAACCTCTCGTATTCAATTAAATTTAAAGTACTTTAGAGGGCAATTAGAGACAAGACACAAAAACAATTCATTCACACACATAAAAAAATATATAAATATGCAATGAAAATACACCTAAAAATCTTTTAATCTCTTTGCGGTGCATTAGCCTTGGAGCAAACCGACATTTGAGATATAAAACAAATAACAGATGAAGACCTCTGGCATATAAAGTCCATCAGTTCTGGTCTACACCAAACTGGCAATGAAGCGCTTCAACCTCGAGGCTCATCGCATGTCCAGCCTATCCAGACAATTTACATTCCCACAGCATTCAGTCACTTATCCCTTGATCCAATATTCATCAAGCACTTCTAAATAGCATTTAATTGATTGCATAATGATTAAAGAGAATAACAGAAATGACTCGCAGTATGACAGTAAGCGATGTGAGTATATATGAAATAAAAATGAGGATTCCCAAGAGTCCAGAATCAGTCAGCTGAAAACCTGGTGCACCATGTGTTCTTAAATTAACTTACTCATGAAAATAGAATGAGATGTGATTACCTTTTTATAACCACTTTTGGCATTGATCTTACACTGTAGAGTAAAAGGAAAGCTCACATGCATTTATAATGATGTGTTATGATGTGACTGCTAGAACAATAAGGGAGTGTGCTCTCTAAACACTTTCAGATCAAAACTGGCATACAATTAGTTCACTCAAAGTTCTTATCACGAAGAGAGAAAAACACTCAGGAAAATAATCTTTTTTTTTCCATGTTCATGTTCTCTTCAGGATGAATGTAATAACTTTGATGATCACTTGAATTTTTTATCATCTGTATAACATCATCAGGTCAATTTGTTCAGTACTTTGATTTATGACCAAATACCTGCAAAACTACAAACAAGGTCATAAGTGTGCTAGCATTAAGAGCATGTTACCATGTTGATGCAACCATTTAGTTCGAAACAGTGTTGTGCCAAAGTACTGCCTCACAGAGCTGCTAGCGTGGCTGTAGACTCATACTGTAGTTTTGTTAGGACTGATGTCAGGCTGTGGTTCAAGATACTTTTGCAATGTTAAAAAGACACTTAGCTCAGCCAAAATATGCACTCGCACCGACTTAAGTTGAGTTGAGGTCAAAGTTTGTCAGGAAGATTGCTGTTTAACTTTAAAATTGAGATGTGAAATCTCATGCACGGACTGATGTTGCTGCAAAGGCGTTGAAAATAAATGTAAATATACAGAACAGAGTTGTAGCCTCAACCACATCATATCCACATCAGTTTAAGCACAATGCCCAGTTGAGCTTAAGACAAAACCAGTTTTAAAGTCCTGTTCCAAATTAAGCACCCCTTCCCAAATTTAAAAAAAATAATGCTAAGTGTGTCTTGATGTTCAATAGACACAAATTTCTCTTTGGCAAATAAAAGTAACAAAGCTGCGGAGGCTGCTCATGAAATGTTTTCTCTGGCAGTGTCTTATTTTTCCTGTTCAGCATATTCATGTTCAGCAGTGTGAGACAGACAAGAATAAAGTAGCGGACTTACTCAACAGTCTTGTGCCATAAATGTGAGTGTTGCCGCCTCTGCTTCAGCTTCCTCCAACAGGCCCAGAGCATCCTGTCTTCAATCTTTATGCAGACTGCCAAACCTGCACATTTGTATCTTTCAGATTTAAAGTGTGGGTGGACAATAGCAAAAGTAAGTATCTAATATTTTTTTATATCATGCAGATTCTTTTTTTTTTAAAGATGCGCAGCAACAGGCACCGGTGACCAATATAAGAGCTCATCAATGCAGATGAATCATGCATCCAAAGCTGTTACAATCTCTGTTATTTTTGCCAGCATCTGCTATGAAGACTCAAGGTTAAATTTGCCTCCAGGGGAACCATAATTGTTGCGAGCATATGTTGTTTATGAGCTGTGCTGGAGCTTTAAAAAGAAGACCAGCTTCTCCTGGAAATAATTATGTAAAGAGAGTCCAGGATTCACAGTGGTATGAGTTAAGAAATAGTTAAGTAAGACTTTCATGACAATTTATATTCAGAATGTGCGTTTCTGTTTAACAAACTATGGAAAATTAAGGACAGAATTAACACTGGCTGCTTTTGGCAAAATTCTGATTTCAATTGTCTTATCCGTAATTTGAATTTTCTTTCCTTTATTGGTGGCATGCAATTAATTTGCTCTGCATTGTGAGGTGGGCAGCAGCTGTTTTGCGTGCCAAGATTACATTTTGTCTCCTCTGAGGCAGAAATCAAATCCTATCAGAGGGCGCTTAAGCAGGCTCTGACTTCTGACTAGTGACAGATAACTAAAAACAGTCTGTCCTCTGGGATGGGGAACATCATTCTAATGTATGCCAATTTGACTTTTTGTTCCTCTGCCAAGGACAGAATACCACCTGCTGAGGGATCTGATTTTATGTGCATGTTTATGGACATTTTGGCTCTAGAGACCCTGCTTGAGCGATAGCTCACCGCTCCACAAGGAGAAACCTGCCCTACCCACAGCCACACCTCTCTGCTCATTCATCATAATGACACGGCGAGGGGAGAATATCTCCATATCCCTACATCCTCTCTGCTTACGTGGCAGGGACATCATGTCGGCAGACCACTGACAGGTGGGAAGAAATAAAGACAACACAGGTTGGTTGAATGCTGAGCGAAAAATGAAGTCAGTCAGAGGGAGAGTAGCTGACATTTTTAAAATTACTTTGAAAGTACAAACAAAATAGCAGATGTCAAAGATGTATACGGAACAAACACATTAATCAAATTCAAATCACAATATTCAAATAGCAATGCATTAATCATTTGCCTGGATTAAGATAAGATATAGGTATGGATTTGATGCTGATATGTCAGATAAACATTAAGCGTTTTAGAGGCAGGAACAAAAGTACTTGACGCACTGTCAGATTTATAGAGAATATCTACATGACCCTTTGACCCTCTTTCATGTCTTCACTTGATGTACTTTACTTAGTCAACCACATCCACACTCTCTATGATGATATTACTGAGGTGTGCCAAATGTGGTCCATTTACACACTTTCAATGGCTTCCCTTTTCCTCAATACTCCCCTGATCGTTTGAAATTCAATTATGCTACGGCTCACGGCTAAGGTCGGGGACATTCAGGCACTTTGCCTCCCTTTTTTGCTCTGCTTCATCTATGTGCCTTTGAGAATAATTATTCTTAAAAGCATATCATTTAAAGCCCTTTAGGAAGCGGGAGTCATTTGTGCACTTTAGAGTAGGTTGGATACTGATGCACTTAAAACTGTTGACTGGTCAGAGGTTGGGGATGCTGAATAGGCAGTGTGGTGGAAGTGTTTCTAAGGTATTCTAGACCTCTGCAGGCTTCGTCCGTACATGAATATTTTAGCTGTATAGTCAAGGTGAGTGTCTGCAGTAGCACAAACTGAGTATGCTTTCCAAGTTATGCAGATATCTTTGGTGGATGATACAAAACAACAAACAACCACATTACCAGCAGTAAGGTTGCCCCCTAAAAGTTGCTGAGTCGATGCATCAGTCAATAAAACCCTGACTCGACTCACATTTTGTCAGTTAAAACACTGGCACATTTTTTTAGACACGTCATCAAACAAAGAATAAAGCATGACAGGCTGTAAACTTTTACAGATTATTGTCTGTATAATATAACTGGGATAATGGAGGGATGGTGGAAACGGAGGACGGCGTGATATTCTGGAGATATGATTCCTCATAGGAGGCTGTGTTGACTGCTGGACCATTTGTGTTTATTCACCACAAACAGCCAAAATACCAACAGTACACTAGCTGTAAACTAGCTAGCAACAGACGCATTGACCGTGTCTTTGGGATTCAAGTGTGTCTGTGTGTTTGTGTTCATTTCAGCCTTTGACTGGACTCAGACTCTGGTCCTTTCTGTTATGTTGTTGTCTCTGCATGCTTACAGTATGAAGCAGCCCCGGGATACACGCAAATTTTTCGCTCAAGCTGAAATATTTTCAACTCACGCATCTTTGTGTAAATTTGCACCACTGCAGACGAATTTGGATATTTGCATCTTTTCATTGACTTTATATGCAATCGCACCATGTCTAAAATTCGCTTTATGTACTGTCTGAACCCACAGGCTGACTTTTAATGTTTCCAGCTGGTATGTTTTAAAACATGAATTTATGTCTGGTTACACACATGATTTCATGCTAAAAGACTGAGGCTAAAGCTACATGTCCCATAAGTCAGCATCCTCACCAGCTGATCGTCCATTTAGCTAGAAGAAATGTAAATAAAGAAACAGCATTGTTGTTGTATTGCAGTAAACAACTAGATAGTCCTACTATGATGAGAGAAAATGTGACTTAAAAAAAGTGACTTAATTCTAACATTACACTGTTTGGCTGTTTAGCTTGCCTGGACGAGCAAGACAGAGATTTATGTCTAATTGTTGGAAGACAAGCACTACCTGATCTAAAAATGTATTCTGACTCCATAGCTGGGCAGACCTAACAATGGCAAACTATGTTTATACTGCTGAGAAGAGCACTTGGCAGCATTTCCTATAAGGTTTCACACTGTGATAATTTGTCCGTAAGTGGTCCGCCAGTCTGAAACACCTCTGGTTAGTGAATCTGACTTTCACAAGATTACTATATACAGCACTGAATATTCTGTTGTATATGTTCTGTAATGTTGTTGTATTGACTGCCAAACAATCTCAGCGTCATAATCATAATCCTGTACTCCCACTGCAGTGCCTACCCGCTGTAGTGTGCTCTAGCCAATTGGCACTTCTTTGTCTTATTTTCCAGTATATATTCAGATTATATTATATATTATATTTAGATTTTTTAAATTACATGTATGTTACTTTAGATTTCACCTCTGCCCTTTAAATCTGCCACTTTGTATTACATTTCACTTTTGTGTTTGTAAACATATTAAAAGGTGAATAACTCATTGCACCACATAACTCCAGTCTGAACATTATTCCTGATTTCATGTACAGTACACTGCAGCAAAAATTCACCAAGCTTCAAAGGATGCAGGAGTTGTTTCTGTAATGCTCAGAGCCAGCCAACTAATAATACCATCTGGCCATGTCAACACAAGTGTAGTTGAATAAATCAAAACCACATGCAAACAGTGAATTGAACATGTTGTTTCAAGAGGTCAACCACATTCTGAGCTCCAGCACCTCTCACAGTTTTGTTTTGATTTTTCCTCTGGGAATGGAGCCCAATCCAGCTTTCACATTCAAATTCTTTTTTTTTTTGTATATTCTTCTTTTGTGTTTAAAAAATCAGGGGAGGGCTGCTGCAAACATCTGTTACTGGAAATGAATCAGACTTTGGTCGTTTTATATGCATCCAGTTCTATGTCATTTTATTATTAAATATAACATGGATCACAGGAAGTCAAGGTGTACAGACAAAACATTTGAAAACCATGTATAGATGTCATGTATTTGGAATTTACACAAATTCAATTAAAAAAAAAAAAAAAAGCCTGCAGAAGGACAAATCAAATTGTTTGACTGACATGAATTAAGGTCAGTACCAGTATGATCAAATCAGGAAGCACGTAACCTCAAATTTTCCATCATCTAAGTTCACAGCGACACAAGAGTGTTTCCATGACGATGGAGCATGAGAACAGAACTTTGTTTTCCTAAAGGGAAAGAGAACTGTACTCAAAATATCAGACTGCGGTCCACTGTTACGGCTCAGTGTCTTTTCTAAACACAGTAGTTACTTAACTTGATTTGCATTAATGTCACTTATTTACTTCACAGAAGCGTGCGTTTGCTCTTGCTCTAGTTGGTCGCTGTGACTGATATTGTTTTGGGATACTCACATAGCGGGTAGGAGACTGAATTGCCTAATGTACTGTAGAGAACAAAATGTTTTGTAAATGTATTATTTGGCTTGATGAGACTGCCCTGGGCAGTTATGTACCTCCACTGTTTGGCTGAGCTGCAGCTATCTTTCAGCACACTAACTACATTATCAATGCAGCAATTTTCTCCTTTCCACTTGAAATAATAAGTGCTTATGTTTCAGAGGAAAAATATCAATGCTAATGTTGTAATATTGTCCCATCAAATTTCTTTAAGTGAGACCGCTTCTTAAACAACATCACAGAAATCACTATGTAAATTGGACATGTTTGGAAAAGTATATCTGTAAATTTATATATCATTCTCAACACGCTGGCATTAAATTACAGCAATTTTACAATAACTTGAGGCAGAAACAGTGAAAAAGAGAGAAGGACAGAGAGAAAGAGGAAGACACGGTTGAAGAGTATGAACACTGAGGCTGAGATATGATAGCCATTACAGAAATGGCAGCTTTGGCCAGGTTGAGGACATGGAGGTCATTCACAGTGGGACTTGGCCACACATACACTCTCACCTGCCAAGCTGCAAAGGCAACTTCAATAGCTGGACAACACAAGGCTACAAAAGGCACGAGGAGGGCTGTCCTTGGCTGCGATGCAGTCAACAATGTCATCTTCACAACAGACAGATACATACAACTCTAACTACAGTTGTGATTTTATATTCACACTGGCAAAACCTTTGCCAAACAAAAAAGCACTTTGCCCTTTCCAAAATAAGCTTACAATGTAAGATCATGTATATTTACACTAAACTATGCAAACAAACATATTTTTATCTCGCTCTCACCTTGATGGTGTACCAAATAATATCAGGGCAACTGTAAATACAATTAGCATCTAATTTCCTATGATACTCAGGGAGATGCATATTCAGAAAGACAGTCTTTGCCAATGATATTTTCCCTTCGCTCTCTTGTGTCATTTTAAATTCTGACAATGCAGCTTTACATGAGAATGTGACTTCCCTTATTGACTGGCACTGCAGTCATTATAAATTAAGCAATTTTGAATCATCCATGGCCCAGTGGAGTGTTAAACATGTAGTCTGCAATTAAGCGACGATAACAAATGCAGTATTAAAACTCTGGGGCATATTCTGTCAGTCCCTGATAAATAAAATGTTTAGATTGACTGTGGGGGGATGCTTAGTAACTGCACTCTCAATGAAAGCATAAGCAGGCAATTTCAACAAGAGAAATGCCATTGCCTGTGAGTGACAGTCAGAGCCATGTGTTAATATGATTCTAATGCACTGCAGAGGCATAGAAAAAAAATAACTAGATGGAATAAATTCATTTCAGGAAATGCTAAACGAAATAAATCTACATCCCAAATGTCAAACAAGATATTGAAAGAAGATGGGGTGTCAAAGGCAGCATGACTTCTTCAACTACATCAAGGCACCTTGAGTGTGGTGGCCATTAATGTATTCCAAACACCAAGACAGTTTCTTAGAGACCAGCTGTCCCTGGCTGCAACCCAACCGCCAATCATCTTGCAGAGACAGACTCATTCCAAAGTTGAGCCCAAGGCAGAGTTGAAGCAGAGTACAAACATGAAGGAGAACCCACATGGGAATGGAATGGGTTGGAGGAAAAAAATGAAATAAAATGTGGAGTCCAGGAAGTGAAAGATAGCCCTTGGTGGAGTTAAAGCTGTGTGTGTGAAATACCTCAGGCTTTCAGACATGTCTTTGACTAGATTTATTTGATGACTTTAAAAATACAGTAGGAACAAATGAAAACATGAAGGACGCTCCAAGAATGACAAGAGAGCTACTAAACGATGATGGATCAGTTTTCCACTTTTGTCTTATATAATAATAATGTTGACTTGCAAAATAATAAAAATGGAAGGTTACAGAACTGAATTTATACCCTTTCAAGCAATAAAATTCTGTCACACATTTTATTTACAGTGTCTGCAATACTACAAGAGTGTTCTGACCCCCTTCACTAAGCCCAGATACCCCTGGCTGCCTTTTAAGCCTCCAGCTGACTTATTTTAAAACTTATTTTAAGAATCTTGTAAAAGGGTCTTATATATGCACTTGATATCTATACATTATGTGATTCTGAAAGACAGAAGCTAAACCTACATGTCCAAGATAAAAAGGTCATCATCCTCACCAGCTGATGATCCATGTTGAAGACCTGTAAATAAAGACACAGTATTGTTCTTGTATTGCAGTTTAGAGCTACATTAGTCAGCCTAAATATTGTATGATAAGAAAAAATGTAGGATCAGACTTTTATTTACAACCGTTTGTATGCTTAGCTCACATAACAGCTACTTGAACAGGCAAGAGAAATTAGATTTATGATTTATTGTTCGTATTTTTGAGTGTTTTCAAACCTGCCTTGTTTGATCTGGTTGAAGTGGACTCTAGTCCATTTTCCCCACTGGTACAATTCATTTGGGCAGATCTGAACACAGCAATCGTACTCTGGTGTGGACTAAATGTTCTTGCTCCCAGCCCAGACACAACTGAGCAATGAGCAGCGTGAATGTTCTCATGTGCTTTTAGTGATGCATTTTGGTTCGGCTGAATATTTTCTGCGTGAAAAGAAACTGAACCAAGGAGAAAAGGCACTAAGCTCACCAACTCATCCAATGATTCAGACCACAGCAAACAAACTATAGGTTGGAAAACACCCTTAACTAGTATGTTTCAAGTTTTAACATGACAAGACAAAGAGGATTTGAGGATACGGCCTAACCAATGTGTTGGTCAAATGTAACGCTCAGCTGGACTTGTGGACTTCCTCAAAACCAACAAAGAGCCACATGTTAATTTATGATACATGGTTGTAACATCTTGGAATGGCTCCCGCACAGTAGATGCACTAGTGGTGAATGGTGCTTTTGTTTTTTAGGTACAGTATGTACCCTGTAACCCCAGCTAATGATATGCTAACACTTGGAATTGACGCTGTAATATACATAAAGCATCTTGTAGAAGGCAGTTAGCAGACCAGCTGGTGCTTTTCATGCCACTGACTTTTCTCAGAAGCAATATTCACAGATAGGAGAGGTGTCAGTGTCTTATGTACAAAGTGCTCCCTCTCCCATGGGCTCCACTCCTGCAATTGTCATATGAGAATTTAGTTTGAATGATACTGACCCTCACAGTCCCATTCTGACTGCAGCAGCAGTGAAACAGAGAAGAAGGGGGCGGTGTCGAGATGGGGAAATTGTCCTTGAAACGAGTAACAATGGCTACAAGTGGAATGTGACACATGTCTCCAGGGTCTGACAATATTAATCTATCTGCCAATCACCACAGGCACCCAGTCCACTCCAGCACCCCCAGAGTGTGTATTAATTAAGATGCTGTCACACTAAACGAAGAAGTATTTGGTGCATAACAAGACAGTATCTCTAAAGTCATTATCCTGGACACTACGTGGGTGGCAGAATGCTTTATGTTATTACTCAAGTGACATTCTTTACAACATTTTTCAGTGACATTTTTATGCAGGGGTGGTTTTATGAAATAATGCACTGTGAATTTACCTGTCAACACTAGTCGTTCAGCTACTGTATATGTAATAGTCTGTGATGAAATGAAAAAGTGGATTTTTTAATAGTTAATTCATCATTTTAATGTAGTCTTTGTCTACCAATGTTAAAAAGGAGTTGTGCTACTTGTTAGAGTTTATGCAGGAAACAAGAAAAGTTCACCATTTTGTCAAAGCCAAGCCCTTAATCTAAAGAGAGATGGAAGTGAGGGACATTGTGTGCGCCAGCTGACCGTGTTTCCACAGCTCAGCTATATAAAGAACGTGGTAATGTGACTCAATGACAGGGACTTGGCAAAAAATGAGGCTACCTTCCTCATGGGTCCCTGTCTGTTTCACACGATAATTGAAAATAATGTAAAAATAGTCGTGTGCTGCGGACATGGGTTAACTCTCTGAGGACAAGGTCAAACCCTCTCTTTTTACTTTAATTTCCACATGATTAATTACATACCCGACGTTGGTTGGGAAGCATGTTTTACAAGCTCTGCATGATGTTCTACACTGATTTCTTGAGCTAATTTGATTAAACCATGCTGGGAGACAGCTTCTGAGGGTGGAGTAAATGAGATGTACATAAGTAATGCAAGGTAAATACAAACACAGATCTACTTCATTCATATTTTGCAGTGCAGTTGCTGATTCTTTCCTCTCTCACCCATCTCCTTCACAGAAAATTGACATGATAGCTTTAAATCTGATCATCTCAGAGCTGATCGTTCTCCAGCAAAGGATAATAGACAGACATACTCAGACTGTGAAATCAAAATGTTCACACCAATCAGCTGTCAGGTTTCAAGTACATCACATGCAGGGTTTTGTTGCTATGGACACTGCTGGTATGAAGAGCAGTGACATAAATCAAATCTCAAGACGGGCGCACAGTTTGATCTCATATAATTGCTCTGACTCTTGACTCCCAGCTATTTTTCACCCAGAAAATAATTTCATCTTTATCAACAATCAATCAGGAAATAAACGATATTCTTAGATTATAATGAGTGTTTCAGCCTTTAATCTTCTTAGAAATCCGTGATACGGCCAGAGTAATCCCACTTTGATTTTCTGACTGATCAGAGGAGCATGATTCTAATCTAGAGGTCCAATAGGATTACTTAAATAATGAGCATGATTACACAACAACACAAGGCTGAGTGCATACTGTTAATTCAATCACTACATGCAAAATCTGACACATTTACCCTCAGTAATATCTTTGAATCAAGAGTATCACACAGAGAATTATAATACAGCACTGAAATGTAGCTGATGATCAGTACAGCTGAATGCATTTTTTGATGTTACAAACTACTTAATTAGCAGAAGAGCTAGAAAACAACACTCACATAGGCATCATAAATGTACAATATAAGGAAGATGAATCAAGCATTCAGCACTTGTATAGAAACATAATGGATCTGTAGCCTAGGAATACAGTACAAATAGATTCTCTGTTTTATATGAATTAATTTCCATCCATTGTGAATAAAAAAAAAAAAAAATCTTTTTGAATGGACCGAAACTGTGATTGACATCAGGTGTTATTCATGTCCTTTCCAGGACTCCCAAGCATTTATTCAGCAACACTTCAAAGCTTCCACAACACACTGAGTGGGTGCATGATTAATGTCATTTACTGCTAACCACCCTTACTTACTAATGCACGCACAGTAATGCACTCTAACTCTCAACTCTCTTGGGCTTTAAAAGGCTTTCAAGTTGTTGTATTTGATTTCAGCCGGGTTTTTAATGTCTCTGCTTTCCAGTGGCAACTTCCACTTGCTTAGCCCTCATTGCCTCGCATTAACGCTTGCTCTAAAGCTGTTGTGAGCCTGATTGAGCAGTCCATCTTGCTACAATTTCTTTAAAGTCTTCCAGGCGTAGTTCATGCTGGGAAGGGAAAATAGGATGAGTGTAGCTTATGGTTTGGTTTGCAGTTATATGTCAAACCTAGTGCTATTGTGGAAGGAAGCAGTAATAGCAAATATACATTGTGTGTGGACAGAGGTAAAGGGAAGATGGGGAGGAAGAGAAGTAATAATGAAAGTTTTAAGTGGCTCAGTCCCTTACTGCAAGCGAGATCATTCAAACTTTGAAGTTGGAGAAGGAAACATTCCAAAATCAACAGCCCCTGTAATCTACAAACACAACAGAGACAGAGAGTTGCTAGCGGGAGCCTGTGCCGGAGGGAGATCCAAGGCAACTTAGATTTGTCAGTTCTCACACACAAACAGGCAGAAGCACACACTCATATTCTCTCTCTCCCAGCCCTCCCAAGAAACTCGCTCGCTAACAGGCACAGACACACACATACCCCCAAAGACACACTCACTTTTCAAGCACAAATGTGTGCTTTCACATCTAGCACACACACAAAGTACAGACGACAGACTAGTGGGGTTTGTTGTCAAGATATCATAAAGACAAAGAGCCAGCCTCCTCTCGGGATGACTGAATTTGATCAAAGCAAAGCTTTGTTCCAAGTCAGGATCACTTTTCAACTTCTTTAGCTAATGAACAGTTTATACTGGCTAATGAAGTTGTCAGCTGTTAATGAAGTTGACGGTGTATTTGTGTTGTTCACAGCACATTCTAAGAATAACATTGTTACAGTATTGCCGTACAAAGCCGAACAGCAGTGAGAAGTGAAAAAGTGGAAAGTGATTTCACAGTCAATCTCCCGTCCCGCCATGAAAACAAGCATTTCTAGGATAATCAATGTTCTCATATTTGTGGATCACTTAATTTCTCTTGTAACATATCACTTATGAAAAATGTCAGATGTAGAAGTGAACAGAAAATGTCTTTCCCACATGCTCTGTGGCAGAGGCACAAAGCTGCCAACCTGTCACCCCCAGCAGTCCACTTGGCCATATTGTTGATGTGCAATAAAATATGACTGTAATTGTCCATTAATCTAAGGTTGATCAGCATTCATTATAGTAATTCAAACACTGTAAGCGTTGTATTACATAATTTTATACGGTGACTTGATGGCTTGGTTTACAAGAAGACTACATTTATTATGTTGATATAATCCTTGTTCAAAGTGAGAGTTGATGATATAGTGACTCTCTGTGAGGCTGTACTTACCATAGCTAAATGGTAACTTCACAGTACTAACATGCTAACCATGCTGACTTCCTAT
Source organism: Thunnus thynnus (assembly GCF_963924715.1). Lineage (NCBI taxonomy): Eukaryota > Metazoa > Chordata > Actinopteri > Scombriformes > Scombridae > Thunnus > Thunnus thynnus. The sequence continues at coordinate 10,900,638 of NC_089539.1, read as the reverse complement.
GTTTAGCAGGTATAATGTTTACCATGTTTGCCATCTTAGTTTTGCACATTAGCATGCTAACATTTGCTGATTAGAATTCAACACAAAGTACAGCAGAGGTTGATGTGAATGTAACTTGTTTTGCAGGTATTTGGCTATAAACCAAAGTACTGGACAAATTAAAACTTTGACCTGATGATGGTGTTAGTGTTTACATTTCATCCTGAGGGGAACATGAATGTCTGCACCAAATTTCACCCAAGACAGTTCACTGAAAACCTTAAAAGTCAACCTCATTGAGGCACGAAAGGAAAAGTTATCATCAAAGTCAATAAGATTCACCTTCTGGAGACCATGAATGTCTGTTCTGAATTTCATCCACAGTAATAGCTGTTTATATATTTCAGTCCAATCTAAAGTAGTGTATCAAATGACCAACTGCCTGATTGACTGACTGACTGGCCATCCCTTCTGCCACACTGCTAAAAGTTTATGGAAAAACAGACTGATGACAGCAACAACGTCACAAAAACTTTCACTTTTCAACCACACGTTACCAAATGAGGAGTTACAGCATTAAAATGTCTTCATATTGTTTAGAGTATCAGTAGCATCAGTAACTCAATACAAAACAAATGTTTCTGTCTCACATTAGATGACATTATGGGCACACAAACACTCTAACATGCCCTCTTTGCTTCTCCTCTGCTGCAATCACCTCATTAGTTCAGAGAGTTCACACATTGGTTAATTGCCATTAAATTTGTCTTGTGATTTAAAAGGAACGTGATTAAGTTGTTAACACAGAATCGTAAAAGAACTGCTGAATGTTTTGAAAACTATTCACTGATAGTGAAAATGTATTAAGTAGTTGCCTATTAATGATGCATTCGCCTAATAAAGCATTACACATGGCTCTATACATTACAGCACATTAGCAGCATTTAATAATAAAAAGCATCAGGTGTCTATACTGGTGATTCTGGCTCTGGTATCACTTGGTATCAGGTTGATACTTAAAAATTTTTGTGTCGCCAACCACTCATGAAGGTGTACATAATGTAGAGTAGCTCATGGGGTCGATGTAGGCTGTGCCAATGACTCCACCTTAGAACTTGAATCTTGCACATGAAAACAAATAAGACCATTATTTAGGTAACAGGATAATGATATCCAAGTCCAAATATGAACATCTGTTGTTTTGTTTGCCACCTGGAAATTTTGTTTACCAGCATTATAATTTTACCTGTTGTGATACTGCAGCCCTTTGCAATGTGTCGACCACATATGTTCAGTTGGCAATGGCAGTGAAAATACAATAAATTGTGCAGACCGACTTAAAATGCATGAAAACTTCTTTTATTTCACAGTGAGGGGAAGCTGCGCTGTCCTTTAAATAAAGTATGTTTATACTGTAAGATCCTGCACCACCTGCCAATCTCTGCCTTGTAATAAAAGTGTACTTGCTCAAACAAAAGACAGTACGTGCCTTCCACTACATTGGCATAGCAAAGAGAGAGAAGTCACAAATCACAAACGGCCGAGAGACAGTTTTACTGCGGCAGTAACTCTCCCTCACACAGAAACACACACACCAACACTGCAGGCTGACCACTGAGGCATGGTTGCTAGGAAACACCTTGGGGCCAGCTCCCTTAGTATCTGACCTGATTAGTTAATTGCAAAAAGTGAGCAAGTGGCAAAATTGCTCTAACCGTCATTGACTCACTCAGGTTGCTACTCTCTAGTATTTAGCAGGGGATGGCTGTTTAAAAGCACCTCCTTAGACGGCATGTTTTAAGAAATTAAGACACAAGATCTGCAAGTGTGGCTCAGTAGAATCTAACCTTCAGCCTGAAAGCACGAAGTTGCCTACAGTTGTTTGAAGTGAAAAAGCAGTTTGAATTCATTACACAAATAGTTTGACATTTTGGGATATACGTTCATTCACTTTCTTGTGAAGTCTTGAGACTTAGATAAGACGGATACCACTCTCTGTTAGCTTAGCTTAGCACAAAGACTGAAAACAGGGGGAAACAGCTAGCCTGGCTTTGTCTGAAAGTAACAAAACGCACTTTCCAGCACCACTGACGTGCACAAATTAACACATTATGTCTCGTTTTTACTTTTTGTAAAAACAACAATGTGCAGCTTTAGGGGGGTTAACTTTGGACAGAGCCAGGTTAGCTATTTCCAGTCCTTATGCTAAGCTCAGCTAACTGGCTATGGCCTCCAGCTTTATATTGAACTAACAGATATGAGAGTGGTATCGATCTTTTCATCTAACTCTCGGCAAGGAAGCAAGTGAGCAGATATCCCAAAATGTCGAACCATCCCTTTAAAGTGAGGCTTTTCATTCTCCGTGTCTATTTATGTCAAAAACCATTAGCTCTAAAACCCATTCAAATGACACAGCCCAGTTACTGTACTTTACTGTCACGTATTCACCATCCAGTATTGTTGGATATGTTCTTTTCTCTAGTAGGCCTACCCAGTTGTTAGGTACATGTTCACAAGATGGATGCTAAAAGATTTAAATGGACAGTTCCAGTCCTTGATTATGTTTGGCCCCGTTGTAAAATACCCTATAAACACACACACAGTAAACACACACCTGTGACTGCATTACATCAGTATTAATACACCAAACAAATTGTTTCAAAAGAGTTTTTGTTAATTTTGATTTACTGGGTGGGCTAAGCGTGAATGAGTGATGGAAAGAGATGGACAGGATGGAGCAGGAAGATGAAAATGAAAGACGACACACTGAAATTAATGAGAGAGACTATAAGAGCTGGGAAAGTCAAGAAATGAAGCCGGGACCTTTACACAGACTATGTGGTCCATTCACTGTTTTCAGACCCGGTGTACTAAAAAAGATTTGGCTATTGATTTGAAATCAATCACCAAAATGAAACTAAACCAGGTTCTCCGTCAGTTTTGAACCCTATGGTTTCAGCGGTTATGTTGGCCTACATGTGGGGTTAACCGGTACATCAGTGATCCACTGATAAGCTGATCCTGGTGTCTGTTGAAAGATCTCGAGTTTATTACTAGTGACAACATTTTCGTTGCAGCAGTGAAAAAACTTAATCGAGAAGGACGCAACAAAACGTCCCACCACCAAGCATTAACGAAGGCAGACTTTCGGAAAGTCAAGCATTCTGACGCACTGAATCCAAATACATCTGAGGTTCTTGTCAATGAAGTCTGGTTTGATGTGCAGCTGCATATCGAATGCAGGGCTAAAGAGGGCAACCGCTAACTGATGCCCGAATCATTTATCATCTGCCAGGGCGAAAACAATAAGAAATATGCAACGCTGTCATTCAATGAATGCACAAAAAAAACACAAAGATGCTGACGAAAGAAACAAAGAGGGCTTACAGGGATTTATGTTTGAGCAGCCAGGGAACCCACTGTGTCATGTCGTTGCTGCTGCCCAATCCACCGGCCTTGTATCTCCATCCAAAGCGGACAAACTATACCGTCGATCTACGGCAAGTTAATAATGCTTTTTTTGTTACAGTGCAGCTTGGTTATTCTACACTGTAACAAAAATGATATGGCTGGCAAGTGACAACATCAGTAGCAGAAAGTGAGCATAGCAGTTGCCAATGGTAGATTCATGTGGTTATAATGAAACTGCAACATGTTGGGAACTTTTTTTCTTCTTTCTCCTAACATTAGGTATACTAAAGATAGAAGTTGCCGCAGATTTGTAAAGCAGCCAGCACCGAGACAATCTAAACCAACTACTGCTTGCAAAGCACCAGAAACTCTTTGATCCTGGCCTAGAGGCAAGAGAAATCATGTCAGCGACTGAGCATAAATATGAATCGTCCCTGCCATCTTTCTGCCATCTTTCTGTCGCCCAAACTACAATGAAAGAAGATGCTGGAGCAATAATCTTGCTTCTGGCACCACGCACTTAAAACACACCTGTCCAGAGTCAAACACCCCAGTACCAGCAAAGAAGAGTGCTAACATAATTGAACACTACTTCAACAATTTCACAATTTATAGCAATGCCCAGATAAATGTTTATAATCACCCCAATCTTTAAGCATGCTTGCCACTGTGTCTGTGTGTTGCTTGGCAACCATTTTACTAAATGTCGCTGGAGAACTACATTGTTTGACGGAAGAATGATTATTTGTTAACTATAAATTATTGCTTTTTTGTTGCTGTGTTTTTCTTTTATGAAACCTTGCCAGGTTTATGTAGTAACCGTTTTATAAAAGCAATAAGCCCCACGAGGCCATGGTTTACAGTGATTTTAGAACAGCTGAGGGGTGTTGTTAGGCACAGCCATGCCCTCTTGGGGCTTATTGCTTTACTGTTTGAGATTCAGTTTGTTTATCAGTGACATAATCTCTTTACACATGTACAGGACAGTAAGTTGTCTCCATTGGGATTTATATTTGATATGCCTTGTGACCTTTGTAATTCCACTTACCAAAGAGCTTGTAAATTATATGTAAATATGACTTTCTGCACAAGTGTGATTTTGCCACTCACCAGACCCATCCTTCATCAGTCCTCCATTGAAATATAGGCGGGAGAAGACTTTGACTTGTGCCAGAAAATGACCTTTGCCTCGGAAAAGTCATTGGTAACCCAATTAAAAGGAAATGTCACGCTGGTAATTGCGTCTCACAATGTGAATCATCCGTGCGGGGTGGCTCGCACTGAATCCAGGGACAGGCTGATATGTGGCATTGAAGTCTCACCGCTTCTATGTCATTCCCTGACCTTCTCTTGCACTCTCTCTAGCCACCCTATTCAGATTTTTTTCCCCACTTTGAAGGTATTGATTGTTTAAACTCCTAATACAAAAAAGTTCCTACAATTTAAACTCATGAACCACTACTCAGCTACTCAACTTTTTCATTTCAGCTTCTATCCATCTATCATTCTGGGGGATTTTGACACACTATCCTTAACAGCACACCTCTCAACTCTGCAGCAATATGTCGACTGTCCAACTCGCTCATCACACATCCTGAATCTCTGTTATGGCAATATTGAGGATGCATATAAGGCAATATGCAGACCTCTGACTGGCAAATCAGACCAGAACGTCATCCACTTATTGCCAAAGTACAGACGAATTCAAGTCTGGGATAAAGTAAGTAAGGAAAAGCTATAGTGCTGTTTTGAAACTATAAACTGTGATATGTTTTTGGTTCATGCAGAGACCCCCATGAGCTTACAGAGTGTATTATTTCATATATTCCTCACCATTCTGTGAGGAATCTGTAATCAACACCAAGGAAGTCAAAGTATTCCTTAATAACAAGCCCCGGCTGTCAAAAGACTTGAAAAGACGCCTTACTGACAAAAAGGTGGTATTCCTCAGGGATGACACTGAAAGTGTCAAAGACAAAAGAAAGGAGCTCAGGGCCAAGATACACAAAGCCAAATTAGAGGTTAAGAACAAAGTAGAGAACCAATTCTGCACAGGGACCCCCGACAAGCATGGCAGGGACTTAACACAATGGGTAGAGTGCCCAAAAGACAAGAGAATACCTTTATAGACAGCCTCTCCTTTATGAATGAACTTAACCGTTGTTATGGAAAATCTGACACCACAGGCTGTAAAGACAGGAGCAACGCCATCTGTGCCAGCATACCCAGAAACCCCACAATCCAGCTGTCTGAGGAGGAGTTTGGCATCTGCCGCTCTCCGATTAAGCCCCATAAAGCACTTGAACCTGATGGCCTACATGGACATACTCCATCCAGCTAAGGTCAGTTTTAAGCAAACTATTCCAGTTCTTACTGTACACCTGCACCGTGTCTGGAAGGCATCTATTATCAGACCGGTACCCAAAAAGCCAGGGTCCAAAGATTTGAATGACTTCTGTCCTGTAGCCCTTGCCCCTGTACTGGCCAAATGCATGGAGAGAGTTGTCAGTAAACATCTCACCTCATCCATAGTACAACAACTGGACCCATTACAGTTTGCTTATAAAACCCACAGTGGGACTGAGAATGCCACACTCACTATGGTCAACATGATTACAAGTCACCTACAGAAGACTAACACATATGTACAGATTTCATTTGATGATTTTAGTTTGGCTTTTAACATGATGCAAATTCATGTACTCTGCAAAAGCTTCTAGACTTAGGGGTGAGCAAGGGCCTTGCATTATTGCATTGGGTCAAGGATTTTTTAACTGACTGCCCACAAAGAGTCTGTATTTAAGAAGTACTCTCTGATGAGGTTGTTTTAAATACAGGGGCCCCACAGGGCTGTGTTTTATCTCCAGTACTATTCTCTGTGTACACCAATGAAATGACACTGCACAGCAGCAATTTCAAGCTATTTAAATATGCTGATGACAGGGTTTCAGTGGGTCTTTTCCATAAAAATGAGGATGTCTCTGATTATTTCGCTCAGGTTTCCAGATGGTGTAAGTCCAGCTCATTGTTAATTAATGTTGGAAAAACAAAAAGAACTTATTCTAAAGCAATTGTCAACTGTTTTAAGTATCTGGGAACACACATAGATGACAAACTGAGTTTCACAGACAATGTTTATTTTATATGTAAGAAATCTAGGTAGAGACTGTTTTTAATTAGGAAACTGAAGGGGTTTGGGGTCAGTCTTACATTTTTTGAAAAAGTGTATGTCAGCCTGTTAGAGAGCATCCTTGTTTTTAATATCTTTGTCTGGCATGGGCACTTGACTTTAATAAATAGAAACAAATCGACCAGGATTGTTAAGACAACAGTGAAGGTAATAGGCTGCCAACAAAAGACATTAGATGACCTTTACAGCACAGCAACACACAGGAAAGCTCTGTCAATCATCAATGACAAAACACATCCTGAGTTTGAGTTAGTCCCCTCAGGGCGACGCTATAGAATACCTCTGGCAAAGAAAAAGATGTACAAGGGTTCTTTTATCCCAAATGCAGTTAATGTGGTCAACAAACTACAGTAAACATAAATATGAGAATGTAGGCTGTACACTATGGGTATGAATGCACTGATGTTGTACAATTGAAAGGTCTTTGTTCTGTTAATGTGATGTTTTTATCTTGTGGATATGTTCTATCTATCTATTTTATCAAATCTAAACTAATCTATCCAACTAGCTAGCTAGCTGTTAGCTATATATCTGTAATTATGCTCTAAAGTTTGTTCATTACATTATGTTTGGTATTACTAAGTTTTATTCATCCTATCTAATCTGTCAATTCTTCTTTTGTCCTTGTAATTTATGGAACCCAAGAGTGATGTCTGGCCAGTGTTCAAATATGAGACATTTGTCATAGACTCAAGGTCCAGTGGAGGAGGCAGAAAAGATGTGATTTGATTTTTAAAGAAAAGTCTTGGCGTTTGCTTCTCAGGAAATGATTATTTCAAATCTGAAATAGCATTGGTTCTTGCATATTGGTCTAGATTTGCAAAGGGTCTTGATTTGCTAATAATGCTAATATTTGAAATAAATGGGCTGAGATCATGGTCATGACCAAGCTCTACATTCATTGTGAAATACTGTCTCAGAGTTATTGGAACAAGTAGAGCATTGAAAATGAAATGAAATTACCTCTTGCCCCTAGCAGATTTTCACTCACACAGATAGTGTTTGTACTGTACGTTGTATATAAGGATATAATATACTTGTGATAGCAGATTACATAATCTCGGGCCTGTTAGATTGCAGATTTTTCCCCTACGAAATGTAAATGTGAAAACAGATTCAGGCACAGATGGCTGCTATGCCTCTGTCCTACAGCACAGCAGATGGGAGGTCTCAGCTTCACAGCCTCACATTCATTTTGCTCTCCATTCCAGTTGTAAATCAAAGTGGAGGATTTTTTTTTTCCTGTCTTCCTATCTTCCTTTCGCCCTCTCGTTTGTTAAAACCTTGCTTCTCTTATCATCAGTTGGGGCAGCACATCCTGCAGCCTCATAAATTATTTGAAAAACACCCCGCACTCACGTATTGCACTCTTAGTTCATATTTTACTGTTTCAGGATTACAGTGTTTACACTGAAAATGAATTGTGAGTATAAAGGTTTGTGCAGAGCATTGTACTGAGACTTACCTCCTATATTTGGTCGACAGAGTAAAACTAAAGTATTTTCAAATCTCAACAACTTGCAAAACTCAACAGCCCATGCAACACGACTGCACCGGCTCAACATTTTAGGACTTTGTCTTGAGATAATGGAAATGCACAGCTGGTACTTGTCCCAACATGTCTGCTGTCTCTTGTGAATGCAGCAGAGTAAAGGCCTTTCGCTTGTTGCCAGTCTGAGGGCTTGACCTCAGAAATGTTAGTGCATTTCACTTTTGATAGGATTATCTCCCCCATTATTGAGAAAGAAGGGAGTTTTCAATGCAGTGATGGCTCTCTTTCATGTATTGTTCCAATCTATAATTGCTTCTTTTCATGAAATTTGTGGAGAAAGGTTAGGCTGGTAAATCTTACTGTTGCTTGGCTCTAAACTAGATAATCAACCGAACCAAAAAGGTGGGGAGGGGAGGGGGGAGCACTGGATTTACTGCAGAATTGTGGACAAAATTGGTATTTTGGGGTATTGTAGCAGAATCCTGCGCTTTTGTAGTGTTCTTTTTGTTTTATTCAGAAATTATGATTTCACTTGTAGAACAACATAACTTTTGGAAACAACATAATGTTTTATGAAATACAAAATGCTTGGCAGTAAGAAACACACTCAGTTAGTTGATTAGTACAAAATGATTTGACGCCCTAGGCAAAGATTATTGCATAGATTTTCTTTAAAGCACAAGCACATGTTTATTATAATGAATTCAATAAATTCGACAGCCTCACTGTTTTGGTTGGGAGGAGATTATAAAATACCATACTTTTACAGCTAAGTTTAATGACATGTTCTCATATGCAATGCTGGCAGATGTTCGTTAAAATGGATTAGAGTGCAGGATATCTGAAGCCCCTCACTGTTTTAATTAACCGATACCTCTGATAAATATTTAAAACCTTGGCAATGACATTGCCACAGAGGGAGGCACCCAAGGGTAGACTGAGCAGAGTTTTCAGGGGGGTTTATACTTTTAAACTACCATACTGCTCAGTAAAATATTTGAGCTCTGGTTTGTATGTAAAAGCTTGAGCAGGAGTGTTTTAATGTTTAAGAGTTTAAGTGACTGATTTGTGGGAATAGATGCAAGATTTGAACACACTTCATTACATACAGCACAAAACGCTAGTGGCCATATTACCTACTGGCTGGATGTGCAGATGTTCCAGACCCAGTATCAGAGGGAAAAAGTATTATCTAAAAAATGCTGCTTATTATTAGTGTGCATCAGAGCGCGATCACAGAGGGACTCCAGTACCATTCATGCAAGTCTGAGCTGCACAGCGGCTTTCTGGAAAGATCCGTCTAAAACACCATAAAGCCGATGATCATAATATCCTGTGGATGTTGTTATACCCCGTCTAGGGATGTCCAAAACACAACATGAACAAGCCCCATCTTCCCCAGGTCCCAAGCAGCCACAGAGACAAATAGCTCAATATAAAGAAAGTGTTTTTTTTTTACTAAATTAAATATTGCAGATAGAGCTCGATTTACCTTCTGGGTGGACAACTGCCAACATAATAAACAAAACAAATCTGGAAAAGAACTGGAAAGTAACCAATATAATCTCACAAAAACAAAGAAATCAAATGCCTTACCTCCCTAATAAACAGGAGAAAATAAGGTTAACTAAAACTGGCAGCCCACCCCTATTAATTCCAAAAGAAGGGAACAAAACCTGATTAAACAGCATCTGGGTAGGAAGTGTGACCAGTTGGGAGAGGAGGGAGATGGGAGATGCCCCTATCTAGCAGCAACGCCATCTTTGCATTTATTTACATAAATGCACACACAGACACACACACCCATACACACATCCAATCTGATGAAGTAAAACATATTTTAACAAAAATTACCACCACAGTCAGAACACCCCATTTCCCAAGAATTAAACATCCCCCTGTAATATTCAATTCAAGTGAAATTTGAGAAGATCCAGACACAGCATCAGCGATTACATTCTCTGTGCCTTTCTTATGATAAATCTGCCGGTTAAAATCCTGCAGAAGGAGGGACCAGCACATAAGCCTTTGGTTAGAGTTGCACTTCTGTACAAGAAACAGGTCAGTAAAGACTTGAACAGGTTGTGAACTGGACCTGATATACACTTTGAAATTCTGTAAGGCGAGCAGCAGGGTGAGCACTTCCTTTTCAATGGTACTATAGTTTAGCTGATGTTTGCTAAACTTTTTGGAAAAGTAGCAGATAGGATGATCAATGGACTGCTCCTCTTCCTGCAGAAGAACAGCACCTGCGCCACACGCACTGGCATCTACTTCTAATTTGAAAGAGTGTGTGAAGTTGGGTGCAGCGAGGGCAGGTGCACTACACAGCAAAGCCTTAGCTGATTCTAACACAGCCTGGCAAGCAGGGGACCAGACAAAGCTTTTTGCAGGACTAACAAGGCCTGTAAGAGGAAATTCTCGATGCTCTTTATTCTATGGTACACTAATAAGACGTAATAAGCCGTACTTTGTATCAAATTAGACAAAAACTAGAAATAATATGTTCTTTATTAGACAGTAAACAAACACAGTTATACTTTAATTAGACACCATATCATCCAGGAGGGTAACAACAAGTGGGAAGTGGGTAGAGGGGCGTTTACACATCCAAATGTAAACCTAATAAATACCAATAAATATCTTACATAAATAAATACATTCAAACAGTACAACCAAACGGCCCTCCACTGACTTCCTGCTTGTTGTTACCCTCCCGGAACTATTAATGGGTGTGCAAGTCATCGGGGAATTCTTTTGCTTGAACGCCCTGGGAGAAGGAGAACAGGCAGAGGTAAGTTTGTGCATGGCACAGACAAATTTCCATTTACTATTACAATTAGCTTAGCATGAGTCTTACATTATATTCCTCAATTAACAAATATTTTGTTACTATTGAGTCACTTTTGAGTGTACTAATATATGCAAATTTGTGCATCACTTAACCATTTTTGCTGGTAACACTATTTGCATTTGTAAATTGCATTTACATTTAATTTAAATTGTATTTAATGCTTTGGACTTAAATACATCTACATAGGGTGAACTATCAATATATTACTGAAGTTAATTATAAAATTCTATTAAAGAAAGGCAGTGTTTTTATAGGATACTCATTTTCAATAACAATACAGGGGATGTCATCCAGTCACAGGAGAGTCTCTCTAACCAGGAGTCTACTGTAATTTCATCTCACAAGTTAACTTCACATTGATCCTGTTGTTTAGTTCCACTCAGTCACCGTCCACAGCTCACAAGACATTTACCCAGTAGAGATTAAGCCACAGACACATACTCTTAATGTATCTGAGAAATTAAACAGCATTCATTTTAGCTTAGACTCTAACTGAATAATTCTCCTCTGTCGCTCATTAGCATTGGCAATTTCCTCTGTACAGATGAGAAAAGAAAGCTGAACAAATTAAAAATGAAAAAACAATAAATGCTAAGCAAACAAACAGCCCACTTTATCTCCATTGATAAGGTGTGAAGTTATGAGCGACCAGAGGACGAAGCCGTTTTTTAATTTAAAAGAAACAATCATCTCTCTACACTGTATGCTGTGAGATGCCACAATCAACAGCAGGGAAAGAGCAAAAGCTGAAATTTCCACGTTTTATTTCCCTGCCACTGTTATCGAGATTTAGTGTTGGTTCACCTCCTTACATTAAAGCAATGATAATCTTTCTGACAACTACTGCATTAGTCACAGCTTCTGGCAACGAAACACTCACAAAACGTAGTGCTAGCTGCAGGAGAGAAGCTATCTTCAGAGTGGTTATGAACACTGTAAATCCATCAACCAGATCCGTGCCTTTCTCTCATCTAAACCCTTATCATGCTGATGAATGAGAGGGCCATGTATCAGTTTTGGAAAGCGCAAGACATTTATCAGTATAAGTGCGGACTATTCTGATTAGTTCTTTAGAGGGAAGCTGAATTTGACATTATCAGAGAGTGGCTTGGCCATTTTTACCATTTAGCAATCTGCAGAAAGTCATTGACGCTTATATCCTTCAATGTTTAAACATATCCAAAGAGTTTTGTCTTGTGCAGCAGCTATTTTCAACTAGTGCACATAGAAATATCTTTTTAATGGTTAAATGTAAATTTAGAGTTGCTTGTGAACTTAACTGATGAGCAAGATTGGGTTTGGTCCAACACTGAGTTGCAAATTTTTTAACCTCCTATGAGTCAGTGCCAGCCTCAGATCTGGGTTTAAGACTCGAGCATTTGCCATGAGGGACCCAAGACTTTGAAACGACCTGCGTTAGTGGAGCTAATGCCAGAAGGCTCATCATTGTTTTATCACTTCTTTACAATTTATGTACATGCTTTTCTGTGTAGTTTATTTTACGGTTATATATCATGCTTATACATTCTTTCATCATTTATTTTTATAATATTTGCTTTTATGTGATTGTTAAAGCTGCACAGGAAGATTTTTACTGTGTATAAATACACCCATTTTATTCAGACAAGTTATTTTTCATATCCACACTATGTGCAGCATATCACATTATCTCTGCTTCCACACAAAGATAAAAATACAAAGGCATTTGTTGCAAACACAAATGCTTGCTCTTTATAACCAGAAGGTTTTCTTATTAAAACAGGACGCTTTAATCATGACATTTTTGCACATTTTTTTTATAATAAAAAAAATAGAAACTGCACTGATGGCAGCAGGTTAGGTAGAAGAACAAAAATTGACAGAACAAGATGTCCTGTGAGAAATAATGCAAAATCCTAAAATGTCTGTGATTACCCAGTGACTCTGTTGGAGACAATTCCTTCTGCAGTAGATCATCTGAGTCATTTTCATTTTGTTCTTTTTAAACTTGTAGAATTGGTTCATTCAAATGTTCCTGCTCATCCATTTCTGCAGCACAGCGGTGGCTACAGTCGTTTAAACTTTTCTTGTTACAACAAGAGAAATGAGAAAACAAGACGTTTTTTTCCATTACAAGATGTGTATCTCATCATAACAAGAAAACCTTGTTACTTTCTTACAACAAAATGAGAAATAGGTTGTTGTTGTTGGGGGTTTTTTGCACACAAAGTATTCACTTTAAAAAGTAATTTCATCTTGTGTGTGGTCTTCAAAGGGAGACCATGTAACTTTCAAAATAATAAATAAGCAATAAAGTTCACCATTGCTTAGTTCAATACACTTAGAGTGTTGCTGCTAACACCTTACCTGCTGTGTTGTGATGAGTAGCTTATGCTCACTAATGTAAGCAAACTTTAGCATGCTAGCTTTCTTTTCTCACCTAGTACAACTGACGTTACTAAACATTTCACTGACTTCATGACTCTTGTTATGCAACTATTGCGCTACTCTTACATGATATTTCAGAATAATTTCATGACAAAAGTAAAATGAGATAACTCCTTACCTCAACAGGAGACATACTAGCACCATACACTTGTTTATTAGTCAGGTTGCCTACTGATGATGTCTGTAATGAGCTGCAAACACAACACTGACATATCATCAACTTTTATGTCGATAGCGAACTTGTTAGCGAAACATTGCTAATTTACACACACAGCACAGCAGATATGGAGCAGCATTAGCATCCTACCACCTGATGAATTTAATTCCAACATTTACTTTATTTCTGGCTCTGTATTGCATTCTGAGTTAAGTATCTTGCTCTTTAGCTGCTAAATGCTGCACTACAGGTATGTCCACCTAGTCAGTCTGTCACTTCAAGACCCTGCAAAGTTCTGTAGAGCTGAGGGGAACTACAGACTCAGGTGATAATTCTTTGTTTGTCTTTCATGTGTAATAATGTGATTTATTGTAATATAAGAATATAGTTCTTGTCCGAAATCACTCATTTGTTCACTCATCCACTACTCCCCATATAATAGACACTCAATAGCTAATGGTATAGTGAGCATAAAATTGAGATGTTGGAAATGTACAAAAAAAATACTAATTTAAGGGCAAAATAATGGCTAAATTTACAAATTCAGAGTTCAGATATTCAATAAAACGGCAGACAGTACTATTAGTATTGTGCACTATAGTGTATATAGGGGATTATTTTGTCCATATCATCTTTACTTTAAAGCAACTGAAAATCAACATACCATAATTGCCACTTGCAGTCACAGTGGCCATTGTTCAGCAAAAGTTACATATAGTATCTTAATAATTTTAAAACAAGCTTCATAAATCTGACATTTTTTTCTCTTAATCAGTGACTTGAAATAAAGTAGAGCACCCCATGTCAAGGTGTTAATTGTTTGAAAGCTGCCACTGCAGAAATCTCACCCTAATGTCACTGTTTTTACTAGTTTGCTAGTTTGCTAGTTCGCTAGAAAAATTAGATCATTAGCATGAGAAGATAATGATATTACTTCCCAGCTCTGCGGGTGAGCTAGCGCAAGTGGTGCTGTTTCATATCACCTATGATGTCACCAATTCACTGAGAGGGTCATTCAAATTAACTATCTGAGAGGTAAATTCACATCTAAAAAGAGAAAAAGAAACCACAGATACAGATAGATTCTCTCACATGCATGACACTACTCTACACTCTGAATAACTAATTACATTTTGGAGGGGAATTTGACAGAGATATGTGCGAGGATATGAGCAAAGACTGTGAGTAGGTGTGTGTTTTGGCAGCGGTGGTGGTGGTTGTGGGGGGGGGGGGGTTATGGAAGTACAAATGATTAATGTGAGTCACGTCTGTCAACACTGTATGAGTTATGTGTTTGCACAATGCTAATTACATAGAGTACAGAAAAAGGTCAAACACCATGTTCAAAGGAGAAAGTGAACCGCATGTCAAAAGCCAACTTTCATTTTACCTCTGCAGCACAGCTTGATGAAGATATATTGAAGTTGTAGTTAATGCATTTTTAGCATAGGCAGCATTCCTGTGAATTCAATCAAAATACATCCTAAAGATAACATACAAATCCAAGTAGATCTAGAGGCTCAGGTAAAGGAGAGGAGGAATTTAGAAGGGGATGTTTTATTTCTAAATTCAAAGTGGCAGCACCCACACTCCACTGCCTAGTGCGCCTATCATAGGAAATAGTGTAATAGGTATCCATTTGTCAAATTAGATCTGAAGCTGATATTGAGGTAAGACTGTTCATATCTCCTATGGGATTCCATCAGGCAGTGAGGATATTTTCAATAGGCATTAATGCATTTTGCAGTCTCATACCGCTTAGATTTGATAGCAGGCTGGAGACTTCACTGTGCTGGAACTAGCAGACTGTCTCTTCTTCTATCTTTCGTTTTCTTCTCCCTCTGCCATATATCATTTGCTCTTCTCTCTTTCTGAAAGAACTCTTTTCACCTAGTCCACATACTAATCCCTGCCCATCAGAAAAGAACTCACTTTCGCTTCCTCTGAGGTATTTTCTGTTGATAAAAGAAAGGTTATAGTTTTTTCTCACCCATTAGAATATGTTAGCTGCTATTCACAGACGTGGCTCTTTGAAACTGTGGGAACTGATTGCAGTCATTACTATGATGCATTGTTATTTTAACCCATTTGAAGTTGGGATCACATTATAAATCCAAAACTTGACATTTAGGCTCCCACTGCATAACATGTTTTGAAGTCTTTCTATTGCTAGATGAAGCATTTAGAAGGCTATCTTCATAACAGACATTATAGCAGTAATTAATTGACAAGTGCATGTTATCCAAGGCAGCATATACAGGACCGTGAGTGCATATATTTTGAGCCTACATTGACACAGCAGAGATGTATAATTCAATCTCTAACAGTGAAGTACTGGAGGCTGTTGACTTCTATAGGGAATCAAATTGCTTGTGGCGTATGCTATGTTAATGCCATGATCTACCTATAGCTATACATCAAACCCCCTTACTCTATATTAGTGGAGTAGTATTTATGCCATACTTGAGCCACTGATCAACATTATAGGATGCTTGAATGGATAAAAGCTTTATAGATTACTTTCTTAGGGTGTGTTTGGAGTTTATTCAGACTCTGGTGCATTTACTCCTCTGGGTTGATTTGTCTGGATAGGTTTGAATGTTTGAATAATGCCTTCTCCAACTTTGGTGGCACCAAATAACTACAGTGAGAGACCTGAAAGTTTTGGTCTTGGTCCTGTTTCAAGTGAACGAATCCATCATAGTTAACTGAACTTAATAAGTCTGAAATTAAGTGTCTTTTCTTTACCACCAACACCAAAGCCACTGAAATCTTTGAGCTCAAAACAAGCAACTTTGGGCATTTTCAGACCTCTCCTGTTTAGTGTGGTTGAATCGGACTCAACACAGCAATTGTACTTGGGTGCAGACCAAAACAACCATACCAAGACCACATCATCAAAAGGTCTCCTAAACAAATTCTGGAGTGGTTTGTTTGTGGTTGGAACGTGATCGGACCTCTTTCCTGCCCAACTACTTGGCGTATCCTGCAAGTTTGCGGTAAACAGTTCTTGTAGCCAGGTAGGCTTTACATGCTGGGGTGCGGATGAGCGAAATTAGTAGTTACTAGCAGATAGCCAGAGATATGAATTGGACGTTCATTGGACTGGACGTTCTTACATGGTGTGTAGTGATGCATTTTGGTTTGTTTAACAGCTTATCCAATGATTCAGACCAGAGCAAACAAGCTATTGGTCTGAAAACGCCCTTAAACACTCTAATAAACAGGCTACAAGTGCTCAAAGAAAGGCTCAAAGAAAACAATCTCTAGAGTGTGTAAGAACTTGAAAATGTTCAACACATAATTATGGGTTATGGATTTGCTGTCCTGGTGGAAACAAAAAAAAAAACATACAATGTCATCATACACTCCCTCCTGGATACACATATCTCAAGACTTTCATCACCTGTGGCAAGCAACGTGTGTTAAATTGTTTCATTTTGTCTAAATGGCTTTAATTAGCTTCCATTTAATTGATAGAGGGAGCTGATGCCCTGGGCAAAACTCTCGGGTGCCAGAGTTGAGCAACTTTCTATCAGTTAACACTGAGGCATAGCTCTAATGAAGGCCGTTTTACACTCTGCACATCAGGTGCCGTCTGAAAAAGGCCTCCACTGGTAAAGAGAGATGAAAGCATATGCTTTTACATTTTTTAAAACATAAGAGAAATGGTAATGTACTCTGTGCATGTCCAACACTGCAGAGAAGCAGAGAGGTAGGAGGAAGATTTTCACTCTTGACAGTTTCATGAAGACATGAAGTCATTTGTGTGCGTTTTTATCAGGAGCTGTCACATCAGACGCATGGTACAGTTTATCTGCATGCAGTCACATATCACAAGGCACCTAAGTGTGACAGGGAGGGGCTCTCAAAAGGCAATTGCAGGACCTACATGTCTAAGAGGAGCACAGAGGCACATGGCCCTGCATGTAAAATACAGAGGATACACACATACACTCACATGTGCACACATGCACACACAAATCCTGGTTAATCTCAGACTTCATATTTGGCAAAACTACATGAGATGAGCAAAAATTGATCTAATTTGATGGATCTTTATGAACCATTCTACTTTTGATATATTCACTCAGTCCCATTTGGTTGAGTGATGCATCTAGCCCAGATTGTCTGAATATGCCAACACTCAAAGGTGTGTAAGATTTAGAGGCATCTAGCAGAACAGACTTGGCAGAAATGGAAGATAATATTCATAAGTATGTTTTAATTAGTGTATAATCCCATGAAAATAAGAATCATTGTGTTTTCGTTACCCTAAAATAAGCCCTTTATATCTACATAGGGAGCGGGTCCCTTTCCACGGATGTTGCGCCGCCATGTTTCTACGGTAGCCCAGAACAGACAAACCAAACACTGGCTTTAGAGAGGGCCTTTGCTTTTTTTGGCGAGTGTCACGGCCACTGTAGGTTCTCCTACATGCATGGAAGGGAAGCTAGATGCCACTAAATCCTACGCACTGGTCCTATAAATGCTGAAATGGAACACATATCTGTTATGTATTCATATTTAGCTCACTCACTTTAACTGAAAAATTAATTTCACTGTGTTTATGGCTGTTGTCATATGAATATGATATTATTTAATTCCCAAACCTGACAAACTAACCAACTAACAGCCATCCTTCACACTTTCTGTTAGCTATTTTAAATATAAACATTTCTTATTTATTTATTGTTATGAACATACAGAAAATGTCAAGGATGATAAACTATGACATTTGTAAAAGATATAATAATAGATAGAATAATACATTTATATTAGTGATGGTTTACTGATAACTGGACACAGTAAGAATTTAGTGACCAGCTGAAGGTATCTTTAATACAACAGATTCACTGATACAGGAATCACAATTCTCCAATTTAACCCAATTACGGACACTACTTTATATTGATGATTGTGCTGGTGCTGGCGCCTGCCTTCTGGTGCTCTACTGTGTACAATAGAGAATAGAGGAAAATGGATTGTCTAGAAAAATTGGCTAGAATAACTGTAACATATGAAATAGAACTCAATTAAAATAACAAGCCAAGATAAAACAAACATGTTTAAACCTAGAATGCTGCAGTTGCAGGGCATCGTAACCCGCTGAGCCACTGTGAATGTTTACTCATAGATGTCATTCAAACGACAGAGGGGGTGAATTCCACTCAGCTTGACTTCTCCCTCGTGCCACCAGTCCTCTGTGCACCCATTACTGAGCAGACTTAGTAAACTGAACTAATCTTGTTTGATTAAGTACAGACTCCGGGCTTATGATACAGCAAAGACAAAGGTCATTCTTCATAATGCAATATGACATCGCAGCTTGAATTGTTGAGGCAGTATGTCGTGGCAGCATGCATGCATGTGTGCAAATAGTGCGGGGTTAGGAGGGGAGTAGGGACAGTAATTGCACATCATTCCTTTAGATGGATCTGAATGCGGTCTGACTGTAAAATGTGAGTGCTTACTGGAAAGTTAGCACTGTATTATCGCTGCAAAAGTGCTCAGAATTTCTGAAGGCCAAAACACACCGGCAGAATGTTTTGGACTTGAGTGACCTGAGTGGATTTACTGTGTAATAATAATCACACTTCTCAGTATGTAACATGTCATATATAGATGCATAGAAAGTAGCTCTGAATCATTTCAGGGGCATTTCGGAAATTAGCATCTGTGGACATTAATAGCTTGGAAGATTAGACAGTAATAATTCATGCATAACCTTGGCTCGCCAGTGAGTGAAAAGTTTATTTTGGCAGAGAAGCAGATGATGATATGACCTGTGTGGGTATGCGGTATCAATAGTCTATGGGTTCGTTAAAGAATAAGGGAGAGGATAACTCCATCTTATTAAAACAATTCCTGTCTCCTAAGTTGTGCTGAGGTGATGCTCTGTTTCATTTTCATCACAAGCCATCGTTGAACCGCGACAAAGCCCAGGATTTCCTGTCCCCTAAATGCTTTTGACTGGAGGAAGCATCGCAGTAAGACACAGACAACAAGCTGACAGTAAAGATATCTACAGTCCTACAGTATACAGAGGGCCAGCGTCTGACTACTATCGACTGTGTTTGCAACAAGGTGTCAGGGCTTTGCAGTCTCATCATCAGGCATAGTTTCACATGAATATGCAAAGTGTTGGAACTGCCAAGCTGCCAAAAGCTGGAGTAGAGCAGAACTGGTACAGCGCAGCCGATCGCTATTGTGGGGATCTAAGCTCTTCCACTGAAAGTACGTGATTTATTTTTTCATACCAAGGCGAGTGCTCAGTTGCCTACAAATGGAGTGATCAAAGAAAATCTGCTATTTACTGCAATCTTGTTCCAATACTGCTGTGATTTTGTTCCGTCCATTGCTTTTTCCACTTATGACAAACCCGCTCACTAATAGGGCTCCGTGGGGGTTTAACTGTGCCTGAGAAATGTCATTTTGAAAGATCATATTTGGTTTTCAGGGAAAATCGTTTAACACAATGATTTTTTTAACTATGTTGAGCAATGTCCAAGGTAAATTTATTTACAAAATTCCTTCTGGTTATGTTGCAGCGCAAATGAAGGAGGAGTTTTTTTCCCCTTCCTCTAACAATGATGAAACAATTTATTTAAGTCAATATCAGATTACAAAAACAATTACCACATTTGTTTTCCACAATATTGTTAAATGACTTATAATCCATTTACGTCTTTGGGCATTCATTTCACAAACAAGAAGTAGCTCATTCAAGCTTCAATTTGTGCGCTTCTAGACCCAAATGTTTGCAAAGCTACTTACCAGCACTTCTCTGCAGGGAATGCAAAGCTCGCCTTGTTTATAAGAGAGGGAGAAATATAATTTGAATAAGCTTTTAATCTGTGGAGAGATGATCCAAAGGACTCAGCTGCCGCTGCTTCCCATTTCAGGACACAATCTCCTTACAATGATGGGACTCTATTATCATTCTGTGGCACATACACCAGTGAACAAGAAGAAAATCATCTAACGAGTAGAAAGAAGACAGCAGGAGAGACGGCAAACCTACTGTACTGCTCACTTTTTGAACAGCTTCAAGGATATAGGAATTTATTCGATACAATATTATTGCTAAAACAAAAAATACCTCAAGGTACCTCAGGTTTTTGTCTTTTACCAAAGTCAGTCATCATTCACATATCTCAGATATACCCAGCGGTAGAAGTAATGGGTTACATTTGCTCTTGTTAATGTAATAAAGTCTGGGTTTTTTTGTTGCTGTTTTTTTTTTTTTTTTGCATACTTTTTTGAAAATTAGAAATCACTAATTTTGCCTTTTATATTTCAAATATTGTAATTTGCTCCATTTTAAGTTGCATTTATTGAAGAGTAAGAAAAAAAGTGTGTTCTTAGTTGCTATTATCCACCAGATGCACTCAGACTTTTCTTCCACGGTTGCAGATTATATTTAAGGACCACTTGATACGCTGTTGCTTGCTACAGTGACTCTTATAGTAACTAAGTGCAAAAGCGAACTGAAACTCAGAGCAACATTTGTCTTTCAGTCCAATTAATGTTACATGCAGCCTCAATATGCAGGCCACTCTGCTTGACAGATTTATTGGTTCTCGTTTATGTCAACAGCAATTTATGTTTCTTGGCTTTTTGGTAAAGGTTCCTAGGTTGGCAATGTAATGCTGAAGTTTATTTGCTGTGTTTGCTCAGTGTGACTTGTGCACTTATTTAAGTTATGTCTATGGGATTCCGAGGCAGCAGCACACACCGATGGCGGCAAGCTCCTACACAGGGTAGCACAGCCATCGGGTTTAGTATCTACTAGGGGTGTGCCTGAATACAAATACGTTATTCGGCAAAGCACAAATAGTGGGGTTTTTTTACAAATATTTACATATAAAATATACAAATATTTTAAAAATTATTTGTTTTTGAGAAGAAAAAAAAAAGTTAGATACCAGTGCTCAGGTTGATTACATCACTATCTCAGTCTCTCCCCGCTGCTCCACTGTTACGTCTATCAGCAGATCTCAATGAGGGGAGTCGCATCTACCTGCTACATGACGCACATTTCCTAATTTGGACATCACTTCCGGAGTTGGGGGTGTTCCCCAGAGATAAAGCTGAGCTACTGACACAAGCGAAGTGCTCCCAAGGGACTCTCCATAACCTGCTGTTCCCCTTCTCCTTTCCACAAAATTAGGTTGTAAAAAATAGGCAATAAAAGTGAAAAGTCCAAAGCAATAATCACCTTTGAAGTTTTTCCCTACACGCCACACGGTGTGCTGTCTCTGCATTATGGCTTAATAAAAAGACTCTTAGACTCTTAAGACTCTTTCCACTTTTATTCAAATACAAATACAAATAATTTTGCTGCCTCAACAAATACAGATACAAATACAAATACTGGGCCCTCTGCACATCCCTAGTATCTACCCAAGGACACATGCAGACAGGAGGATCGAACCACCAACCTTCTGATTAGTGAATGACCTGCTCTACCACAGCCCCCCCCAACAATCCATTTGCTATGGCTTTAATTAGTTTCAGCAGTGACAATACGTTGCAATATGATGCCTCACTGTGTGTGCCCAGTTTAATTTAGAGGGAAACATGATGACATGGAAATACAGACGAAAGTGTACAGTTATCATCAAAGCACCAGTTGTGTAATTTGTAATGTTGAAACTCTCATCCATGAGTCAAACAGAAGGTGACGTGAACGTGAACATCCACTATAAAAATATAAGCATTTTCTGCGGTTTACCGCTTTGCTGAGAAAGTCCACTTACTGTGGATTCCATGTCCAGTTTGGGATTTGACCGTCATTTTGTGGTTGTTTACTCCTGTTTAAAAGAGCATGACGGCCCAGATGGGACCTCAGCCTCTAGATAAATGTAGAAATAGAGCACAGAAAATTGGAAACATTACAAATTCAACTGTATGTCCATCAAAAATGTCTAAGAGTGCTTGAGAAAAAAGCAGATTCTTGTCTGCATTTCAGGAACCATTTCAACTTCGAGTCCAAAAATGGCACCTTTGATCAGTTGTATGCTATCATACTGTTCAGATTCTAAATATATAGGTATATGCCGACATGTTAATGCACTTTGATTTGAAGACTAAATAGTACATTTTCAATAACCTAGTTTTTGCTTTTATCTAACTACATTACCTGAGTTACATTTCTTTAAAGTAACATGGAGCTCCAGTTCCATTCTTGTATATACTGTACTATAGATAACACAGAGGACTTAATATTTCAAGTGACACATTAAAGATACACAAGTGAAGTTGGGGGAAGCTGTCATGAAGCCCACTTTCTGCTGCTGTAACAACGGGTGCAGCATTGTGAGTTTTTGAAAAGAGCATGGTTGAGATGCCCATTTTCTTCATTAGCTTCCATTGTTGTGACAGGCTGGCGATGAATTGGCTGAAATAGCTGAGTCACGTAGATATGGAGTTTGAGGACAGACTGCACTTGGCTCATTACCGCTCTATAAGACAACAAAACAACTCTTAGCACTTGATTTTTTTTTTAGAAAATTTAGACAATAGACCATAAAGTGCACTTGAAATCACTGAGTTATCATCAAGGCTTTTTATTCGGCTGTAATTATTTTTATTGCAAATGTTTGTGGGGGGAAAAACACTATTCATAAGCAGCCAGTGTGCAGCTGAGATTTCAGAGGGCAGAATTAAACTTGCAAATTTTTATCATCTTGGATTAATGCCAATACATATTCACCACCAAAAACAAAATTAATGTTGAACCCACTCAGGGAGAAAAGATGGAAATCAGGGCAGTTCTAAAGAAACTGATTGCGGGGGGGAGGGGGGTTGAAAGTGACACTCTTCAAATACACATCTACTGGTGTAATTCTTCAGTTGTGTTATGAGTTGGATGCTGACAACAATTACATGGACAAAGAAACACGAAGAGTTCAAGATAACACTTTATTGGTATTCCTGATTGCGGCACCATGCTTCAATGTAACTTTCACATTATGTTCCAATCGGGATGATAAGAAATGCAGCAAATGAGAATGTGTCCTAAATTCATCTCTCCTTGGGGATTAGAAAGCTTTTTTCTGCTACAATCTGGAAGAAAAAAAAAGGTTCCTGATGGAGGCAAAAATTCTACTGAGAAAAACCATTTTCTGCAAACATGATATTCTGCCTGAAGAAGCATCAGTTTAAAACCGTACAGGATCTAACACTGAATCAGCAGGAGCCTGAATCAGAGAGAAATCAGTGGGTGTGAGCAGGTATGTCAGTGGAGTTTAGTCACCACATTAGGTCAGGATTATTGACCACGGTGATTTACTTCAACCCATTTAGTTTCTGGCAACGCTGAAATCCTCTTCATTTGCAGAATTTCACAGATAGATAGATAATGCTGAAAGGCATCCGGCATCCCTCACTTTGCTGCTGCTTCACTGCTAAGCAGCTGAGCGGAAGTGTAATTATTGTTCAGGCAATACTTCCAATCTCAGAAAAATGGCAAAATAGATAAGGCTTGCTATGGAAATAATGTAACACTGCTAGTTATTTACGTTAGATACAGTGTAAATAGGTGACAATACATCAAGCCACTATAGTATGCATATTAAGACTGTACATATTCTGATATGTTTACTCTAGCGACATAATGTCCTCAGTAATGAATGCACTGGCTTGTAGTAATGAAACTGCTTCTTGAATAGCTTCCTCAAAAAGAAAGAGGTTTTTTTCTCCATTACTAGCCAATTTCCTGTATATGAGCAGGCCCATTTGCTGTGTCGCTTTAGGTCTGATGACTAATGCTAATAAACTCTCCTCTGCAAAGTACACCTCTGCTCGTGTATCAACATTGTCTTTTTTTGTATGCTGATAATTGCCTTACAGTATGCCCCCTGTCTCCGCGATGAATCATTGCTTTCACCGTCACGTCTCAGACTCATGTTTACCTCAGAGATTGCATCAAAAACACTGGAGCCCCTCCTCAAAGTTATAACGCCGCTTCTCTCCGTGAAGAAGCTTGGGGGGTATCAGATAGTGAGCCAATCACATTTCATTTTGTGCAGCCAGACACCCTGTGTTCAGGGAGGTTTCACATACCCAAATTTGGATGTATAAACTCTGAAGATGAAGCGCTGAGAAAATCAAAAATTGGTTATATTGTTTTTATGCATTTGCATCTGCCTTTTGTGCATGCCTCAGTTTGTGCATCTGCAGATGTGTGATGTTCAGATAACAATGTTAGAACGATAACAGTTTATAAGATAGAGCTCTCAAGATGTTGCCAGTGCAAGCTGCACATATTAAATGTGGAAATAAAACCAACAGCATCCCTGAGAGTCTTTCCAGACTTTATTTTAGGGTGTATCAGGACCCTGTATAATAAAGGCAAGTTTAATAGGCTGCTCTGAGGGATGAAAAGGGTTCCTGACACCAGCTAAGCCCCTGAGAACACCTAGCAGCAAAGGATTTTGGGCCAGAGAGCAAGAGCCTGTGCATAGTCCCGATGATTATCCTGTTCCCTGCGAGCTGCATGGCATGAGGAGCATGGAGTTGGTACCTCTCAATTAACATCATCATAACCACACTCGAGGGGTTTACTAGTGCAGGGTGCTGGTGTATGTGTGTAAGGGATAACAATATCCAGGGGATGTCAAACAGATTTTTTTCCCCCCATAAAGCCATCATGCTGTGCTTGTGGCCGCCACATCACCTCTGCCAATTGAAAATCAATTAATCAGCTCAAAGTCTTTGCGTCTGCTAATGGACTATGTGTGCTTGGATTGATAAGGCTCGTCGTTGCTGTTAATGCTGTTATACGTCCGTCTCTATTATATTTCAACAAGAGCTGTATTTTTAATCTGGCTGATCTGGAGCAGACAGAAAGCAATTTGTTCAGGGTTAGAAGTTAATTAGCTTGCACCTCATGTTTTGTTCCCAAATGCAACTTTGTGGTAAATTTAAAATGTATTTTGCTCCCCATTCGCTGGAGATTATGAGGCATTAGTCCGACATGGTACTGTATGGCTTTAAGGAATAGTTGGACAGTTTAAGAAATATGCTTATTGGCTTTCTTTGTTGAGTTAGATGAGAAGAGCGATGTCACTCTCATGTCTGTACGGTGAATATGCTGTGAATGCCAGCGGCTGGTTAGCTTAGCTTAGCATTAAGACTGGAAACAAAGGGGACATAGCTAGCCTGGCTCTGTCCAGAAGCAATAAAATCTGCCTATGGGCAGCTCTGATGCTCACTAATTAACTTGTTAAATCTTTTGTTTGTTTAATCCGTGCAAAAACCTGTGTGTAAAAATGACAGGGATACAGTATGTGCGTATTTTGTGAGTGAGACCAGTTGCTAGGCAACCAGCAGAGACTCCAGGATGTTACTGGTTACTGGTGGAATGGTTGTATTTACACTCAGTAGACATACTGTATAGTGTGTAAACTAGTCCTTTATGCTAAGCTAAGCTAACTGGGTGTAGGCTGTAGCTTCATACGTAGCGCACAGAAAAGCGCAAGAAAGCAAAAAAGCATATTTAAAGTGTTCTTCTTTTGTTTATCTGCTTATCTCCACAGTTACTTAGTGTTTGCAAGCACGCTTTATTCTCCACAACTCTTCTTTTTCTACATTGCTATTTCATCCTTGCACACATTCCTCTGTGTCCTTTTGCCTCCAGCCAAAGCTAAGTCCAGTCCATCGTTCTCTGTCTATAAGAGCTTCCTTCTCCTTATCATGTCATATGAAATTATCTTCCTCGATCTAATACATCCCTGTCTCCAGCTGCCTATCTTTGCTCCATCTCTATCCATCAACTACTCTTCCTGCTAGGTTCCTTATAGCCCCCAGTCCAATTCCTCCCCCCTTCCGCTCTTTCCTCTTTCACCATCTTTCCTTGGTTTCCCCTTGGCCTTCCGCTTGCTTTCCATCCACTATCTCTGCTTCACTTGCCTCAGGGCAGTCTGTATGTACACGTTATATATTTGTGTGTAGCTTTCCTGCAAGACTAGGCCACAGCAGAGGGATGGGGTTTCTTCAGAGGTCAGACCTGTGATGGACATGCTGGCCAATACTGACAGTGACTCACAGTGCTTCGAGGCAGCTCGCGGTGGCCTCTAGCCCGGATCGCCTCCCGTCAATTCTTGTGACAGTACACAGGATCTTATCAGGGTGGCTGGGCCTGTTTGGCCTGGGTGTACAGACAGTGCAAGTGTGGAGAAGAGAGCACAGAAGAGAAGACTCATCTTTTAACTGTCCCTCTACAGATGATGCAGACTTTGTGGGTGACAACCCGGTGTCACCTGTACAAAGGCAAATCAGCTGCTCTCACCACCCTGTTGTCACCCTCTAGACACTGTCACCCCCGCGCACAAGTTGATCAAATGTGTCACTGCCACTCAGTCGCAAACACACTGAAGTACACAGGCAAGAAAGCACATGGTCCCAAACGAACACCTGGCAGGTGTGAGTGACAGCAGCATACACCGAACGAACACAGCAGACACAATTGAGTGACAGAGATGTCACTTTCCTCAACAATGTAATTAAAAGCTACAATAATTGCCTACAAGAAGTGAGTGAGGCTATTATGCTGTCAGGGGGTTGAGGATTTAAGACAGCCGTATTGTAAAGGCTCCTTCTTGATGATGTAAAATCACTTTTTTTCTTACCTACAGTTGTTACAAGAAGTCCCTTGGCCTCCTGTCCCTCCTCTTATCCATATTGGAAAATGGATTCATTGTGTTGTGCACTCTGGCACCCCCGTTTTCATTATCATCTTTAACAACTGTCTGTGGCGTGTTTACAAGGCCGCTCATTTGAAATCATGGCATCAGTTTTCTTCATCTCTGGAGCCACTCACAGCAGAGGAGCTCTACCCCCTAGTGGCCGGCGTACGTAATGCAGCTGGGATGCCACTATAATAATGTTGCCTCAATGCCAGAAAAAAGCTTGGTTGCGCACCACTGAGTACTTTCACTCATATTTATATGAATGATATGGTTTCTGGGGCTCCCTTTTCAGGTTTGCAGCTTGTCAAACACATGCTGAGTAATCGTAATCCAAAATAGCAAAACATCCAAAAAAGCACCTTAATTGCGAAGAGTATGTGAAATTGGGTTTGAGGGCTTAAGTCACTGGTGTGTAGTGAATCCATGCATGTGTAGGCAAGATTACTTATTGTGCAGCCTGATCATACATATGCAAATGTTCTCTCAAGATCCCAGAGCATTGAAAGAATTACAGCTAGCATCCGTCACACTGAAAGACTGTATACTGGCCCATATAATCACTCAGCTGAATTGAGGGCAAGTGGGAGAGAAAGGAAGTGTTTTTCTTTCTCTCCACATCGCCATTCAAAGACCAGAGAGAGATCCGATGTACTGCTGCACAGATGCCTTTGAATCACTTTCAAAGACCTTTTTACCAAGCACGCCCCCCTGCACAGTGATCTGGTACAGCTTTTTGGTAAATATTTGATAGTGTGGCCTTGTGTCTTTGAGACATGGAGAACGTCCGCGAGGAGTTGTTTTTAGGTCAGCTCCAAGACAGCTCTTCTCCTTCTTCTTCTTCTTCTCCTTCTTCTTCTTCTTCTTCTCCCTCCTCCTGCTCACTCCCGGTGTAAACTGCAAAGGACAGGATGTGATAGGTGGAGGAGATTTGTTTGAAATTTGCCCCAGTTCAGAGGGAAAAAAGCGCATCAAGCTTGTGAGTGTAAGTGTGTCAAGACATAACGGAGGACGCCCCCTGCTTCTCGCTTTTCCTCCCGTAGGGGACACAACCGATTCAGGGCTTTCATCCATGTTAAACAATGAGCCACCTTCTGTGAGAGAACAGAGAAGTAGAGATAACCCTGACTCAAGAAATTATGTTTGTGGATTCAGATTTGGGGGTAAACATTTATGAAAACACTGCCAAAAGTTGTAGTATGGCATCCTGTATTGAATCACTGTAACATCACATCATATAGTTTCTATCCTAAATTAAAATACAGTATGAGCTGTACAACTACTATATATTTACTTTAATTTACATATGTATCACTACTAATACCAACTAATATATAGCTGTAGCATCATTAATTTCATTCCTGGATCAAATATTGAAAACAATTTCCATGTTTGCATTACATGTATCCACATCTAGCCAAATAAATTGCAGATTGTACCTTTAGACTGAGCAGCATTTACTTTGAAGGAACAGCCACACAGGGCACATTCTTAGAAATTCTTATGAGGTGACCATTAAAATTCACACATGCAGCTTTTGCTTGAAATAGCTGTCTCAATTCGATGATTTAACACTTCCTGACAACGTTTTTGTACAGCTGTATTATCAGACTTGTTCTGTGTGTTGACGGAACACTCCTGGTGTTGCTAAGTAGTCAGACCGCCCACAGACTTCAAAGTAATGGTGAGAGAGACAGACTATGTGTGTGTGTGTTTGGGGATTGGGGAACCAGTTGGTGCCATAAGCGAGGGGTCATGGGGGACCCAGTTAATGGGAAATCGTTATGTAAATCCAATCTAATTAAAATTAGAAACACGTTAGACAAGTCTAAGGTATGGATGGGGAGAAGGGATGTTAAATCATATTATTACTGTGCATCATTTGCATAACCTGATTCACCGTCATGCAGCATTTCTCTTCACACTCATATCTGGTTGCATCTCTGAATAAATCCAAACAAATAACTGAGCCGTGTTATTGGGCTCAAGTGTAGAACCATCTCGTCTTTGAGCTGTACGACTTATTGCATGAGTTTCTCTTTCCCAAAGTCCCAAAGTAAACTTGCATTATTATCTCCTGACAATGTGTGCAATTGTCGTCGTTAAGAAAGAACACAGGGAGATAATCAGTGCTGCATCACGCAGACTAGAGATTTGAATGAGGCCTTAGTCGCCTCCATTGCACCTGACAACACGTCAAATCTTCCCTCTACCTCATGGTCAGGATTAACCTAATAGCTCATATGTATGAGAGCCAAGCCGCAGGCTTCTAGTTTACGCCATGATTCCAGAGCCTGATTAGAGGGCTTAACTCTTTTACTCTGATACATGAGCCTGTGTGGGTGTGATGTACAGTATGTGTATGTGTGTAGACGAGAGAGAGAGGGAGACTTTTTAATTTAATCTATTTCAGTGTCATGCATTCATGCATCTCCAGCCCACATGGGATTACCAGATGGATGCACATATCATCTTGCAGTTCATACTGTAATTTCAAATGTGTTTCTAATTATGAGTATTTTTAATTTGTAATTAATACTTTTGGACATCTTCTCATTAATTGGACAGATCAATGTATACATGGGGGATGAGATGTGGCAAGCATCATGCATGAGATGTGCATAAACATTCGTGTATATTACTATGTAGTTTAGACTACACTGTTGCCAAACTAGGAGTGCATCGAGGCATTGCAGGAATGACCAGAGGGGAAAATGTGGGGCAGAGCTTAAGCTGAATGAATTTGACTCACTAGGGAACCATAAACAAGAGTGCTATGATGCTGGCAAGGCTCTCAAGTTGGTTGTAAGATTTATTCAGGAGATGTTCATCAAGCTAACACATCACTCAAAAATAAAATATGAAGAAACATATCTTACTCTCAGATTCAATGTCAGTATAAGAGGGAAGCCTTAAGTGGTAGTTTAGGCACTTTAGTTTTTACTTGCATTTTTCATTTGCACAACAGAAACTAATGGGAAACATGCAGGTTCATGGTGCCTATAATGGTATTTCAATCAGACTTTAACAAGCTCCTATTGTGACAATATGGGCCTTTTACACAGCCACCATTTTGATTTGTCAGAGTAGGAAAAGCACAGGTGTCATTAATAACATTAATGACAGCTCTGTTCCATTTACTGTCAGTATCCCAGTAAGCAATGCCACTAACGCCAACAAGCACAAAATGAGGACCCTGCAAACGTAAATGGAATGCAGTCATGACTGAAGTTGTTAATTACAACTGTGGGTTTGTCTTTGTTAGTAGTTGATAAAAAAGCAATCAGCTTACATGTTAGGGGGTTGGGACATGACATTTTTTTCAGCTTCCAAACAGGAGCATGAGAGAAAACATTTGGGAACCACTGGATTCGACTATCAGACTACATTAGACTATTTAGTTGTCACTCTTTAGTTTTTTGCCAAGGTAATGGAGTACTATATTGGAATATTCTGTATTACAGTTATTCAATCTGCCAGTGTCGCATTGTTTCAAGGCATTGTTGTAGCACAATCTCTTCTACTTTGATCAATTACAGTCATTTTGAACAAGTCATTAAAAACAGGAAGAAAAGGAAACAGATCTCATAGATATTTATGAGAAGTCTCCTTAAAAAATATTCCAATATCAATTCTTTGATAGTGCATATTTACATTTCAGGCGTAGAGGTGGGAAAAGTCATATTCATATTTGATTACTATCTCACAAAGTTGATGTTAGTATATCTAAAGTGACTTGCCTTCTGAAGAGTATTACCGTTTCCTTTTAACTCTCAAACACCTGCGGCTTAATCTGAAGTGATGATTACAGGCTATTTATACAGCCGTGTACTGTTTTTGTGTGGTTTCACACGTCTTCACAGGCTTCCACTTCAGTGAGTACAGATCCCAATGATCAACCAGCTAGATGAATGAGTACACACACAGTATAGTCCTGGTCTTTATTTGTCCAAATAAGCTTATATTACTCAAGACAACATGAAGCCACCTTTTCAATATTTTTTTGGTTTATGCTCAAATTTGTACTGTCGGTTACAATTTTCTTGTACCTGTTTTTCTATAAATTCTTATTTTAAAATATTTTATAGATAATGTGTTTTTTTGCATACTTGGAGGAGGCACAGTGGGAAAATATTTCACTGCCATTTCCTTGTATAATGTGTATGTGACAAATAAAAAATAAACCTAAACAGGTAATGAGTTTTCTTCCCTAGTAAACAAACACTTTGCATAATCAACAAAACCTGTGAATCCTCTAAGTAAACAAATAAAGTTATATAATCTGCATATACTGTAGTATTTTACACAGAAGTGATTTTAAATTTAGAAATTAGGATATTAATTTTAAAAATTGTTGTGTATTAAGGGCTTAATAGATTTTTGTCTTTGAATGTGCATGTTTGTGTCTGTATGTTCATGTGTGTGTGTTTTGTGACTCTGTGTGTGTGCGTGTGTGTGAATGTGTGTGTATGTGACTTGGCATGTCTGGGGACTGTCTACGGGGGCCTGTTCAGCTCATGCAGAGTAGTGTTATGGGACAGTATCAGGTTACTTTGCATCAGTGCGCGCAGATAGTCGTGGAACAGTTATTTTTGATCATAGAACAAAGCTTTGTGTGGATTCCTACCTCAGCGAATCTTTTGTGTGTGTACAATAAGTTTGTGTGTCTCAGTGTATATGTGTGCATAGGCATGAGCGTCTTCTCAAGCTCATTTGCAATCGTGTGTTGTATTTTGCGGGGGAACAGCATGTCCCCATCCCTTCTGATCCCCGTCCCTTCTGATGTCTGTTTGTGCTCAGACAGCAAGGTCAGTCTGAGTAAGACAGACAGGCGGGAAGCTCTTCCTCCCCCAGGGCTGCACACACCTTAAGCTGCAGCATGTAGCCAACAGTGACTTAATATCCATCTATGATTAACCTCACATTACTGAACCCAACGTGTTATCGTCTGGAATTCAGAGTCTTTAGGCTACACTGACTCACAGTGTAGCCACATAAAACGCACCATTAAACAATTATGAGGCTTTACAACTGCACCACCTGACCATAAGCACATCAACAGCCAGTGTTGTCTTTAGAGATGGGCATAAGGGGGGTAGATTTTGTAACGGATGTGAGGTGGGCTGATCATCCTGCCAAAGATATTGACCCTTGCTCTCGCTCTGGTTCCCTGGCCTGTTTTCATGTGGTAAGACACTGAGCTGGGGGGGATCTGGATATTTTCCAAATAAGAGCAGCTTGCATAGTTAGGAGAAGTAGCACATGTTATAATGAGCCATATAAAATAAATGTGCTTGATTTTAAAATTCTGTTTGTAGCTAACCTGAATTCAGGACACCAGTTTGGCCACGTGTGTTGCCATGTTGCACCTTGATGTGACAAATATGAGCGGGGGGGGGGGGGGCGTAAAGGCTAAAGGGACATTCACATTCATTTTGAAAAACATTCATCTCCAGTGCATGCCTCCTTTGTTGATGTGTATGTGACTTTTTTTATCTGGCAGTGGTCCTATGCTGATGTGTGCATACACTACGTGGAGCTGCAGTGAACCGAATGTTCAAGTGTGTTGAACTTTGATCCCTGCCATGCTGACCTGTCTGAGTCTGGTCAATAGTTCATCTTCTAGCAACATTCGCACTGGAGCCAGGTTTTTGAAAAAGTCAGATCACCAGCTAATCAGAATATCACCACATTAAAACAAGTCGCACCACACAAACTAATTGTTGTACATATATAGAGAGATTAGTTGTTACTAAATATGCACTCCCCATAACTGCCTGTTACATAGCTAACTGAACCAACTGACAAAACTAATGTTAGCTTGCGAACCTATAACATTTTAAATTAGAGAGGTAACATGGAATATGGTGGATACATCTGACCTGACACTTCATCAAAATGCTGTTTAACGGTGAACTGGGAAGATTTTAAAGTGCATTTCACAAAAATAACACAATATACCTTAAGTTATAAAATGTCATGCCACTAATTTAGTAAATCACTAGTTGTTATTAAGAATTTAGGAAAGAATTTACAAATGCTTGCGTAGCGCAACCCAATTAAAAGCAATCAATGATGTAAACAGGAATAAATAAAGTAATGCAAACCCTTACAAAAGATTGGAGTGCTAATTATAATTTTCTTATCTCTTAAAACAGTTATGTTTGGTAATAATGTTGCAGCTTTTCACTCTACAGTGACTTCCTGTTTACATAATTTATTGTTGTTAATTGGTTAATGTCAAGAGATGTTTCCTAGCATTATTGAAGTCTTGACTAGTTTGACATTTTGTACGTTTTAATGGTGATATAGTAAAAAGTAGCAGCGGGCACAGCTCCAAGTCTTGAACAGAGTACCGGGTGCACGGTTGTGGCAAGGATGAAACAAACACAACACCAGCAGTCATGGATCTTCTTATTATTTATTGTGGACAGAAATGGATGCACTTCAGCCAAAAGCTATCATCATTGTTACATTTTAATGGTGCAAACAAATTCAGTAAATCACTAGTGGTTACTAAGAACTTAAGGACGACTTTACATACAAACTCAGTAGATTTATGTATCCTTGGTATATCCCAATACAGATGATGACATGTCATAAAACTTCCATATAACTAGTGTGCTATTTGCCACTAAGTTAGCTCCCCCACTCCCCAG
Organism: Thunnus thynnus; assembly: GCF_963924715.1. NCBI lineage: Eukaryota > Metazoa > Chordata > Actinopteri > Scombriformes > Scombridae > Thunnus > Thunnus thynnus. The sequence goes on along the minus strand of NC_089539.1, from coordinate 10,866,775 downwards.
CAAGAATCCTCCACTGAGCGAATCACATGCAGTGCAAGAGCCTTGTCTCTCCACAATAATATGAACTCCCCTGAAGCTGCTCTAAGTGCAGGTCAGCATCTGCTCATAAATCACTCACCCAAATATAATAAATATCTTCCCTTTCTCTGTAGTCGACTTCACAACTTAATACTTCCTCTGGTGCAGAATAGCCTCTCTGAAGTAAGTTATGGGGTAATGAAGTGTCATTAAACTAGATGCAATTATTCTTTGAGTGTTCTGTTTTCATGTTTCAAGTGGTTTTGTAATAATCAAAGCTGAATATACTTTGGATGATATTAGAGTTAATTGTCTAGTGGGCATCTCTTTCATTGAGATGTATCAGTGATGATTAATACAAATAGGTCAAGTGTTCGTGCTCACCTGATTCGCTTTTGTGTTTGTGTGTGTGTGTGTGTGTGTGTGTGTGTGTGTGTGTGTGTGCGCACAAGTACGTGTGTACATGTGGCTGGTGTTAGCTGCACCTCTCTCTCTGTTCCAGGAGGTCACAGCTCATATCTTCCTTCATATTTTAAGCGAGAAATTCTCCCAATAAAGCTGCATTTTATTGGTGTCAGATCGTTTGCCTGTAAAATGGTGCATTGACTTCATTCCCCTGCTGTCCTTCTGATTCTTATTCATTTGCAACCTGAGATGCTTTTGTGTGTGTGTGTGTATGTGTGTGCGTGTGTGTGTCTGTGTGTGTGCATCTGTATTTGTGTGAAAAAGAGAAAAATGAGTTCCTGTCAGGAGGCTCTGTGTAATGTGTTCTAACCTTCTAACAAGATAGCTGCATCCTGGTCTGTGACATTGTGACATACAGTGCACAGCTTGGTGTGTGTGTGTACGTGTGTGTGTATGTGTGTGTGTGTGCGTGTGTGTGTGTATGTGTGTGCAGTCGTACCTATGTGTTTTAGCTCAGGGGAGCTAATAAGGCCACCAAAACCAGCAAAACAATGTGTCACAGTGAAGGTCACAAGTTCAGTTCCTGCATGTAATGTCACACTGGTGACATTAAGGCGGACGGCCTCTTTACTCAGCCACCTCGTCACTGCAGACACCATAGCTGGAACACTTTTATGTTCTCTAAGCCTCAATTACAGCATGTAATCTTATTTCCTACAAGTTAATGTTCTCCTTCAAAACATCTGAAGGGCAATCGGCCACACAAGTAGGAAAAACACAGTGGAAATCAGGAGTGGGGAAATCAAAGGATCTTTTTTAAAACTTCTACCTCTTCGCCTTCACTTTTTTTTATTTGTATCATACACATGATTTCATCCAAAGACCCTATTAACCGGCAGGATGAACTTTTGCCCCCCTTTCAGGTACCCTCATCTCTGCGTGTGATGAGGGAGACGAGGTCAGCTGTTTTTATCCCGAGCTGAGACCGTGAGGACCTTGTCGATCAGGTCCCTGGAGAGGCAGCTGTAATAGCATTTTCTGTAGAAATCACAGGACAAGATACAGCCGGGGTGGGGGTCAGCATGTAGGAGAGGATACGAGTGTATGGCCATGGGACTCTAATACAATTACATCCTGATAATCAGTGCTGCCTCAGCCAACGGCTCCTTCAATCAATGTGATGTATGTGAAATTAGAGCTGCTCGTAACCATTTATGGGTCAAACATGTATTGATATTGGTTGCTTGCTCTGAGCATGTGTGAAGATCAATGCTCTGTGTTATATAGACACTAATAGGAAAAAAAGGTCACTGCTATACATACAGTATTAACATTATGTTAACATAGTGAACTGTCCTCATCATAGTTAAATTGTGATGTAACAATGCTATTATAGCCCTTGCTACATTAATTATGTCCTACAACTGATTTTCATTCATCAAAACGCAGATATCTTACAACATGTAATCTAATAACACATAATCAAATCTCATGATCTTATAATAAATGCCATATGGTGCCCTGCATGACATGCCACAGCTGTGCATGTAGGCCAGCCGACTGCTTATTGCACTGTGTTGGCTCTCCATCAGGAAATCTTCACAAGGAACACATGTCTGAGGGGTGATTGTCTGCCTGTCACACTGTAGTGCATTTCAATCAGTCTTCTCCTTAAAGGTATACTATGCAGGATTTTCCTAAAAAACAATGCATAGACTAAAACAAATGTAATCCCTCTCAATCATCACTAGATCTACTAGAAGTGTGTGGCGGTGTATTTGTCTGCAGAGTCCCTGCCTTCTGCCTGTATTTTCTTATTATTTTGCTTTGTTCGGGACTCTTCTGGGCGTGGATGTGTAGCCCCCAGCCTATAACAGCCCTCAGGTGTGAGGTCAGGACTCATAGCGTAGCAACCAGGTTACATCACTGTCTCCCGCCTCTCTCCTCTGCTCTGTTCTGCTCTCTGTCTCTGTGTCATGGATGTATAAAGAGCTGCAGGTCTGTGTGTCTGTTTGACCAAGGGCGAGGCTAAGCTACACACACGCAGAGCAGAGAGGCCACAGCGGACAGGAAGAAGCTTTACATTCACACAAAATCCGGCAATGCGGCACCTGTTAGCATGCTAATATTTGCTAACTAGCTCTAAACACCAAGTATAGCTGAGGCTGTATGGTTGTCATGAGTATTTGGTCATAAACCAAAGTACTCACAACTTTAAATTTTGACCTGATGAAGGTGCTAGATAAATGTTAAAGGATCAGCACAGTTATTACAATTCAGTTTGTAGGGAACGTGAATATTTGAACCAAATTTTGTTCCAACCCATCTTATAGATGTTGAGATATTTCACTGAATAGGTAAAAAAATTGATCTGCTAGACCACCAATTAGTAGGATTCATCCTCTGGAACATGAATGTCTTGACAAAATTTCATGGCATTCTATCCAATAGTTGCTGATATTTCAGTCTGGACCAAAGTAGTGGACTAGCTGACTGACATTGCCATCCCGAAAAAGCTGTGTGAAACAGGAGGAAAGTAACTCAGTACAAATACTTACTCTTATTAAAACCTTATTCCGTCACAGTTTTTGTTTAATTGCGTAATTGTCTTAAGTGTCCATGTTTGCATTATGTAACAGTCACTATGTCACACTCACTATCAATCACCCAAAGAATTACCACCCAAAAATAATCCTTCAAAATATGCCAGCATCAGACTATTATCACATCTTTTTTTTTTTTTAATTTGACACATCTTTACTGTATGTGCTAAAGTAACAACTGCAAATAAATAACCATGAACATAAACATATGAGACTCGGCTAACTAAACTTTTAAATTAAGTTGAACTTAATTTTTAGTCTCTGAAATAGTTTTACAAAATAATCTTATCTCAAGTCCACTTACTGTATTGGTGTTTTATGGAGCTCAGATGTGGTTGAAAACTCTGGTAAGAGTTAAGTCAAATTTAAAATAAGCTTTCAGACCACCATAGCAGCAATACTAAATACAGGGTAAAGTGAACAGTACATACATTTATATGACATATAGTATCTGACTCTCCAGTTTTAATGCTTTTATTAAAACAATTAAAACAATGCTAAATAGTTAATGGTAAATTATTTAATATACGGTTTGTGATTCTGTTCATTATTACAGAGGGAAAGTGAAGAGATTACAGTAACTAACACAATAATACAATGAAAAAGCAATTTTTTCACTTGAAAAACAGTGTATCCCTTGCCAGCAGGTCTGGCAATAGACTCTGACATACTGCCTACTGTTTAGAGATTTTTGGGATAAAATGGTCGTCACAGCAACTTAAGTCCGAGGGGACTTTTGCTTGCAATTATCTGCAGTGTTGTGACAGTTCCATGCTGTGAGGAAAAATAAAAAAATACTACTGCTCCAATTCAGATGCCTGTTACGTGTGCATTATTTGTTCATATCCAAATAACCTATCTTTGCGGGGTTACATCCCTGCAGGCTATCACTGAAGGGTAATCCACTGATATTGTGGGTCTAATGGATGTTTGTGCATTGGAATCAAAGTGCAAAAGCGCTGTGTGCTGAATAAATAGTGTTCACTATTCACTATGCACTATAAACTTGGCTTATCAACATGGAAAGCAGTTAAGAAGAGCTGAGGCCTCAGTCGTGGAGCAGAAACTTAAGGTTGCAGACGGACTGATAAAGTAAGTGCTCTCAAACTCTCTAGTGAGATAGAGAAGACTGACTGCCTTGACAGAAAAAAACATTATAGTATGACTGAATAAAATTAAACTGACAGTGCTTTGTAAAGACCCTTTTTTTGTCAAATGCAATAGATTATTCATCTAATTTAACATGCAGTGTCATATGATAATTTCTGTCTTTCATTTCCATTTCTGGCACATATGGTGTCTTTGTACTCCGCACAGAGGGCACGGATATTGGTTGAAAGCAACTCTGTGTCTCAAAGAAGTTGAAGCCATCTCAAATAAAACGTTAAACACATAAAAACTCCAGCATAGCATAATAACATATTACTACAAATATTTCAGGATGGGTTTATTTCACTATGTTGGCATCAGTCCAGTGTCTTTTTCAAAAATATGTTTTCTGAACAAATTGTAGGGAAAGATCGTGGATTCAGTTGCAGTACTTGTTATAATGACTCAGGCTTCAAATCATTTTTGCCTTTTTCAATATTTAACCAAGTACCACATCTTTCCCTAATCTTAACAGTGCTGTGAATGCCTGAAAAGAATTATAATAAATATGTATCATGCTTAAGTCGCTACAAATGCATATTGAATTGCAAGAGTATTGTAGAAAAATAAATGAAATATGATGTCAGTGAACATTTTGCTGATATGGGTAACACTTTTCTTTAAGTCCCCCTGGTTAGCATTTATCAGCAGTATACAGACATTTAATAAATGGTTTATAACGAGACTATCCTCCCAAGAAAAATGTCACAATAGGTCGTAATGTCAGTTGCCAAAAAGGACATATATATGTATATATACTGTATACATATAACAGCCGTAGTAATTATGACCCGGAGCAGTGGTGTAGTTCAGTTGACGTATATAAAAGTTTTCCAATTTTCAACATTCAGAGGAGGAGGGCTGGTGGGAGGCTATAACCCAACAGTGGAGTTTGCCACATGAGACTGCTGTTTGTCTCCCATTTCCAACTGCGAGTGTCACATTTCCAGAGGCAAGTTGGGACAGTTTTCAAAACCGTAACTGCAATCATCCCCTAACCTTAACCCAGTGGTTATTATTGTAGCCATGACGATGGTCACTTAACTTTGAAGACACAGTAACTTTAACCCACACCACATGTTTCTCTAACAAAGTGATCATTTAACCCAAACAATGACGATTCCCTAAACCTAAGTGGTTTTTATGCCTAAACCTAACCAGGCTTTAACCACAGTGTTGTCGCATCATTAAACATCATTATTTTTTAAAGGTGATTTGTAATGGTTTTGGAAAGCACAAAGTATGTTGTCCTGATGATTACTGATAATAAGAGCACCAGATTAGAAAACGCTCCTGTGTGTTGCTGTGGCATGCACATGGTCAAATGATGTATTTTGTCTCTTAATTTGGAGGACTTGTTGTTTATAACACACAATGATATATTTATAAGCACATATAAGGACATTCTAAGTGCTTACAACTATATTGTAGTGTGTTATAAACCATTCATGTAATGTTTATAGCTAAATAAGGGGAATTAAAGTACTGTAAAGTGTTACCCAGATATGTTCTGGAAGAATTTTGTTCACTAAAAACATTTCCTCATCATGTTGATAAAAACATAATTCAGACGCCTTATGTTTCTTTCCAAATATATTTTGTGTTGCAGATTACATTAGCATATAAATGTCTAGGTTTGTAAACCTGATTCAGATTCTTGTGGCAATCAGGTGTCTATCTTGAGTCTTTGTTGACTTGAGGGGGGTATCTGCATTGTTCTTTGCAGAATACTGCATTTGCTTTTGTGATTTGTCATCAATCGTCAAGTCTTATTAAAACACTGAGAGACACTGAATAGCCAGCCAGTTAAGTGCTCCACGCAAGACTCTAGATATGCTGTGTGCCTCAATCCTTGTGCCTACATGTCCAGAATGGCTTAAAGTAGTCTTATATGTGGATAAACTCTCTCTGTAATATCAAACAGACAGTTTTCTGCCACAACTGTTCCCCATGTGTTCCTCAGACAAACAGCATCTCTCACTCTGCTGTATACTTTACTTTCCAAAAATCCATTTTAAAAGACATCCTGCCACCTGTCTAGTTGATGGCTGAGTGAAATTTTAAAGCCGTGGCTTTTAGACGCCATTTTATGATGAATCATTCCTTTCTTTCTTTTGATTTCTGTTTCCTCTTTCCTTCAGCACTGCGCCGTGGTTTAAAGAAGCCCGTGTCTGTTCTCTTCACAGGAGCTCTGTAAGGATTTGCACTAAAAGATTGACACAGTGGATGATGAGCACTATGATATTGAGGTGAAGGTGGCCAAGTATAAGAAAAAGGTACTTGTCTTTGTAATGAAAATGAACAGAAGTTTAACTCTGTGTCAGAATTTTTATGGAAGCTAACCGCACTTGTACTTTACCTGAGATAACCTCTGGTGTATGAAGATCAAATACTTTACCCTCATCTTAATCCTCCTTCCAAGATTAGATCTATTTATGTCTCTAACCACATTAAAGTGAAATTATTATCTTGTATTCATTCAGTGCCTGAACTCACAGGAAATTGCAGAGATTGGTATGAAAAGCCCTGCGTCATGTCAGATTGTATTCATTCTGCAGACTTTGTGATCTGCTCTAATCCACAAAGGATAGAAAATATACAACTTTTTGTATTCATCTGTAATGGATCCACACCAGGCTTGAAGATTGCAATGAAAAATAGCAGAAACAGAAAGACACCTTGACTGGCCTATTTTCTGTTTCTGACCATCAGTAACAGAATCGCTGAAGTCTTGAGATATACTGGGACTAAACTGAAACACCATGAAGAAAGAGGCAGTGGCTTACTCTGCCTTACAGTATAATTTTCTTTTTCATATTTGAATTTGGGGAATGTTCTTCGCCTGGCATTTCAAAAATGTAAGTGGATCATCTACAGTGTTGCTCTCAGGAAATAAAAAAAATGCAGCTGTTATCTTCTGTCACATTCAACAATTTAAAGGGTGTCCTCATTCATGACACTGACCCTTACCTGCTCACTCAATGTCAGTCAGTTTGAATGAGAATCTCAGCTAAACACCTAAAATGTAAATGACGGTGAAACTCGATATGACACCAGTGCTCACTGGAGTTTAATGATCCCTGACCTTGGAAATTACATTTCAAAATATGTCTCAAGGCAATGGGATGGATCTGTGGATAATGTGAAATATGTGGATCAAGGTTGGCTCAAGTTCATACATCAGTATCTCTCTTCAATAACATTTCTAGGAGGCACACTACACTAACTATTTATAACATGTTACAGTTATTGTTAGGATATCTTAAAGGGGCACTCTAGTAATGTAGTGTTGTTTCCATAAAGTTGGGGAACTTGCAAGAGACAAATTTAAAAGGTCATGGTGCAAAATCAATGCAGCCAATCCTGATTTTTAGTCACTAGTGTGTGTCAAGCTCCAAAAACACTGGATCCTACATTTCCCATAATGCAACTCCATAGTATTTTTCCTTCTGTACCCTCCATGACTGGTAAATCTTTCACTCTCCACAACTCCAGTTCATAACGCAGGGTTTCTGTAACAAATTTGAAGTTTCCTGATGGCATCATCAAAGTTATCTTATTAGACTTTAGAAAGCTCCTTCCAGAGCCACAGAAGACATTATACACCTCTTTTTTACCAGTTTAGTAGTACTCCACATGATGAAACTGACTGGTGGATTGCCCTTTTTGCCCCTACTCCATCTTGACTGTGTACGGTAGAGTTCTGGCTTTTTTTTTTTAGATGCAATTGATGTGTTTGATGCATTGCCCTCAAAGGACAACCTCTATACAGTATGATCAGTTGTCCATAACAAAAGAAATCTAGTTTTAAAAAAATGCAATAGTTGGCTGGGACATTCCATTTGTGCCAAATCTTTCTGCTGATCTGTCACCCTAGATGACCTCCCAACACCCTTAGCAGACTGGACACACAAAGCTCAGAATTACAGAGTAGAAATCTAACAATCAACCCTCAGTGACAGTATGTGTTGCCCCCCTGAGCTAGGCACTAGCACTCTACAATAACCTCTTAATAATAAAGTGGATAGGTATTTCAGTCACATGAAACGCTCCAGAGACTCAGCCTATTAATGTAACAGCTCACAGAACGTGTATTTTCCACTGCAGTGTAACTATTAGACAGTGAGTACGATACACATAGGTGCTCTGGGACTCTTTTATTCATATTGTTTTCTTCTTTTTGTTGCTATGTCTGTTAACTTTCATTTGAAACACATACCTGCAATATATACTCTAAATAAATCTTACTCATAACCTTTTTATGAAATGAGGACTCAGTTCTCTATATTAAAGATCTTCAATGTGACAAAATGGCATATAAATTATGAGATTGTTATTATACAGTACTGTGTTTAACATAAGATCTTATCTACTTTACATTCTGAACTGTTGGTGGCAGTATAGGTCAGGATGCTGTCGCAATAACAAATAAGGGCTCTGACTCATGCTTACAATGTTCACTTTATCATAATCTCCACCAGGGGCTGTCCAAGCATCACCCTCCATTCATCCGTTCATTCTTTACTGATGCATGAAAGAAGGGGGAGGTGGAAGGAATGAAGTGCATTGGCAGGAAGATCACGCTTCACCCCACTGGATAAATAAAGTTAACTGCCCCACAGACAATATACAATATGTGTCTAATAATAAAATCCAAGCAAGACTTTGTATGGTTATATTCCAATTATATTCTTATCCAGAGCAACAGTGAGTGAGCTGGTAGTGTTTCAGTGGATTATTGAAACATATATGTTGACCAGCATGAACAGTAAGTATATATAAAATACCTATAACAAAAATACTGTGTCCCAATCCCCCATAGTCTTGCTCATGTCATATTGCCTTTTTTTCATACTGAACAGATGGCCTTGTTGTGATTGGACACAGATGGGGTTTCCGTGGTAATATCAAACATCCCACACAATGTTATATTTGCCCCGGCTTTGACTCCCAAGCAGAAATGATTTCAAAGGTTTATTGTCTGCTGCTGTCTTATGTGTCACTGTGCTGAAACAAGCAAGAAATAAGCCATGAGAACCCCCCCTATTTTGCCATAAATTGATAATAATACAGTCAAAATGGCTTAAGATGAAGCGTCTTTGAATTACCTCTCATGTATCAACCAAAGCCTTGGTTGTGAGATCCATCCAGAGAAGACTTACAAATAGTTATCTTTTATGTTTGTTGATGTGGCGTTGCTGGGATATAGAGGAGCCTTGTGAAAGTGTCATGGGAGTGATTCAGTTAAACATCTGTGATGGGAGGTGCCCACTTAATAACCCCAGTGACATCCCTTCTCTTACTCACCCCTCTTTCTTAACTGTGTATCAATCGTTTCTACATATGCACTTTCTTTCTCACACGGCATACTTGCATTATACAGTACAGTACATCCTGCATTTTAATAGATAGGAAAATGCTGAATGTTTCACCCGCATCTTTTAAAAAATATTTTCCAGTCAAATACCCGTTGCCATCCCTGTTTTTTTTTTTTAAGTGAATAAATTAAGATCCCACTTTAGGGATGACTTAAAACAGCAGGGAAATAACCACTGATGATGTGGCAAAGATCCATTTATGGACATTAGGTGGATGCCAGTGTGGTGTATTTTTGGTCATATGAGATCTTGGCAACGGCTATGGCCTGGTGAGAGCAGTTATCAGATGGACTGGAAGAGACAACCCATCTCTGTCAGCTCATCTATGGGCAAGTGTGTTTTTTTTTTTTTACAAGTGATTCCTTTGTACACTTGCTGTGTTTGAAGAGCTCTCACACCTGACAGAAGGTTTAGGTTATGGGTGCTTAAGAATGCAGAAAGCCAGAAGCAAGAAATCTTTTCCATTGATGTATTTTTTAAAAAGAGGTTGAATTCTATCTTTTCTTGAGTAATGACGGAGGAATGTTAAAACATTTTTTTTCCATAAAGTTTGATATCTGCGATTTTATGCTTAACACCAACTCATGGGAATTCAGTTTACTTTGATGTCATGAAAAGGGACATGAAAGAGTTTTTACCTTTAAACCACATTCTTCACATCATGAGTCAAATTTTTTGACAAACTCTCATATTCTCCCGACTAGATTCAACATTTCGTGAAAGTCAACAAACCAGGGATTCTGTGTTTGCTTTGCTTAGACTTACAGCTGGTGTGACGGAGTCCCCCAGGGAACTGTCCCGGAGCCCCTGAACATGTCAAAGAGTTAGAACTCGAGCCAGGTGGGTCAGAGCGAGAGCTTTTAATCCCTGCTCGAGCGTTCTGCACGCTATGTATAATTGATCGCTATAAATCATTTTACACAATGGAAATGAGCCGTGGAAGGGGGTCAGAAGGCTTAGTGCAGGGAGAGGATTCAAAGCCATGTTCATTATGCACATTAACAGGAGAGGCTTGAATTTCATATGTAACAGTTTCTATTGCAGTGATCCACATATATACTGTAGATCCACCCTGATCTAACATTATCGTTTATCAAACTGATCTATGATAACACTGTGCAAGGTTTTTCTTACATTTCCCTTAAAGCATCTAAAGAGGTCTGTTTAAATTGCTACATTTACATTTCTAGAGTAGAAAAATCCTTGTATATTGACATCAAGACAATATTCTTGTGTCCTTTTCAATGACTACGTTTACATGCACAGTAATATTCCACTATTATTCAGAATATGACAATATTCTGAATTTGACACTGGTCATGTACACAGCATATTCCGTTTGGATATTCCAAATGTGGCCTTATTCCAGATGTAGCATTTTCCGATTAAGACATGTGGGATATGCCGATATTATTCTGGTTTTAGGAGCATTCTTTGGACATGTATACAGCCTGTTCAGAATATGCCTCTCAATTGGGGTTTTTACTGCAGTTTGCGACACACGGCTTCTTGCCTGTTTACAGTCAGCTCTGTGTGTTGTAAACAAACCAACTAGCCAACAGTTTGCAAGGCTGGGATAGAGATACATGACAGGCTGGTTGTGTAACGCACCCCTGCACAGGCAAAATGACATATGCTGGAGCAGGAAGGCAGACAGAGGAGAGGAATGAGAGGAGAGTGGAGAGCTGTTCAGGGCGGGCTGGAAAAACAGAGCACGCCTTCTCCACGACGGGGACAGAGGGGGTTGGTTATTATCCTGGCTGACAATAACGACTCAGTGTGATGCACCAAAAACACTCAGCAGTGTAGTAAACATCATGGGACAACCTAGATACAGAATGTGCCTTTAACTATACATTTATAATATTAGTCATATTAATATCACCTATAATATCAAACATTCATTTTCATTAGCCATGTAAACAGCTTAGTAGGAATATTGTCTTTTTCGGAATAAGGGCAAAAACTGGAATATTTTGTGCATGTAAAAGTAGTCATTTGTGTGGTCATGATGTCACGCAATCTCCACACAGTTTAATACCCCAGTGTTTTGAAGTACTCAAGTACTAGTTTCATCTCTTTTGCTTACTGAAACTAGGATCTTTGACAGAAAGGTGGTGCCAGAAATGGACACGTTCATCTTTTTATCCTCTTGATAATCTTACTGTTTGTCTGTGAAATGTGGCAGACCAGAAGTAGGTATTAAGTCAAACATAAACCATGTACCTGGGAAATAGCCCAGATGTGTACTAACGCAGGTGTCTGTCATTTGCTGGCATTTTGGTCTTTGACATTATACAATAGAGAGATACAGGAAGGAACAAGAGACAGATCATAATGACAATATGTGGATTTTACCCATTGACTGCATATAAATATGGATAATGGGTGTCTACCATGGTCCCCACTTCCTACTGCTATGTGAAAGTGAAGCCAAAATATCTCCTTACCAGGAGCTGCCATATTACTTGTGTGACGTCATTTGGAGCCAGAGCCTGCGCAGTAGAATCAGGTGGCAGGATGATGGCCCGCGTGACACGCCCCCTCAGCCATCCCTCTACCTGATGGAGGTTTGAGTGCTGTTGTCACAGCTAATTAAAAACAAACTTATCAGAAAAATGAGCACTTAAGCATCAGCGTGATATGAACTAATTAAAATGACAGAAACCATCTTTGTGAAAAATTTATTTGACCTGTACTTTTTTTTTTAGATTTTTAGTTTAGCTCATGCCCCATCTGCTAACATGGAGGGGGCGGAGCTTATGACCTATAATGCAGCCAGCCACCAGGGGCAATCAAGATGTTTTGGCTTCACTTTTTAGGAGCTGTCATGACATCCATATTTATATACAGTCAATGATTTTACCCAGGATGCTGCAGGTATTTGGTATGCACATCCACCAGCTGAGCCCCGAGACATCCCAGATACCAATCATCCATCATACATGCACAGTGAGAGGAAGGCTGCAGAATGTGTTAATCCATATAAAATTGATGTCTGTCACTGATGATTGTAGTCTTAAAAACTAATTATATATATTTTTTAAAAACAGCTGTGTCCCTTAGATGTCCTGGCTGTTCATTGTTGTTATGGAAACTTTTGTTCTCTTCAGCTGTGATAATACTGTTGCAGAGTAACATATGTGACTTTCATCATTAACAATACCTCTTTTCTACAACTGAATCCAACTTTGAAGGCAAATCCTAACCCTGATGTCAGTCTAAGTCAAGGTGGCAACATACTCTTTTATCTGATCTAAAACAATATGATGAAATGATGACATTTTGAAGGTGTGTTGTAAGCAATATGATGTTAACCTCAGCACCAATTATAGAAGTATTTTTCCTCTGATGTCATATTTTGAAGGTATATATGTGAGGTAGCTTTGACATTGTGAATCTCTCTGGCCTGGGGCTGCAAATAACCTGCATATTGGTCTTTGGTCTGTGCATCCCTGACAGCGGCAGCAACAGCAGCAGCAGCAGAAAAACAGCCATGAAGTTTCCTTCTTTGTGGCCACATAAACATGGACAAGTATCCATATGCTCAGTGCTACCTCTGCTGGCACTAACATGGTTAAGACTTATGTGGTGACATGTCCGTTCGGTTGTAGCAAAGTCACAAAACTCAATTGCTAAATCACACACACAGTACATTCATGCAAGGCCACAGACCTGAAGAGGCAGGTCATAAACTGGGGTGTGTGGCTGATGTAAACACCTAAGCTCATGATGTAAGTATATCAAGTGAGCATCAGCCTTGAGTATAAGGGCATTACACTAACTCAAAACATGCCCAACCCACAGCATCATTTTTGGCAATCGCGTTATACCATGAAGTGATTTTGCATCAGGGCAATGAGGGTTTGGTGAACATGACGTTGTGTGCAAACTAGATCAGGAATGAAAATCTTAGAGGAACCTGCAAGATGAAGGGTGACAGGTTTATCTTCAAATACATCGTTTTTCAAAGGAATGAAAACACATTTTCAGATTTGTTGAGCTAACCCCCTCCCTCCGCTCTGTCTTTGTCTCTCTCCTTCCTCGTGCACATTGTTTAACGTTTCGTCACACACACATGCAGCAGGCACATGCACACCACACACTTACACACAATTGCATCTGCACATGCACACAATCAACAGGCCGCATTTATGTCACTTTATCTTAAAAAAAACACATGCAAAAGAGCACCAGCACATATGGTGCTCATTTCTGCACCAGTGGCCTAATGCTCTTAAGTTCACTCTTTGTTCTGAGCATCATTGTTTTAAAGGGAGCGACAAAGCGGGGCAGTGTCTCCATGCTGCTGTTTCATGATAGAAAGTAGAACACTGCAGCTATTGTGTTTGTCACCTTCTAACTCCCTGCATCTTTAGCAAAACTGCTGACAGACAAAAGGTCACAAATAGCAAGGGTGCATTTGGAGGAAAATACATCACACTTATCAATTTTCTTAGCTTGAAATACTGTGAATACGTATAGAAAATGGTGCTTGATGCATCACTATCATGCCACAGTATTGATGCTAAAAGTAAAGTCAGGGCTGTGACTAATATAGTGGACACTGAGGTCATTTCCTCTATATTTTTTCTTGGAATTTGGTGGTTTGTAGCAACCTGGGGGTAGTTACATTGTGCAATGAAAAACTTACCACAGTGACTATCTGATTGGAGTATGTTTAGATTTCAGTTTTACTACTTTTAGGCCAAATAAATGAAACATAATGACGCAACAACAACGATCAAACAATTAAGTATTTCTCCACCATAATTATATTCCAAATAGTTTTGAAAGGCGTTGGAGCCTAAAAACCAACAAAAGGTGGTAAAAGGTCATCAGTCAAGTCAGAAATATAACTAAATACATCAATAAATAAGCGCCACCATTAGGTCAACATTTTATTCTGTTCAATACTTTGTTTTATAAACAAATTTCTACAAAACTAATGACACATTCTAATCAACCTCAGCTGTACTTTGTGTTTTGTGCTAATTAGCAAATATTATCATGCCTGCACACTGCCATCTTGGATTATTGTATTGAGAAAAATATGTTGGGTTGAAAAAAAATATTCTCTATGGTGCACCAGACAGAATATTTTTTTTATTGAGGTAGTTGGAAGAATCTTTTGGAAATACTTTGACAGCCGTGTTATTGTTCTTGGTTTTTCAATGATTGCCATGTATCTATTTTTCAGGAGATCAGATACTGAAACAACAGCTGGGACTATATAGTGTTGACTTAAGGTAAAGTAGACTTCTTTTAAGTGAAAAAGTATAAATGAATGCAATTTACAGTAATATAATTGTCATGAAGATCACTTACTTGAGGTCAAATGAAACTAGTAACTATTTCTGTTAAACGGATAACATTTTAGGCCTGCCTGTGAGCAAACAGCCCTTTTTTTTCTCTCCAAGATTAACATTTCATAAGATCGCTCTTGACAGGTGATTTTCTTTCAGAGGCCCCCTAAAGCAAGGTTCTCAAAGTGGGGTCCAGGGACCCCCAGGGCTTCCAGTGGGTCACCAGCAAAGAGGGGAATAAATTATTTTCACTATAATTCCATCCATAAGTAACACAGTGACAGAATGTATGACTATTTTGGTCACGAACTTCATACGCTTTCTGTAATAAAACATCTAAAAGCAAAATTCTTATCAGATGAGGGACCCTGGGACAAAATCTGAGTCCGTGGTCTAATTTGTGTCAGTTTAGGAGTCTTTGACGTGAAAAACTTTGAGAACCACTGCCCTAAAGGATAACCAAAAAGGGCACTCACTGCCTAAAGTCACTTCAGCTATTGGGAGTTTTACAAGAGTTCTTCCCAGAGTTGACATATTTCATTTTTCGTTTGTACTAAACAGGCTTTGTCGCTAAGGAGTCTGAGCAATAGCTTAGCGTTTTTCAGTGCAAAGAGAAAGCCTAGATGTGCGACTATGTCTTAAAGGGAGGGGCTTGAACGGGTATTCAGTTATCATTGAGTGAAGTGGAGGACCGACTGCAGACTGGCTCCCTCTCCTCTCCTCACACTCGACTCAAGAGCTTTACTTTGTCCCGTTAAGATCCACAGGTAAGCGCAAAAACTTTAAACTGCCTGCATACTGAACTCTTTTGGCTCCGTCCTTTGGATGAAAGTTCATGACGCACTGATGCTTAAGCGAATGAAACATATGATGCCTTTTATGACGATGGCAGATTATCACATTATGGGTCTCTACTGTGCGCATGGGCTGCTGCTGCTGAGTCTACTTTTCACAATATGTTGGCTGTTTGCCGCTCCCTCTTTTGTGCGCTTTCCACGCCAGCAGTTAACTGAAGGCAAAGTAAACTCGTGATTGAGAGATATAATAAACTTTTCTATGGGTCGAGTCATGTAAATGTTTTGTCAACCGCGGGACTACACAAAGAAAAGCGCATATGTCCACTCCTGTAATGCGCGCTCACTGCTTCAGATTCCTATCGAACAAAGTATAAAGGGGCGGGGGGTGTCTCCTAACCCAGGCCAGGCCAGCCAAGTTTCTCATCGCCTCAGTAGCTTACATGGCACTAACTGCAGCCTGAAACAACTTTAAATGATTGCAACATACAGTTGCAAATATGTTTAACATCACATTTTGACTGTTAATGTATGCATAGCATCCTCCAAACCCAAAAGGAAAAATGTGTCCTTGAGCTATAACTGCAGAATGTGGAGTTCCTGTTGGAATTTGACATGTAAAAAGTGTTGTAAGTTAGCTATAGGCAAGGATGTGCCCCATATGGCTACCAACTCCCCACATGACCGACAACGATCAAATTTGACCATAAAATCATGCTGAGATACAGAAGGCAATTGTCCTTAGTGTATGAAGTTTAAACACATCCAGCATCTCCTGCAGGCAAAGCCATAGGGCAGTGTTGCAAAAAGGCAAGGCCTGCTGCAGATGAATCCACTTCTCATCATTTCAAGGTATCACATTCTTTGCAAACCCACCACCCCTGAGGCAAAAGGCTTTCTTCAACTCTCATTGTACTTGAGTTAGCCAGCAAGTCTTTTGATCTCGCCTTTGTTACATAGTAGTATCTGTGAAATGGAAGCATGGAAAATGGAAGAGGATAGAGGGAGGGAGAAGAGGGTAGATCTGTAGATTCTTTTCTTTTTGAATGCTTTCGGGGGAGACAGCATAGTAATTGTCCATGAAACTGTATCTGATAAGTTGTGCAGTGTTTGGAAAACACGTGGAGAATGCCCTCCGCTCCTTATAAGGCGCAGGCCCAACCTGGTGACAGATGATTGGAATAGCCTCTGGAATGCAATGCATAACAGTCCTCTAGTACAGCGGCTCCCACTTTTTCTGTCTGGTGTACCCCTACAGCCCTGTCAGATGAACCAAGTACCCCTTCATTGACACCACCCATCATGTTCCAGATGTGTTGATCTGAATTGATGTGAAAATATATGTTATTTAACACAGTTTATTAGACTATAGATATTGTTACAATTTCTTCATGCAGTTGAGCTGTCAATGTTTAACTCAGTGTGGTCAAGTTTGCATTTGTACAACAAAGATTTGGAGTGGCAGAAACTGGACGTTTTAACCTATTAGATGTGTTTCAACCATTAACCTGTTACCTTTAGCTACATATTTCAACCTCTTGTTCCTTTTAGCTAACTCTTTCAACCACGTATTAGTTATCTATTTCAACCATTTATCTGTTACCTTTAGCTATCTATTTCAATGATTTACCCATTACTTTTAGCTCACTCTTTTAACCATTTATACATTGTTCTTTGCTATCTATTTGGACTGTTTACCCATCACATTTAGCTAAATATTTTAACCATTTACGCATTACCTTTAGCCATCTATTTCAACTATTCATCCATTACTTTTAACTATTTCAACCATTTATGCATCACTTTAAGCTATCAGTTTCAACCATTTACCCATCACATTTAGATAACTATTTCAACCATTTACCCATCACTTTTAGCTAACTATTTCAACCATTTACCCCTCACATTTAGCTAACTATTTCAACCATTTGCCCATCAGATTTAGCTAACTATTTCAACCATTTATGCATCACTTTTAGCTATTTCAAGTATTTATGCATCACTTTTAGCTAACTATTTCAACCATTTAATCCATTACTTTTAAAGGTGCAGTGTGTAGGATTTATTGGCATCTAGTGGTGAGGTTGCAGATTGCAACCAACTGGATAACCACCCCCACCCCCTCCTTCCAGGCATGATGGAGAACCTTCGGTGGCTGTGAAAAAAATGTGAAAGGCCCACTCTAGAACCAGTGTTTGGTTTGTCCATTCTGGTTTACTGTAGAAACATGACAATGCAACATGGTGGCCTCTGTGGAAGAGGACCCGCTCCCTATGTAGATATAAAGGGTTCATTCTAAGGTAACGAAAAAACAATGATTCTTCTATCAGATGATTATACACCGATGAAAACATACTTATGAATATTATATCCCATTTCTGCCAAGTCCGTTCTGCTAGATGCCACTAAATTATACACACTGCATCTTTAACTAACTGTTTAGCTTCTTTGCACGATTGCTAATACTTTACTTTACCCCCCTGCAACCAGGAGTACTAGTAGAATGCTAGCCCTGGTTGGGAATCAGTGCTATAGGATGTTTTCTGGGCTTTTTTGGTTTTTTTTCAGGTTTTGCACGCCTGTTGACATGCATACACACTTTCACACTGCTATTTCTAGGCTGAAACACACACAGAAAACAGCAGGCTTTACACTAAAATGCATGTAGTGCTTTGTAGTGTACTTAGAGAGGGATTTTATAATTGGCATGATATGATATGGGTGCAAAAGAATCTGGAGGTAATTGCACAGAGTGATAACAGGGGTTTGGCAGTGTGGGGCGGGAGCCAGGGCCAGGGTTAGGGCTGGGCGGGCAGGATGTAGGGAACATTGCCATGCATTTCCGGAGTCTGGCTTTGGACTGCACAGTGCGGTGAAGGCTTCTAGTTACTGTATGCTGGCTCCCTCTCTCTCTCTTTCTCTCTTCATCTCCTTCTCCCTCCCTTCTCTCGCTGATTAAAGTTAAATGTTGGATAAGGTGACCATACTGCCTCATTAAAATCACAATGGACATGTGCCCATGTAGGTTTGCATGCACAGTTATGTGTGTTACATGCATGCAGTGCACTGTATGCGGGTGCTTTGTTTTAGTTTGATCCTAGATACTCATAATCCACCACCATATCAAGTTCCAAAGCAAGAATCCAGAGTTTCCTTGCAAGGCAATAGTTTCTTACCACCACTAAGCTAAGGCAGCCAACCAAGTGGCAAACTGAATTTGAATAGAATGGAAAACTGGCAGGGGAAATTTTCTAACACAAATGATCGGACTGTTCTGTTCTTTTATAATAGATGTTTACCTATACTGTGTTCAGCGTGAAAGTTTTCCAAATGTGGTTTGGTTTCCAGTGACTGCATGCTGATATAGCAGTCCAAACATACATTGTTTCTGCACAGCAGGTGCCAGAGCTATTTTCTGGTTTCTTCTCATAACGGACCAGTGAAACTATGTCAAGCATGTTTCCTGTGTTCTAGTCTTTTGCCCTTTGGCTTGGTTTTATGTAGATTTGTTTGTTCTAAGAATGTAGTTTGAGATAGAGATGCCGCCCTACCACGCCAGCAAGAAAACACATGCAAAATTAGGGCTTTCTGTTTAATCAGTAACATTGTTGTCATCAGTGCCTACCAGTTTGTGGAAATAAATTTAGTTTAGGTTTTAGGTTTGTGTCTTCTGGACAACTGCAGGAGTAGGACAGGGTTCAATTCATTTGAAGTGATTGTGATTGACATGAAGCTAACGCTCATGGGACTTTGGCCCTGGACTCGAGCCCCACAGCGTACTCGTTCTGTTCCCCCTCGCCTTTGAATTTGATAGCATGTAATTTGAATGTGCTGCATCCAGAACCGCACACTAAGTTGTATAATATGGTGAGCTTGGACAGACGGGCAGATTTCAGGGCTGGAAAAGAATTCTTAACTCTTCACCGGGTAACAACAGTCAAACAAGCAGTAGGCAAAACTGGTAGTGCTGCTTAATTGCTTTTGAAGTCACACAAGGGCATGAAACCTTAGATGGTGTTTATTTAGGTCCTGGAAAATATGCAGTTACAGTTTGTGATGTTTGTGATATATAAATTCCTGTTATTTGCCATTTTTAAAAGAAAAACCTCTCATGCCATGAAATTTCCCTCTGTGTAATTTAGCTTTATTCTGTTTGTTGTTCCTCATTATGCAGCCAAGCTGACATGGAACAGTTCTGTAGGGGAATATCCATGGTGCTCTAGGACGTTCTGGCATTTTTTCACTGTACAATTATACTCTGGTTGTCTCTTGGGTGATGGAGAATGCTGACTTTCATTCCCCCACCGCCCCCCCTTTTTGTCGACCCATACCATGGCCTATCATAGATTCACCACCGAATTAAGTCTTATTTAATCAAACCGCATTTACATAGCTATTTTCAAGCCGCAGATTCAATACAGTTTACATGTGTAAAGTATTTCACAATGATCCTTCCTCCTAAGATTTCTATCTTCATTTTCTTTCCAAACTAACTCCCAAACTTTGATTCTCTTGACTGAACCAGTCATGTGGGCATGAAAGACCTGTGTTTGAATTCCTCTGGGCTTTAGTCACACTCTGATGAAGAGGGTTTGTTAGATCAGCCTCTCACTCGTGTCGTTTTCTGACTTTAAAGTGCTATCACTCAAGGCCAGATTGCCTAATAGGCAGCATGGCATGTCAGTGCTGGTAATTGGCATATTGGCCCGCCATCTGCCAGTTGCCAGATGCCAAGCTCCGCCAGAAGTTTCATAGCTGTAAAAAAAAGACTATTGTATTCCTTTCCCTCAAACAAAATCTTTTGTTTTTTAATGGGTGATGATTTAATCCCGCGCAAGGCAGCCTTGCTTTATATCTTATAAGGTAAAACCTCCTTTCTTACTTTTGTGGTCTACATTTCGTGGAGTTTTTGTCGATGATTGATTGTGCGAGAGTGAGGTCAGTGCTCCTAAGCAGCTCTTCTGATGTCATCCTACAAAGATGCATGTTCTCTCCTTCGTTCCCCAAAGCGGGTTTTTTGGAGAAGTGTACAACATTGTTGAGAGGGACATTTAGCCTTTGGGCTTCTTCTCATCTGATAAAACAAGCACAGGAAATGTCTCCGTTAGCTGATTGGCCTTGTGTTTTCCTTTTGCGTCCTCCCACTGGGACCTTAGACGTGCACAGTGTGTCCCTGTGGCAGAGAAACCACCTTACACGTCTCTCTCCTAACAGCTGCATTGACTTTCCCTTTGCCTCTCTCCTTTCCTTTAACACCAATCTGCCTCTGGTCCTTTTCATACCTCCCAAAAAGAAATGATTACTATAACTTTCACTCTCACATCACCTTTATACTTCTTCTCCTCGCCAGCTTTCCATTCTTTCCCCTCTTTGCCCCTGTCCTCTCTTCACCTCCGCTCTCCTCCTCCTCCCCTCCTCTCAGCCTCTCGTCTTCCTCCCATAGCGTCCCAAAACTAAACAAACATGGCTAATCAAGAGCTTGTCAAATCACCTTCTAAAAGTCCCATATTTTAGGGTAATGGGGAATTAAGGGAACGTGGAGGTAATAAGGTGATGTAAATCCCAGCGGCGTGTGTGAAAAATACCAATGAGTGTGAACACATGACCGGTGAGGTCATGTGTTTACACAGTTAGCAAGGTTAACTGCTCTATGAATCGCACGGGGGGAACAGACAGGGCAGTGTGCGGGTCAGTTATAGGCCTGCTGGATTTATGCTTGTGGCTATAGAGGTGCTGTGTTTGCTGAAGTGTGTATGGCGAATGTGAAGGACAGCTTGGATAGTCTACGTTGGACACCAGCCATAAGGGGAGTGAGAACTGGCAAGAGCGAGATCAGGCTTGTATGTGGTAATGATGGAAGCAAGGACTTACCTCATACACATAAAACAATCACTGTGTCCTTACATGGCTATCCACATGAGTCAGACTTCTACTGTAATTCTGTCTCATTCTTTGGAAGAGCTTAGAAGTTGAGAGTATTTTTTTGGACTGAATTTGGACCAAATCCTTAGTATTTCAATACAATTATTTTAATTCCTAGTGTAAAATCTAAGGACAATACAATGTTATCAGATGGTCCAACAACATATTAATACATAAAAGGGAAAGTTCAACATTTTGGGAAATACACTTATTGAACAAATATGCGTAAAGACCACTAATGAACATGTTGTATTTCATTTATTTAATCCTTACAAAAACCAAGGTGTAAAGCCACAAATTGAAATTATATGTGGGGTTATTTGCCAGACTATTTCTTGGTGTGTGGACCATTTGTCTGGCAATTACACTGGTCCTGACCAAGAAAGGGTCTGGCACATAACCCCTGATAAAACATTTAGGGTTATAGATTAGACAAAAAAGATACAGTAATTCTCTGTGGGTTTCCTTCCCAAAGTCTTTCACATAGAAATAGTTATTTGATCTGTGATCAGTCATTTACTCAACTAATTGACTCGTTCAACACAAAATAAAATTTTATTCTTGATGTTTCTTAAACCTTTCTCGGTCTGGTACTTAAAATCAAACTCTGCACATGTGTCTTATAACGAGGCTCATTCTTGCAAATGGTCTGCATCCATCTTTCCCACCTGAACAAGCCAGTCAGGCAGCAGCACAGTCTGAGGTCTGTGTCGAGGCTACAGTCGGGAGCAGTGGTAATTGTTTAAGAGTGCATTTATAGAGTGTACTCTTTGTGCCTCCTAATCAGAAGCATACTCAGGCATTTACATATGAGCCTCTGAGGATTGCTCAGGAATGTATTACAAGCAAGGCGAGAGAACGGGAGAGTAAGAATGCCGGCCAGTGGGCCACTCTGCTATTGCCATTTCTTTCCACTTCACATGTCACTGCCCTGTTGGGAGGGGGTAGGTGAATGTGATTAAGGCTGAAGATCAAAAGCACAGAATGGTGGATGCAAACACATTCTTCCCTCAACGCCTGTAACAAATGTAGAGTATGTTTAGGTACTTTCAGCATTCTCTTCCTGCGTCTTTGAAACATGGATACCAACAATTTCTCAAAAAAAAGGAGAAATCCAATGCTCTCATCTATCTACCTATCAGAGACCTTTACAGATTAGATCTGTTTTCATGGATTCATTTCAGTATGCGTTTGGTAATTTGTCAATTTTTCTCTCTGTACTCAAAGTCTAGTCTGGCAAGGGGACAAGGAGAACAAAAATATGGCCTCAAAAAACCATTTTAATCAGACAGTACTCCGTAGGGACAGAGGCTGGCATAGGAGAACTCTTTACCTCATCAGAGCTCTGCCAGTGGTGATTGGGAGAAACACTCAGTCAGGTTTTTATTGAATAACCCTAGCTCTGTACTGGAGGGGCTTTACTGTAATAGAGCAGCTCTACGGCCGCTGAGGTGACAGCCAAATGGTACTTATTAAACTAAAGGCTGATTCATACTATATGCCCTACTGCAGTTTAACCTTGTTGGAGGCTAACGGTTTGGCTTTAATGCTGAAGTCCAGTCACATTTTTTATGACTAAGATACATATGCATATGATTATCCTCTGATCAGACATCAGAGTTCACAAATTTCCTACATAAAAAAAGCTGAATACAATTATTTAATACAGACAATAATTTATACCAGTCCTCCTTTAATTTAAGTTGTACAATATCCACTTGAACTGTGTGTTCTTAGTAGTTTAAATCAAACTTTTCACGTTAGCAACTCCTGAGATGCCATGCTACTCAGAAATAATAGCTGTGGGTCCCGTCCTCTCTACTTATTTACCCAGTACACAGCTCTCTACACAAATTGAGCATGACGTCTAATGGAGTGTGAGCGTGGATTAATTACCCCCACATCTAGACTAATGGCTCCTTCTCCTCTGATTAATGATGACACGTCTCACGGAGGAGAGCACAGCTAAAACATATAAATAGTTTGATGATAAAAGAAGACATCAGCTATTTGGATATCATCATATTTACTCTGTCAGAGTCTCCTGATATGAAGTCTGTTTTAAATCTCATTAAAGTCAGAAGCTACTAAGCTCTCTACTGGTGAAAAGTTATTACGTGAAGAGAATGTACAGGACCTGGAACCATCTGTGTATTATCAAAAATAGAGCAATGAATGTAAAGTTTGTATAAAGTTATCCCTCTTTTAGCAATCAGCTAGAGCTGCATGATGATTGGTAAGTAAGTTGTACAACTAATAAAAACTTTTTTTGAGATTTAGTACTGTTTGTGATATCTGGGAGCAAAAGTAACTGACACTGATACTTGATATATGAGAAGAAATTTTATTATTACTATTTCAGCAGATAGTTGTATTTTTCGTAAATGCACAAACATTTTTGGTAAGGATACCTTGAGTTTGTTTCTGAGAAACTATGACCAAAATATACCAAATTTTTTAATTGAAAAATAAGCTTCAGTGCTACCTGGTTGACAAACTATGTAATGGCAGCACTGTTTCTAAATGACTTTAACACATTTGGCAATCCTATACTGCAATTTCTTGTCAATGAACACATACGCTGATACCGATATATCTACATGAAGCTAATAACAACCAATATATCAGTGTGACTTGGTTTTATATTAATGGTAGTATATGTAAGCTAAAGCAGAAACCAGAATTAGGTGTTTGGGATGCTGGTGATTTTGTAAGGTTAAGGTTTGAGCATTTGATTTCAGGTGGATTGTTGAAGGTTCATTGGATCAGATGTTTAAGAACATACAAATACTGTAGAGTGCATTTAAGGGATAGGGATAGGATAGGGTGCCCATTCTGGCTGGCCTCATTAAACCTGCCTTAATGAGAAACAAAACACCCAGACGCCCCCCTAGAACAATGGGTTCTTGTTATCAAAGAGTCTGTGTCCCGTGTATGATGGAGTCTGGCTTGCATCCCAGCAGATTTTTCATGAGACTCGGTGTGCCTGAGACAGGTCCTGAGTCCTGCAGTGCCACTCACTCCTGTGACAGCCACCTGGGAGACCACCTTGGAAAATGGGCCCCTATTAGTTCAGGTTAGACTTAATGACCAGTAATGGTACACCGGCCAAGCCAAACTGTGCAAAAGGGCTCCGGGCAGGCCGAAATGAAATACCAGTCACTCAAGCTCTGAACATAAACACAAGGTGGGTGGTGGGTGGGGGTGAATAGGTATGTATTTAGGTGCCTGCATATGTGTATGAGGGGGCGCAGACATGCATCCATGTGTTAAAGAGCAGAGTTGACCCAGGTGTAGGAGACAGTTTTGAGCGAGAGGAGATGGGTGAACCCCCATGGACAGATTAGTGCCGGGGGGGACGGCTGTGGTTTTGGATTTATTCCCATTTAGCTCTGCTGCTTTGTGAACCAAATCTCATTTCCAGTTTTGCCATCAGCTAGAAAAAAGCTTGCAGCAACCTCGACGGAGCAACCAGAGAAGCCTCCTAAGAGCACCGCTCAATTATTTACAATTTCATGGCTGTCTGAGATATGTGTTATTCTAATAAATTTAGGAATTAGAAGGCTTAAATACCGCACATATATTAACCTCTAAAGCTGAATTTTATCCTCAATTTACTGGTAAATACCACATCATGCTAATGGCATTCAGTGATGATTACGTCTTCCATGGTCTAAATAGTCTGTGGTCTAGAATTAGCACAGGCATTAAAAGTAAGAAACTCCACTATTTAAAAGAGTATGATATGAGTCAATCAGCCACTGAATAAAATTACTTTTTACTCCCAAGGAGAATGAAGCACAAAGCTTCCAGGCCTGCAAAAGTCAGACAGAGCAACGTAGTATAATCTACAGTGAAAGAGACAAAGACAGAGGAAGAGAGAGAGCTTTGTTATGTCTCATGAAGCTCTAGGGTTTCCTGGAATTTCTGGCAATGGATTCCAAAGTCACATAACCACAGAAAGAGAGAAGAAATAGAGACAGACACAGAGTAACTCTGCTGAAGGATTCAGTTCAAGATGTTCTGCTGACTATAGCTGCTCTGCAACTGTAAGCTACAGATATGAAGATCACTAGTCTTTGCACTGGTGGTCATTTAGGCCCCTAAACTGACAGAAACAATGACCATAGTACCAACACACCTGCAGTGAGTGCATATTATAAGATGACATACATAACCTTCTGTCTACTTACAAATTAAAGACTGTGGCTTGTGCCTCTCACCTCGGGGGGGTGAGAGGGAGGGATTGAGAGGGATAGTAGACGTGTACCTGCGCAAGACACTCTCTGGCTGGCTGCCACACTAATAATAACAGCCAGCACAGCCATGCACGAAAATGAGATCTGGTAAAGCTAGTGAACTTTAGCCCTGTAGAGCCCTGAAAGGATTTGAGCTATGAGAAGAGTGGAATGTATTTTTTGGATGGAGAGGTGAGCTCTCTGTCACTTAGAGAATGTGCATCCGCTGATTCAAAAGCAATGCTAATGCTTAAGTATGTTAAAATGTGATACAACAAAGCACCGCAAGCTAGAAGAAAGCTAACTTTTGCACAGGAGTAGGCTATGTTTGTTTGGTGTTCATCTTTGTCTAAATGAAAAAGCTCTATATTTCTTATTTCTGGCATCTTATCTGTCAACCAGTGTAGGTGGACTGGGATTAGGACTGGTTTACTCCACTGAATTTTCTGCTGACTTCTGCAGTCCTTTGTCAAA
This sequence comes from Thunnus thynnus, assembly GCF_963924715.1. Classification (NCBI taxonomy): domain Eukaryota; kingdom Metazoa; phylum Chordata; class Actinopteri; order Scombriformes; family Scombridae; genus Thunnus; species Thunnus thynnus. The sequence goes on along the minus strand of NC_089539.1, from coordinate 10,840,488 downwards.
AGCTATGCTCTGGCTTTTTCTATTACATTCCTTCTTCTTCTTGTAACTACAGTATTGTCTTCCATGTGCTGTTTGTGCCCTCGATTTGCACTGGCTCACACTTGGTGAGGAGTATTACTGTAAAAGTCATGAAGTTCAGTATTGAATCCAATCTCCTAGAAAGAACTGAAGCAGTATTGATTTTCAATGCTTTTTGCGCATTTTTTATGCCTTTATTATATAGCGACAGTAGAGAGATGACAGGAAATGAGGGGGTAGAGAGATGGGAGTGACATGCAACAGAGGTCTGCGGCTGGATGCAAACCAGTGACATTGCAGTTCATGGTTGGTGCCTTAACCCCTAGGCCACCAGCGTGCTCCAAACTTGTTTATTAAGACAACACGGTACCAATTTCTACCTAGTTTAAAGGGTGGTATACTAATGCAACTATGTGGTGCATGTAAGCCATAAAACACAAAGAAATGTATGCAGTTGAAAACTGGAATGAACGGTGCCTTATTCTATTTCAATGAAAGTTGCTCACCAGGTGCATATGCCAAATAAAGTCTTTCGGGCTTCCTCAGTTTTCTGCATTTTTAGGTCCAAAGTGTGCACATTTTCCCTTATCCAGTTAAGCTATCCGGATATACAGATCACAGTGTAGATGAGGTATTAATATCAGGGAAATAACTGACTGATTCGGCTCCTAGTGAACTTAATGGATCAAATTTTGATAACACAAAGAGTCACTTTGGGGTGTTATGACAGTCAGAATTATTTAACAGCTGTCTCTTTTGTAATGATTGTGTGTTGGAATATTTTCTTATGGCCCAGTGTGAATCACATGACCTGCAATTTCAACTGTGGCCTCTACGCCAAAATCCCCTCATAGCCCAGCGCTGTTCCTGCCAGCTTAGGCGAAACAAAATGCAGAGAATTCACGCAGGCACCAACAATTGGTGGTGGTAACGTACCAAAACATGTAATTATGCCAAAAAGGCAGGTAAAAGGGAGACTGCTAGTTTATGTAAGCAATGCGGGTTTCAAAATATTCAAAATATCCGCTTTGCAATTGTTTTATGAGAGCGTCAAGGCTAATTTCTTACTTTTAGAACACACACCTAGCAAAGTGTGGACCGGTGTGCACTCCATCAAAATTAAAACCAAAAAGTACACCATGCTTTATTGCTTCAAGGATTCTCACAATAGGTTCAGGTGAGAAACACTTAATGTTAAACATAAGTGTGTTTGTTTAAGGAAAATTCCACAGTGTAGAGTGATAGATGGTCTGTGGTATAACTTAAACCTGTTGAGCGCTTTTTGCCTTAAAAATGCCACTTATCTTCTCTTGGTCACTGTCATGGCCACTGACGCCCATTCATCAACTTTCTACTGAGTACACTGCTCAGAGACACCTTTTTAGTTTCCACACCTGGCTGAGGAGTCCCAGCACATCCACCATTGAATGGTTCGGGCCCGCATCAATTTACTGAGAACATGTCAGGGCCACACGAATGCAGACAGAGAGAGAGAGAGAGAGAGGGAGAGAGTCATAGGATTAAAACAAAAACAGTATAGGTTGTCTATTATCATTCATTTTTCTGGCTATATGTGTGCAGCATGTGTCTTGTCTGTTCATTCCCTCAAGAAAATTGCCCCCCCCCCTCCCCCTCCAATACGACTGAACTGAAAGCACTGTCAGGGGATCGCTCCACATCCACTGTGAGTAATAGACCCTCTTGGTCAAGTCATCCTGCTCGCCCGCCACCCCACCCACCACCCACCCGCTCCTTAATCTCCTCCTATCTCTCTCCAGGAATGCAGCCCCTTATGTTGAAAAATACCTTGTCATCTAATACCCTTGAAAAGCCTCGCAGCGCACTTCAAAAAATTGGCATTCCACCCCGTGATTTACTGACTTGTGTGTTCAAACAAGGCAAGAAAGATAAAGATTTATGACATTTTGGAGAGATTTAAATAAATATGTCCTTTGTGCAAGTGATTTTTTCTTTTGTGAGTGTGTGTCTTTTTTCCTGAAATGGGCCTGTGATACATGCGCAAAAAAGGCAAACTTTTGTCAGGGTTCGCACTCAGCTGTCATGTTTTCAACAGGCTCTCAGTGTGTGAGGGCATTGCATCATGCTTTTTAGCCTCACTCTACCCTCATGTATGTTTCCATGTAAGGTATAATGGAAGACGTTCTCTTAGTGTGGTTTGAGTCAGCCACATAAATCACTCGGCCGTTTACATTCTTTTTTTTTTTCAACCTTCCGATTTTCTCTGCCTTCCCTCACCAAAGTGTAATTTCTCTCCGGCCACGAAGAGCCACACGTCCGCCACGGCAGAAACGTGGCTTTTATAGGAAGCATGTCACAAATGTTCAGCAGATCCATTCTCTTTCCGTTTTTTTTTTTTTTTTTTTTTTTTTTTGCCTTAGAGAAACACATCAGGAACCTCTCAAGCTTTATGAGAAATACATTTTTATGTTCCACTTAATGTTTCCAGCATGTCATGTTATTACCCATATACCAGAGGCTGTGGGCTGCTGTGGATCATGCTAATCATGTATACTTTTACATTTTAGTCACTGAGCTTTGGTGCATATCCCGAGTGACTTACACTTATTAAAACGGTACAAGTTCAGGATCTACCCTCAGGGCCATTCAGCTAGACACACTGGCTTTTTTTTTGCAGTGATTGAAGCTGTAATCTTTCGGTTGCCTGGTTATAAGAAAATAATTGCACCTTCCCTCACAGATTTGAAAGAAAGCAAGGTCTTTAACGCGAAGTAGAGGTAATTTCTGTTCTGTTCCATCCTGTTTTTACCCTTTTCCGTTCGATTCTGCTTTATTGCCATCAGCTGGATAAACTGTTCTCTAGCTGCGGTGTCGGCAGTAGCAGTGCTTAGACTAAAACCCACCATATATCAGCACTCTGGTTCCACAAGTCTCCCTGGTCAGCTCACTAGTAGCAGATTAATGTCCTGTTGAGGAGACACAGACTCCTGCCCGGGCCTCATTTACTCTGACAGAAGGCTGGTGTCAAGACGAGATGTCCTAAAGGAACAAGCGGAGAGGCTGCTTTTCCCCTGGAAATGGATGCGAGAGAAGGATGAGGGAGCGATTCATGGCATGTCACATGTCCTCGTGTTCAGACTAGACATCCTATTCTTTTGTTTAAAACGATAGACAAAAGATTCTTTATAAAATGAGGCAGAACAGGACAGATTCGACTGCTGACTCGCATTTAAAATGGAGGAAATTATATCACTTCACTGGCACAAACACTTACTGGTTTAAAATTTGGTTTTAAAAACAGTGAAATGACTCGGTTAGATGTTTTTTTGTTTTTTTGTTTTTTGCAGTGCATTGAGATTACCATCAACTTTGTCTGCGGCTTCATTCAGCAGCTGTCTGTTATTACTTATTTACGATCCTGTTTAATAGTCTTTAAAGATGTCCCAGTGCACCCTAAGGTACTGAGAGACTCGATTATCATGTCCTTGTGTATTCAACATAACTGTGGTTTGTTTTGACAGGAAAACGATGTGGAAAAATTGCATTTAGTTATTAATTTGTCCTGTCTTTGTAAATACTATTAAAGACTAGTTAGATTTGTGCTCCACATATTAGATTTGCACTGCTGACGTCACATTTGGCTAACAGTGACAAAAAAAGATGGAGGCTTGACTGTAACGACCTTGTTGGATTACACAACAGACTGTTAATATCACACCTCAAGTGCAGGGGTGTGTGTTTACTGAGATTATTTGACATTCTGGTTATTTGCAGCAGAATATCTAAATATATTATTTCAAGGAGGTGTTTACATAAGAATGGCTGTAGTGTCGAAAAGCTAAAACCACCTGAATCCTGAGCAAACAGGAAAAGAAAGAGGGGGAATTATTTATTTATCGCTTTGTTCTCAGCTGTTCGTTGTTGGGCAGCAATGAAAAAGACGTTCCTTTCAAAAAGTACAGTAGTATTGTCATAATTGGAGATATTTCAGTTGTTCATTATACCCAGTAATAGTTTTAGGAAGCTAGTGGAACTTTTCTTAGCTTCATATTTAGCGTAGAGACATGAAAGTTGCATTAATCTTCTCATCTAACTCTCAGCAAGGAAGGGAATAGGCGTATTTCCCAAAAAAACTTTCCTTTCAGATGGAATTCAGGGATTCAGTGACTTGTTGATCTGGACAGTTTTGTGAAAACAGAAGCACAAGTCCCTTTATTTATTGCTTTGTTCTGTGTTGACTGCAGATTTTTTTCCGTCTCCCAGCAGTTTTGCTCCAGCGCTGGCAGCTCACAAGCACTCCAAAAATCTGCCCCAGATAATTTGATAAGTTTCTTGTGAAATGACATGCCCGCAGACTTTTTTTTTTTTTTTTTTTTTTTTTTTTTTTGTGGCAGGAGAATGTCAGAGCTGCTCCATATAGCGAGGGGGGCCAGATAAACAAACCGTTTCTAACTTAAGCAGAGTACTGTGGCGTTTGAGACGGCTGCTTTTTCAGTGAGAGGAATGTTCCCTTTCCAGGGGGCTCCGACTCAAAGTGCACTGCTGAGACTACAGCATAGAGCTCATATGTGAAAGTGAAGAAAGCTTTTGTGTGTGTTTAAAAATGAAATGTCAGCGCAGTGAAAAGATCGGTGCGCCTCTCTTTCATGAATCTGTAGTCGTGCAGGTGTGCGTGTGTTTGTGTGTGCCCGACAGTGTTCGCTGAGATGTCACGGCAGGTCCAACATCGCCATCAGTCATGCTGTTTTGAGAGGGAGCCAACTCTGTGGCCACTGTGTAGTGAGTGTGAGAGCTCTATCTCGCTGTGCACACAGCATGCAAGAAAACCTTCCCTTTTTTTTTTTTTTTTTTTTTTTTTTTCCTTCTTCCCAGTTTGGTTACGGGAAAAGGCAGCATTTTTTCCTTCCATATTTGGTCATATGGAGCACCGCCAGTGAGCAGTAGCCTTTTGATGCCGTACAAACATCCCTATTTTGTGTGGGATTTGTACTTTTGGAATGCCTTTTTCTCCTATTCTGCCTGATTGTGGGTGCAGCATCTGAAAGTGCACTTTAAAAAGGGACACAAGCCTTTTAAAAGTAAATGATTGGAGAGAGAAAAGTTTCCTTTTTACAGTGTTATTTATGATTTGGGCAGTAAGAATCTAACTCTTAATGCAAATGTTCCTCTTAAAACCAACATTTGAAAAATAAGACAATGTTTTATAACCCTTCTTTTTCAGCCAACTGCTATATCAACTCAACTTGGACTGTTATTTAATTTGGTAAATTGGATCAGCAGCTGACAATTAAGAATTTATCATCTTAGCTGGTTAACTTTAAAGTGCTTCAAACAAGTTTTTGAAACTTGCTGGAGCTGGATTTAGTAGGATGTCTTCAGAAATTAAAGTGAAGACCAAATATTTGCAGTTTAAATGGAGCACCTGTGCGCTAAAACCTGCTGTGGAAAAGCTGTGAGATTCAGATGACGGCTATGGCATCTCGGGGTAATGTTTTTATTGCAATTTAAGTGTGACTTAGCTTCAAGCGTGAGCTTTAAGAACACATAAACACACCCTCAGCCTGAAGGGGAACGCTGGCTAGTGATGTGCAGGTGTTTTTCAGTCTCCCCACGGGAGAGAAAGGTCATAATACCTTCAGATCCAACGTGTACAGTGTGATGAGCAGTGAGAGGGACAGCTCCTCAAACTCCCATCCATGTGTGGGACCCTGAGAGAAGAAAATATAAAAAGAACAGTGAGTCATAGTCTAAATATACGACAGATGACAGCGTGCTCAAAGTTTAGTGAGGTTATCTTGCTGACAGTGGAAAATAAAACACAGGATTCAAGAATGCAACACTGAGAGTAATTTGTTTTTATCAGGGCAACACATAGTTTAGAAAGTATCGAGCTACAGCTTCCTTTCCAAGAGGAATTTGTCACTTTGAAAGATAATTGAAACAAATGCTATTTATTATCACAAGTGTATCACAACATGCATTGGCTATGATAAGTAATTACTAAGATCTTGGAAGATGGAGGCATCACTACAATAAAAGTGAAATTGGCCAAGAAACACAATTGATAAGACAATCAGACTTCTTATAAATAAGCCAAGATTTTAGCCATTTTTTATAGATCACTTTATTCGGTGATGAAACCAAAACTAAGTGCGCCTGAAATAATTAAAAACAAAAAACGGAAAGTTGTGTGCACATACAACAACCGCATGTATGGAAGGTCAAAGTTGAACAGAATGATCCTTTAAAGGCTCTGAAAACGTATTTTCTCAATTAGCTTATTTCAATAAGCGGCAGGTCCTACATAAGAACAACATTTTTAGCTAATTTGAAAACAGTTTTGGTTCTTAAAATTGGGTGGAGCTCAGTTGGAAGAAGATGATGTCATGTACTGTATGTCTGTACACCGATAAGAGTTTAGCTCATTTGAATCCAAATCTGTTAACAGCTGTGTGTTTATTTGTGTTCACATCACTGTCAGTCAACTTTGACCAAACTACACCCAGAAAGTCCTGACGAAGCAGATCAGATGAGTGTTCAACTCTGAAAAAAATATTAAATAAGAATGTTTTTTTTCCCAACTTTGAATGTTGCTTATTCAATCATGAATACTAATATTATAGAGATACTTACATTTGAAACCACATGTAAAGCTTTGACACTGTTTAATTGCTAGTTTGATTTTGCATTTGATCTTTCGGGTCACTGACTCATAGATAAATTCAGTGGTTGGTTAATCCCAGCAGTGCTTAGTGTAGCCTGCCAGCACCCTGTAAAGTATAATGCATCCAAGGTATTCCATTGAGATTTTCTTGGCTGTGCGTGTGTGTCTGTGTGTGTGAGAACAGATAACTTCAGTCAGTCTGTCTCTGTGTGTATGATTCACATGGCACTGAGAGGTGTTATAGAATGTGAACCATTGTCTGGGAATGCAGGAGTCTCGATTTTCCTCACCAAATGGAAACTTAACATCTTTAACCCTCAGGTCTTTTCCCTACAACTGGTGTGAAATTTCCCCTCGCTGGTTCGTCTTCTATCTTACAGCCAAAGTCAGCATAAGGGAGATTGTAGGGCGATTTGAGGGAGGATTGTGTCTAGTGGCCAAATCTGAAGTCACTAATGACAATGCATCTGAGGCATTCAAAATCCTGAGCCCATCTCTTACCCTTACCCTCAAAAACGTCGGCATGTTATCCCGCTGCATTTCTCGTGCCACAGTGGCATTAGCTTCTCAGGTTTGCCTATGAATGTCATCTGCTCATGCTCAGTGAAATTTTTCCTCATTCGAGCTGAAGCCACACTTTCAAAAATTTGTTTTGGAAGAGATAGAGTGTGAGCGGAAAGCAGATGGTATTGAGATTGAGCTGAGCTCTGATGCTATAGACACAGCTTAAGACCTCGGCTTTGACAACCAAACCGCAAGATATTGTGGTTGATAGTCACACTGTGGCATGCAGACAGATGCAGATACAGAAAAGGAGCTGGCCGCGTGGACATGAGTAAATCCTATAAAATTTAAACCAAGTACTAACCTAAATTCATACTAATCAAGTGTCTCTTCATATTTTAGCTGAACACGTAGTCTGCAGCTGTTGGCTAAACTGCTGCATTGTGGGCCAAGAGGAAAAGACACAGTGAGGAAGGGGTGAGAGAGAAATGCAATACAACTGGGTAAAGACAGTAGAGTCCGACCGATACTAGACTTTTCAGGCAGATGCTGATATTGATATTTTAGAGTAAAAAAAATGCTCACAGTATATCAACAGATATACCTTTTGTAACAAACATTTAATGTAAGCAGTTATTTTTGATAAAAGTCCCTTTAATTTGGTATTAAAAGGCAAGACATGTACTGAGCAGGACATTTTTCAACTGAAAAATTAACTTTTCAAACAGCAAATATAGCAGTAAATTTTAAAAAGTAAACAGATAATTAAATCTGTATCAATTTTTATGAACAACTGTAAACAACACAAATACGATACTGTTAAGGTTGAGACTATATAAAGATGCATTCTATAAAACCCCCAAAAATAATCACATTGTTAAGGGCAGATCTCCACAACAAGCTAAAACTCAAACACATTTGACACATTATGGCCTTGTAAAGTTGATAGCAAGCTCTTTACACATGCAGGAGACACTGAGCAACGTTAGCATTCATTTGGAGTCGCGTCTCTGTCCACCTAACACATGTCCACCAATTCCTGAGAAAAATATCTTGCTTTTTAGCAGCTAAATGCTCCACTGTGGTCACCAGCTAGTCGCTAACTTTGTCAGATGTTTGGTGGGTTACAGTGGGTTTAACTGAGCCTTTTTGCTAGAAATAGCTGAAGGAAATGAGACTGAACCAAAACACTAACGCTGTGGGCCGTTAAACCAAAAAAGGGAACTGAAAGACACTAAAATGCTCTGTAGAGCTGAGATAAAACTGCAGAGCGGAGTGGTAATTTTATGTGGGTTTGTCACTACGAGCAACCTCTTTCATGTTACACATAGTCATTGTTCGTATGAAAGTAAATAGAGTTGAAACAATAATTGTTGTTTCCCAAGTGGCCTAAAACATATATTAATTTGAGTACTTTATATTTCCTGTTAACATTCATTGGCTTACAGAGACACCAATATATCTGTTATAAGGTAAAAGCAGCTGATATATCGTCTTGCCAATGTATCGGTCGGCCTCTAAAAGGCAGGCAGAGAAAGCGATACTCTAGATGACAGATGAAGCTGAGACAGGGACAAGCGGAGATGGAAAGAAAGAGAGAAATTCTTGGCCTTGCAGTGCCAAAAAAGCTCCAGTGAATTTATGAATACGCATCCACAGCCGCTCTGCATCCTGGGACTGTAAACGTGTTAATGCTGCCGAGGCCTGGACGTGTGAGAGGAGACACATAGCACACAGAACCACAACCACAAAGCCAGCTTTCCAAACACAGCACTGTAGGTGGTGATGGATATCACACATGTACACGCATTTACTATACCATAAACACACACATACTGCACTTTTAGTGGCCTCACGTACAGTATTTGCAGTATTGCAGTTGTAAAAGCATCACACTCATCCGTATGTATATGTACCTCCTTTATACACATCTGCAGACTCTCACACACACATTTGTGTAAATACACAAAACCCATTAACAAATGTAAATCTTGTTTGTTAAATATTGTTTATCATGATGCACACAGACTGAACATATTTTAACTGCCCTGTCAGACTAGTCTCAGGAGACTCTTTACCCCTGCAGAAAACATTAGGTTTACCCAACTCAAACTGTCCCCAGAGCCCCAGCCAAAACAGCTGTTAGTGTGCACTACCTACAGGCATGCAGTATCTCTCTCTCTTTATTTCTCTCTTCCTCCCTGTTTTACTGCAGAAGCTTTATCTATGTGATAAAATCATCATAAAATGATATGCCAGAATACATTACCAGTATATCTTTGCTTACACTGAACCAATAGACCTCTCTCTCTGTCTTTTTTTTCCTTCTAGCACACATGACTTACTCTCATTTTGTAGATGCAGTACTGCAGTTAGCCACTTGGGTAAATTGGAAAAAAGATTGACATGCTGTGTCCAAGCGGCAACTACCACGGCTTTAGGCTAAAGCCAATGTGGAAGTACTAGGCTATACAGCGCAATGCCGTCGACAGCTGCTAGATGCTGGCTCCAAGAAATCCCTGGCTCCGACTCCCATTTAAAAAGTGTCAACTTCTGTCTGGAAATATTATTTCAATCATCAAGTCACACCTTGCTACTTCCATCTTTATATGCAGTTTATGGCCTTGTTGTATCCATCTCTATTAGTACATCCACGATCTACATTCATGAGCACACAGATGACACATTCCTGCCAACAGTTTTCCACTTTTTCCACTGATTGACAGTTCAGGAAATGCAGCACTTCACCAACAACGTTAGGGAACAATGCAAGAAAATCAGCTTTGCTAATGTTTTTTGAGTAAGTGCCTTCAATGTGTTAATTAAGCCTCTAGGTGACACACAATGCATTTTGATTAAAAAGAACACAATGTAAATATAACTGTGTTCGTTTACAAGAAAACTCCACAGAGTACCTTTAAGCTAAGGTGACTATTGGCAGAGACAGAGCAAGAGGCAGTAATGTGGCAGTAATTTCTGTCGTGAGGGAGAGCTAGTCTGGAAGACACATGACAGCATTTGAAGAGAGACAAAGCTGTTGTTATAATAAAAGCCTCAAATTTTGTCAGGATGTGGAGGCAATTGTATTTTCATCCTCTGCAGCTTTTGACTAGAAGCCCTAGAATTTAAGTCTGGCTGACTGAATATTGATAGTTGAGGACAGCATGTGTCAAAATACTGAAATCCTGCCGCTTGCGAAAATTTCCAACCTCCAGTATATAGCCTATTCCATATTTTTCAATGATATGTGACATTATTTTGTATTATATAATTAGGTATCATTTTGCAACAATCAGAACATATTTCACTCTAGGGCTTGAATATGTCGCATGTGTTATCTGGTCTCCGAAGGTAGTTTGTATTCATTAGTTCTGAAAAACCAAAGGGTGTGTGGCTGGTAAAAGACTGGAATTAGCTCATGAGTTCTGCAACTTAGCTACCAGTGAGACAGGTAGGTTGTGCATTGACACAAAGACTAGAAAGGCCAGGCTTTGTGCCTGTGCGTCTCTCACATTTCAGATTACTGGAATACCTCTATTCACCTGGACACCTGCACAGCTGTGACTCCATAGATACTAGACATAGGCATATAACTCTTCCTCTCCTCTTCTGTTCTGTAGAGGTTATGTGTTCCTCTGGAGGCCAAGAGGAGAGCGGCAGTATCTGTAATGTTTTCCTTTTATGTCCTGCTCTGTAAACACAGCCCTAGTAATAATGCACCATTTCTTCTTTTTAAGGTATACGGACAGATATGGCAACTGCAGGCAGTGGTTTGTGTTGGCACCGTTTGATGTTCTTGCTCTTTAATTTTTCACTTGAATGAGAATCAGTGGACGTAACCCAGAATTGTAAATATGTAAACCAGAATTTCTATTGGTGGTAGTTAAATTTTCAGTCTCACACCCCTGTTTGGCCTCGTAGTACAGGCGTCGCAGCTATTATAAGAGGGTGGGAAAAGTCTGACCACTTTTTAAAACTATTAGTTTAGACCCCCCACCCCACACAAAATCAGTGCATTGGTCTTTCCACTGCTTGCTTATTGAGAGAATACTCAGATCAATGAAATTCAATACCACGTTTTCACTACTACCTCGCACCCGAGCAGATTCTCACATAGCACGCACACACATACACACGAGCGTGCCGCTAACACTAGGTTGGAAGATGGGAAACATGAAAGGAAAGAGGAAAGCAAGATGGCAAATGAGACTAAAAGAGAAGGAGAGAAAGAAAGAATAAGTGAATTAAACAAGGAAACATAAAGGGATGAAGAGGAGTAATGAAGGAAACAATGAAGGAAGTACCAAGGCAGGGAGGAGCTGTAGCTGTAAGCTTTTGTTTTTTTTTTTTTTATTATCTCTAAATCTTTTAACTGTTACTGCAGTGCCACAATTACAGTAGTTGGTACAACTGGGCACCTGATAATTGTGTGAGGTTATGAAATTTATTGAATAAAAAACAGCAAAAAGCATTCATGAGATTTTTAGGTTCTGTTGTGATGTTATCCAGCTAACTTGATAGATTTGCTCACACACCCTCCTCAACCCTTTGGCACCTATGAATTCAAGAATATTGCTTTTCATGAAATGTGACAAATGGATGTTATATTGATGCCTTTTGTCATGAAATGTTGTGGAGGGCTTCTCGATAGCAGTGTTATGTGTGTAAAAATGTGTGTGTAAACGAAGCCATCAAGATAACTGGCTATCAACCTTATCTAGTTTAGAGAAAAGGCCTCAGGTCCTGCTGATTCTTCATAGTCGTAGAAGTAATTAGAAGATGAATGTAGTTTAATGGAGAATGCATAGCAGCACTTTGACTACAGGTGTCCTCTCCACTTTACTCATTGATTTGATAACATGAAAGACATTAATTCGGCAGAAATTGCAGTTGCATGCAAGCATAAAGAGATCCTCAAGTTTAAATAAAAAATGAGTGGTTATTAAAGATGTCTCTGAATTAGTCATCGAATCAATTTCTGTACTTTTAGCTTTTTAATATCTTCAAATATGTGATCTGGGGCCAACCACTTCCTCTGGATGAAATTACAAAATGTACCCATAATTTTCTCACGCTAGTATAGCGAGATAAAAGTATCAAACCACCTGTTACAAGGCATCAGAATACAGGAAATGACATCTACTCTGTTAAAAATTTCCTGGGGAAGTACACCCAGACCCCCCCCTAGTTTGTCCCACCCACATTTTCAATACTTCCTACTCCCATGCCCCGTAGACTCCACTTTTTATAACGAACTGGGTAAAACATGGATTTCTTGACAGATTCAATATTGCTGTCAGAAATATGATATCTCAAAGACATGTTTATTGTGTGTTGTAACTTTTTTAGACCCGATGATCTTTCAGCACCAGTTAACTTTGACTGCATCATAGGAAGACAACTTTTTATCAATGCTAGCGCCATACCTCTAGGAATAACAATGTTGGTCAGTTAGCTGGTCCACCACTCTGGTCCAGATGAAAATATCTCAACAACTATTGGATGGATTGCCGTGAAACTTTGACATGCATGGTGCCCAGAGGATGTATCCTAAAGACTTTGCTTATCTCCCGACTTTTGATTTAGTGCTGTCAGCAGGTAGCACCAGTAAATTTCTCTTATTCAGTGAAATATCTAAACTTTTACAAGATAGTTTGACACAATATTTGGTACAGATGCTCATGGTTCCCAGATGATGAATCATACTGACTTTAGTGAAAAGGTAAGTCATGTTGCAACATGTTTGATGTAGCAAGTTATGTCAGGGCTAAATTAAATGTTTAACCATCATAAAGGCCTGTATATGACTGTTGCAGCTGTAACAAGTCACCATTGTTCCATTATTTGCCAAGCTCACAGCTGGCAAGCAAATAACTTACGCTAAACTAGTTTTTACTTGTTTATCCTCTCATTAATTCCCTTTGTTCAACAACCAAAGCAGTCACTGCACGCAAAAGATCCAAAGGAGGGGTTGTTTCTAGCTGGGATGTGAATGAGTAATTTTGAGGTTCTTTCATGTCCCCTCTGCTAAAATCAAAGGTTAAATAGGAGCATTTCTCGCATAGCTCCATAACCATAATGTGGAGATTAATGTGTTTGTCTAAAGGTTGTGATGGGATAGTTGCTTTGAGTATCACAGTAACAGATCTGACCAAAAGAACTGCAGTCTTCTCTTCTCAAAGAATGGTAAGCCAGTGTTAGGAACATTTCACCAAAGCCAAAAATAGATGTGCTGCTAGCCCGTACTTTTTCTTCAGCCTTACTCCCAGACTTTTCCTTGATCTACTTTGTGCCTCATTTGGCCGATAGGGGCCCATTGTTGTGGTGCTTTTAACTCAAGACTTCGTGAGAAGATAGAGGCATTATAAGGTGGTGTAATCCCAGTGGCTGTCAGGATAATATCAACTTGGCTTTTAAGGCTTTTTAAGAGACTGGCACTTAGACACTAGATCCTGTGCCAGGGTCTGGCAGTCTTGACAGGTAGTAATTTGACTGGTAAATGTGTCATTATAGCCATTGTAGAAGGTTGAGGCAGACAGGGAAAGAGAAAGAGGGGGAGGAGAAGAAAAAGAGAGACAGGTTAAGAAGGGAGGGTGCGATGGATGGATGCAAGTATTAGACTTCAATGGTGGAATAAATGGACAGATGCAGCAAAGGATGGAAGAAGACATTTCACAGTGGACAGGCGGAACTTGTTAAAAAGTCTGAAATGTCACAAACTTTTGACTCCAGGGTGCACAACTTCATGGAATGCTGTCTTTCTCTCGTTCTGCCTCTGTTAGCTTTTGCAAAGTGTGGGTGGTCCTTTCAGTGATATACACAACAGTACACATTTCTACATCTTACCCAGGGCCTTTTAGTACAAGCCACAGGCTTCTTCTTGTGCCCTACGCCTGATGTTCCCCCATGTAGAGTCTCCATTCATTGAGCAGAGCAATATATCAGCTTTAAAATACATCTCCTATAGGTTTATTATTCATGTTAAGTCTTGCATAAACGATCCACTCTGTAATCATTTTGTTGACATACCAAATTTTATACCCTCTTTCATTGAAGGGATCATTTTGTAAAAGTAAATGACACGTTTTTTAAATGATCTATAACCCGTTTTTGTACAAACGTGTTTAATTGAACACCAAATGAAAACAGAGTCCTCACTGCTGCATAAATCATGCATTATTTGCAACAATAACTCCAAATTTATATGCTGCCGTGCTTGCATTACTAATAACTTTGTCTCCCTTGGCGTCGCTGGTTCTAGGAAGTATGTGATTAGACTGGTTATGTTTGGAGGCCTTGTCGGTTTTAGTTATTGCTCTCGTTTTGTCTTAATTACGGTCGTATGAATAGCCCCACATTCAAGTGCACCCCCCCCCCACCCGCCGCTCTACCACCCCTCCTGTTTTGCGAATGACACAAACTGTGCATCCAAACATAGTGAGTGAATTCTTGTGGTGTTTAAAATATCCCTCCCTCCTTAGAGTCACAGAGGCTTTCACAGTGTAATAGCTGGGAGCCAAGGCTGTGTTTACTGTACAGGCTCGTAGGGAGGAGGAGACTGGGTGAGAAGATGCAGTGGGGCGGGATGGACTTGGTGTTGGGGGTAGGGAGGTGAGGTGAGGAGTTTCTTTAAAAGCGTCTCTCCTGTCTTTGTATTTCCTGTCCATGTGTGTGTTTGCCCTTATAAGTGTGCATCTGTCTGCTCATTAGTATGCTTATGAATGTGGGTGCATGCGTGAAAATGCGCATGCTGTAATGCTGCATCTGCATGCTTGTGTGCATGCATACTTCTTTGACTCCTTCTGTATGGGACTGCAGAGGGAAAAAAAAGGGAGCAGAAAACATGCTTATAGCACACAGGAAGCAGGGCTCAAGAGCCGAGTCATGTCCGAGAACAGAGTTTAGCCAAGTTCTGACATTTCACAGGAAAACAACACAGGAAAAGTTAGTAGTAGAGATAGGGAGAAAAGGAGAGACGGGACAGACGAGGGAGGGAGGGAGGGAGTTGGGGGTAAAACTGAGGGAAAGAAGGAAGGAGGTCACTGAGGGATGGAGGGAGGGACAACTAGCAGGGAGGGGAAGGAGCAGGCATTTGCCTTTTCTGTCAGCTGTGGCCGGACTGTGGGAGACTATTACTAGACGTTGTTGCATTGTATCTTTACTTTGTATTGGCATTGTGAGGCGCTGGTATGGTGTGAAGGAAAAGACATTGAAGGCTAATTCAAGGTATGACAGTCACAGTCCCTTCTTTGTTTCTCCTCTTTGTTCTGCACATACTTTGTGCCTCACTTGTTGCTTTTCAACTTCATCTTCTACCAAAATAGAGTTGGCACTATTGGGTACACACTATAGTATTTAAATGTGATGTTCTCTCAAACCATGAGCCATTATGCCCCTTTGTCTTTTTTGCTCAGTTGCTTAGTTAGCATATGTTTGCTCTGCTCCAGTGTAGAGTAGATGTTGGTGGTGGTTTAAGCGGGGATCGTAGATGTATGATGGGAGGCTCAGCAGCTCCTGGGTGGTCTCAGTCCTCACAGCACAGCCAGTCACGTACCCTAACGGGGTATTTTTAGTGAGAATTCCCTTAACTGATTGAGTTAACATCCTGTGGTGGCTTGTCCTTCCTCTCTGTCTATCTTTGCCTTTCTTTTCTGTCATTTTCTGCCCAGTTCCTTTTGTTTCCACTAAGAGTTTGTGGGCCTAGATTGTAGTCACACTCTTTGTCACCTTGCTGAGGCTTGTAAACACAATAATGTGACATCACATACTTGGTCAATACTGTGTGTGGAAGGATGGATTGTACTTAGATTTGGTATTTTGATAAACCAGAAATCTGGAAATGAGCTCTTTTGTTTGACAGTTGAGAAAGTATTTTGCCCTCTTTGAACACTACAATGACATCTTTTTTTTATGGTTTAGTTCTTCCTGAAATTGAGTAAATTACAATGTTTGTGTTTGATGATGTCGTTCTTAAGGGCACAACCATGGAGGAAATGGACTTTGAGCGGCGCCGGGAGCTGAGGAGGCAGAAGCGGGAGGAGATGCGCCTGGAGGCCGAACGGTAAGACCCATTTAGCTGTCTTGAAGTGGCACCTGCAGATTGGTGCTCCAGGATTTCCAAACTAATTCCTTTTTGCAAAGCAGCAAGTGTTAAACAAGTCATACTTCCACAATGGCTTCATTTGTAGTCACAGATCACCTGCAGTCCAGTGGGGGTGACGTTGCTGTTGTTTACATAAGATCTTACTACTTAGCTTGTGTGAAGAATTCCTCCGCTGAGGGAGCAGCCTGTGTTGTGTAATGAAGCTCTGGTTGTCAATGCACAGCGCACCTCCTCTGATGTTCATGCCAAGTTGGAAGCGGAGGGAGCCAGTGCTGCTTTAATAGCACAAGACCCTCTTCCGGGTCTTTAAAAACATTGCTCAGCAAATATTGGCTTTCCCGACCCAGGCTAGGAGGAAAAAAAGGTTGATAAGCAATCAGATAAGCAATGTGATGACCTTTAAGTGGGAATTTTCAATCATGGCCTCCCTCCCTTTTTCCAATTTTCTCTCCCAGATACTGTGGCCATGTGAACTCCCCTTGATTCAATGGAAGAAATTGATTAAACTAAAGTTCATTCCAACAAATTGATTGAGTGGTAACACGCCAAGTGCAGTCATCAAAAATAGTAAAAAGGGGTTTTTATTGTGAGAACTTGATACATAGTGTGCCAAGGCATTTTATGGGGTCTTTTCACTGAAGTCTCTTCATCTGTGCCGCAGCCCTTCCAATTAAGGATGAGGTTGATGTGGATGCAGATACTGGGCAAGGTCACTTGCCTGTTTGATGTATCCCTGAGAAGCGTTTTATTAGAGCCAGTTAGTCCATTATTGGTGAAAAACAAGCTGACACTGCCGAATACATAGATGTTTCTCTCTGATAATTCTTTTTTATGACACAAAGAATACGTGAGTTGCATTTACCTTATTGATGAACAAAGCCTTTAACTCAAAACAGCATTTGTATCCAGGAAGATGGAGGGCACACTATCTGCAATACTGTAGTAGATTCACAAAGTAATAAAATTCAGGATCAGTCATCCAGACATTGAAAATAAATGTCCCTTGTACCCTTGTGAAAATAACTTCCACAAAGGTATTCTATGGAAACTCACAAGTCTGCCTTCTCGCAAATTGAACTTACTGATAGCTAAGAATTTTGGGTAGTGTAGGGAGCTCGATACATCTGACATTTAAGTTGGCCACATGATAAATTGAAGTCCAATATTCTGTCTCCACCAATTCCATTTCCAATGTTTTAGCCACTATGTTCACCAGCTATTGGCTAACTTTATCTGTCTGCTGTTTGGTGCTGTGCATTTCCAGCATTTGCAGTGGCCTGCTGCAGCTGGAAATTAAGTTGATCATAGTGGATTTTGCGAGCCAGAAAACCAAAGCAATGAATTTGAAGATGCTAAAATGCTCCACACTCTGAACTGCAGAGTTGGGAGATAATTCTCTGTGGATTTGTGACTAAGAGCGACCCCTTTCACAGCATATACATACCATTATATGTCATTTGATCACTTGTTTATATAGAAATATTGATTTTTTCAGCTTTAATAACAATTAAATTACAAAGTATTTGTTTTGTGTTTCTGTTAGCATATAAGCATCACAAGATATGCTATCTGAATTGAAACCTCAAATCATTTCATCATCGGACAAAAGTATCAGCCTCACAAATCCAGTATCCATACTCTAATAGTGAAATTCTCAGGTTTGGTAAACAAATAATATATGACCAATTTATTCACACACCTAACTTAACTAGTGCAGAGTCACTTTATCTACAGATTGTGTAACACGAGACAGATTTCCAGTATCATTTAATGGGAAAGATTCTGTTCATATTGCTTTAGTTTATGTTTTGTTTTTGTCACAGTTACAGTTATGCAATATTCTCCTTTTTGGCATCTTTTAGCTTGTACCTCTTTTAATCTTTTATGCCTCATTTCCTCAGATGCACTCTAAATAGCTGACTGAAGTGAAGGTTAACGCCTCTTTTCGGTTTCACAGAATAAAACCCCCATAAACCCATCACTCGCTAGAATTATTTATGCAGTTTTGCAGTGTTTATGTTACACGCAGACAATGGAATTTGGCAGAAAATACAGACTTAGAAGAGCCGACAAAGAGAGCAAAGTGGAGATGAAGAAGACAGAAAGAGAAATGCAGCGAGAGTGAAAAAGATTAAAGGTAGTAAGCACCTTTGACATTTACATTTTCAGCTCAGCAGGCGTTTGTTCATGACTGTTTATTTGGTCCGAGCAGCGATCATTTCAGCTGGCAGACGACATGCCACTCCTGTTATTGATAAAAGATTGCATCTCTACATTGTTTCCATTTCTGCCAATATATTGAAACAATCAATATTTACATGCCCCTCTTGCTTGGACTAGTCAAAACCACATGTTGTCTCATTGGCCTGCTTCCATTCAACCATCACTGAGCACGCTGTGAGAAGACGGAGAACACAGGGAGAGTTTGGGCCCATATAATAACGGCTGTAGGAATGCCAAATTCCTGGCTATTATAAGTGTTTACTGGCCAGGTCTACATGAGCTGTTTCCTACATGCTGGGACAGTGAGAGTGTGTGCGTGTATGTGTGTGTGTGTGTGTGAGAGAGAGTGTGTTTTGATATATGTGTCTCATGCTGGGACCTGTGTGTGCTATGCATGTGCATGCCAGTGTGTGCATGTGTGCAGAGTTAGGGTGAGTGCATGCATGCAGTTAACCATCAGGGTGCTCACTTTACTCTGTGTGTGTGTGTGTGTTTGGATCAGCATCAGGTGATGAAGGTTTGACAAGCTCCATTCACTTTTCTGATCTACAACCGAGTGCAAATGTGTGCAATTGTGTGTGTGTGTGTGTGTGTGTGTGTGTGTGTGTGTGTGTGAAGGGAGAACAGCCAAGCCTCCCCTGTTCTGTCTTACATCAGCCTCAGTTATAGTTGTAAGAAAATGATTGTTGACATAGAGGTGCACAATGGGCTTAGATTGACTTGTAGCTCTGTTCTGCTTAGCTTTCTCACACTCATGCTCTTCATCAGCGCTGAAGTATATTTTTGTTCATACACACACACACACACACACACACACACACACAGAGTCACTCACACTGGAATGTCTTAACTACTTTTTTCTCATTCTTTCCAAAAAGAGAGCACATGGATGTGGAATTTCCCCAGTCAATTCAGTGACCAAAGGGTATCTGCCACAGCTAAAAATAGTCTTCTTTTATAACAGTATGCATAGTTTACAACAAAACAGTTGCTACTCCCTGCAAAATGCAGCTGGAGCTCTTGAGCAATTCATTGGGGTGATATTCTGCATGAAGACAATAGTGAGTCATTATGTCAAATAGTGCATACTGAACATAACTTATTAAAGCAACATTAAATCTAAAGCCACCTAATGTTCATTTTGGAAAAAGGTTTCTTTGGTGTCCTTTTTAGGAAGTGTTTGGTTTTTATTTCCATCATCTGTCCTCTCGTCCTCCTCCTCTTTCTTGTCATTCTCCATTCGTCCTCTTGGCCCTCCCCTCGTCCAGCTTCATCTTCAACCTCTCTTCCTCCTCCCTCTCTTTCCTCTCCTTCTTCTACTCTCCTGTTGCGTCCTCCATCTTAACCTCCAAGTGCCTCATCCTCCTTCCTTTTGACCTCGCTCCTCCACTTAAGTCTTCAACCCCTCATTCTCCTCATCCCTCTCCTCTGACTCCTCCTCTTCTCTCTCCATCCTCACTCTCCCCCCCGCCCCCCCACTTCTCTTCCTCTTCCTCCTCTTTCTCCTCATCCTCTTTTTCTTCTTTACATCTGTGTTGGCCCTGCGCCTGAGAGACCAGGAAGGGCTGAGGAAATAACACCCATCCTCCGTGAATGAGCCATGCCAAACATCCCCGCCCCTGGTGAATGGACCGTTCCAAACATGACCTGGTGCTGCATCGTAAACCTTAGTTCTGACAGGAAGAGGGAGAAACAGAGAGATAGAGAGGGAGAGGCAGCCATGTATGTCAATTATACACTTTCCACATCAACTCGGATAAAACTTTTGCTATTGTTTCTTGTTGCTTACTCTCCACAAAAAGTGCAGAATTTGGTATTTATGTTCTGTATGCGTGCTATACTGCTGCTTCATCTGTGAATAAGAATAAATGCAAGCAAGGGGAATTCTATCATGGCTAACATTGTGTATTCCTGGAGCCGGCCCAGCAGAGCATAGGGTGGGGAAGAGAGACAGACGGGGTGCGTTGTGGTTCTTTGGGCCGGCAGTAGGAAGGGAAATAGTCCAGAGAGGCCAGCGTGGGAATGGGTCAGCATTTCTGACAGCCCAAGCCCCCACCCTCTTTCCCTCCTCTCCCTCTCCATCCCTTTCCTTCTCTCCTCTCTCCTCCCCTCTGTTCACAGCAGCTTTTTCTTTTTCTCTCTCTCTCTCTCTCTCTCTTTTACTTTTCTTCCTCTGTCCCCCTCTTACCGAGGAGGGGGTGAAGAAGTCTTTTCTCATGGGCTTCTCCCAAATTGTTTTCACTGACATTTCTGAGATATTTCTCTTTAAAGAAAATATTTAGAGATATTACTCCCTAATAGGGTCGCTGATGGCCATGTTTCGTGTCCACGCAGACAGTCGAGTTGTGAAATGTAGAAACCTGCAGGGTGTTTTGTTTTTTGTTTGTTTTAACAATTTATGCACATGTTTAAGAAAGCTGTTCATTTCATTTCCAGATGCATTATAGCTGCCACGTGGAAATCACGGTTTAGTTTGTGAAGTCATATTACATTACATGGCCACCCAAGAAAAGAGCATCTGTAGTATAGTATATAGTGACAGACACACATACCTGCAACTTATAACTGCAGCTACACATCATTCTGGGCAGGAAAGGGTGTCGTCTATGATCAAATCTGCAGATTACTCCTTTTTCCATTATCGTGCACACCCTTTCCTTTTTCGTTTTTCATTTCTCACTTCTCCTCTTTACTCTCACTCTCCATTTCACTTGCTCTTTCTTTTTTTTTTTTTTTTTCCTTCCCCTTCCAACCCCCCCCCCCCCCCCCCCCCCCCCCCAACCTTCCTTTCCACCTCTCCCCATATTTCTGTGTCAGTATGCTGATAGAGTTTGGGGCCTAGGTAAGGAAAGGGATATTAAATCAGGGCTTCGGTTGTGTGTGTGACTCTAGCCAAGGCTGTGATTGACAGGAATGCTAATTCAGCTTTTAGGAGTTTGTTCTTCTCTCCTACTGAGGAATCTTTAACCCTGAGATTGTCATCGTCACCGCCACCAAGGACTTTTTTGTTCCATTTTTAGATGTTGTCGTTTTCTCTTTCTCATGACATTTAGTGCTGTATCTGGGACAACACAGTCCTCTGGGAGTTAAGGCAGTCATTTTGCAACTTTTTTTTAGTTCGCCAAAACAACATATCACTCTGGCATTTTAAATAAGGGTTAATGTACTTTCTACTGCTTGGGGATTCAATTGAAGTCGATGGAATATGAATGAAATTGAAAAAAAGGGGGTTTTAAGAGGAGAAAACTATTTCTTTGAGACTGAAACTTCCATCTGGATTAGACCAATGTTGCTGAATTATCCGGACTAAGCACACACACATGCGCACGTGTAAAACACTGCCTGACGTCACTGATGTCACCGTCCCATAGGTCAAGCCTGGGCGTTAACAGATTCATCTGTTCTGTTATGACAACATTCCTCATCTGAGAGAACGAAACGGGAGGCGGGGGGACAGCAGAGGGGAAGGAAAGGAAGAGGGAAACTGTTGTTCACAAGCTGTAAAACCTCATATAAACCCAGGCAGCTTTAGCTCGGCTCACCACACATGTTGCAATTAACATGCAATAGCACGCTTCGTCGGCTGACCTCAAAGGCTGCGCTGATGTTAGGTAGCTAGGCATGTGGTTAGCAGTGGGAGTGTAAAGGTCAGTCGGGGCAATGCAGATCAAGCATAGAGCTGAGTTCATAGATGTCAGGTGGCCAGAAACACAGCAGTTCAGGAAATGATTTGATACTTCAGAAGAAAAGGAAAATTTCATTCTTTGGTTTTATTGCACCATTAGACATTTCGTGATGGTCATTGGATTCTTATAGCTAATACTGTAATGTATTTCACTGTCAAGTGTAGTGTTATTTTTTGGGTGTAGCCTCTTTCCTTCAACCTGTCTACTTCTAACTTTCCTTCATATCCCAGAATGACTTTGGACCAGCCTCAGAGAAAGGCCTCAAATTGTTGCTTTCAAGCAGATTTAAGCACATAAATACAGTAGCTTGCTAGCCAGCTGAATTTTAAACAATGGAGTTGTGTTGATTACATTCAGCGGCACCCTTTACTTAAACCACTGCATTTAATAAAGATGTGTACAATTCCACTGCATGTCTGCTTTGGATTTTGCTCTATTAAATGAGCTAGGGTCCGTAGATCTCAGCCTTTTTTACAATAGATTTATTTTCTTTAATGTCAGGGCAAGACGTTGAGACTAGAGTCATTTTTTTGCATTAGACACTCAGTACAATGCAAAAAAAACTAACATAATGTGTTCATTTATGAGCTTTAGAGGTGTTTGTAGACATATTTTGTCAGCTTTTGATAGAGCCAGGCTAGCTGTTTCACCCTGTTTCCAGTATGTATGCTAAGCTAAACTAAGCTAAGCTAACCATCTCCTGGCTGTAACTTAATTTTTACAGTACAAACATGAGAGTGGTGTCAATCTTCTCATCTAACTTCCTACAAGAAAGCAAATGAGCGTATTTCTCAAAATGAAAAACTATTCCTTTAAACTTGGTAGGAGATATTTGTGTTGAAATGAGTGTATCAGCAAAACTTAGAGAATTCCAGAACTTCCAGAATTGTATCAAAACAAGTAAAAGTAAGCTTACTGTTACTGTTGTTAACTTAAAAAAATGTGATTTCTTGATTTAATGTGATAATAATGATTTAAATTCCCCATAGAGATATAAAATGTAAGTCTAGTCGTTCTTTTGCAGTGCATAAACACACTCTCACACACACACACACACACTCCAGTTTACTTTATTCCAACACTGACCAGACCAGGACGACCTGTGGGCCAGAAGCACTGTTTTTCTGGCTCTCTCTTATCCTCAGCCAAGCCATGTCTCAAGACTGAGTTTTTATCAGCTCGTGAAAACTGCAGTGATAAGAAGTATTGGTTGTTGCACAGCTTACAGGTCAGCTTAATAGAAGAAAAAGGAGAGAAAAAAAACTCCAGACAAATCCACTAGGTTTGGTCACTGTGATGATTACAGTCCAATGTTAAAGGACTTTGAAGTCTCTAACTGTGGAGCTAAATTGAGGACGGGAAGCATGAGGCGGGAGATGAGAGGTTGAAAGTTGAAAATGTCTCTTTTGTCTGCTCATTCTCTCTTTTCTTTTTTTTTTCGCTGCCTTAGGTTGGCGAAGAATGATGATGACGAGGAGGAGGCGGCCCGCGAGAGGAGGCGCAGGGCACGCCAGGAGAGGCTGAAGAGCAGGGAAAGCGAGGAGCCCAGCGGCCAGCCAGACAGTCTGGTCATGACCAACAGCCACAGGTGACACACACACAGACACAAAACACACACACACACACACACACACACACACACACATAGCAACACAAGCTCTGTCTGTGATAAATAGTGTATGTAGTCAGCAGATGACTTCAGACTGCTTCACTTCCAATTTTTGGTCCAGCTGAGGAAGCAAAAGAGCAACAGGAAAAAGAGAGAACTGTCATGTCATCTTGCCCAGACATACAGGTTGTACCTCATCAATAATCTATGTGAGTTCCTTTTCTGTGAGGAAAAAATCTCAGACAAAGAATACCACCACATTTTTAACAACCTCTGCTGTAAAAAATATATATATTTATATATTGTAGAGTTGAAGATTATTTAAAGCCTTTCCTGTGTTTTCTTTTTAAAGGAGACAGCTGTCCCTTTATGTAAACAAATGATAGCTCAAAATCAAAGCAGATTTTCTATTAAAGGACAATTCGTAACATTTAAGGGGGATGTATCATGCACATTTTCAGGTCTATATTTTTATTCTGGGGCTTTACTGGTATATTGCATATATTATGTATATATTATATATATGCTATATATTGCAAACAAAACATACAGATCAGGCTGAAGCTCTGGCTTTTGATATTCAGGGAGCATTTTTACATATATTGACAAGTTTTGCCTTTTACCATGTTAAACATAGACATCTGACATTATAACAGTGTAAAAATAACAGAAAATCACAAAAAACTTGATATGAAGACAAAAAGAAAAGTTTCATCAGCATACACAATATCTTAATTCTAATATATCTTAATCTTTTTTTACATATAAGACAATCAATGCAATAACTGAACGCCACTTCCTTATCAATCCCAGCTGTCAGTATGACAAACAACCCATGATCTCATACCTATCCATCAGAGAGACTGCCACAGGAACGAAGCAGCAAAAAATGTCATTTCTATGCAGTTTAACTCTGTGACATCAATCAGTCTTGGCTGTGGTGGAAGTGGTGGGTCGCTCTGACATCTAGCAGCACAGATGCTGCTTTGTGGTCATGAATGTTTCCTCTCTATGAGCTCAGAGATACATCCTGGGCCCGGTCGAACAACAAGGGGATTGTGCGGGAGGATGCTGAGACGGGACCTAGCGCTCACTGGCCATTGTCGATTGTTTAGATGCAAGGATAATGTTTGCCAGACTGTTAGGTCAGAATAGTTTGAGTCATGCTGAGGTAAATGGCGGACAGTCGGTGGATTGGAAGAGATATCATAAAATGTTGTGTTTTTTTTGCGTTATGGTAGGTGGTATCGGAAGGGGTGTTTACAGAAACGGTAATTCAGTCAAGGGTAAAAATCTATTTTCCAGACCTAGAATCCAATAGATTTTTTTTTCTGATTTGCTGTTTATTTCAAGTCCTGACCAATAGTTTATTTTAAAGCATTTCTGTGGTGAGGACCTGTCAATACAGCCAAATGTCAGCATTCTCCACATACTGGCTAAAGAGCAGACAATGATGTGGCAGCCACTCTCTAAACTTTGATTTCCTGTCACAGTGTTTCATTTTTTTTTTTTGACATTTTTGCAACCCAGATTCTTTCAGCATTTTTTGGTAGCAGCGGCCAGTTTAAGTCACAGTAGAAAAAAGAACTCAATTGAATATATGTTACTCACATTCAAACCTGGAAGCTGCTTAAAAGGAACATATTGTAGATCTCTGCTATTTGCCACTAAATAATTATGGAACAGTT
Organism: Thunnus thynnus; assembly: GCF_963924715.1. Classification (NCBI taxonomy): domain Eukaryota; kingdom Metazoa; phylum Chordata; class Actinopteri; order Scombriformes; family Scombridae; genus Thunnus; species Thunnus thynnus. The sequence goes on along the minus strand of NC_089539.1, from coordinate 10,815,014 downwards.
AGGGGTTATGTGCCTTGCTAAAGGGCATATCATTGCTAACAGGAGATAATATTATACATTCACTTTTCTTGCCCACATTTTCTGAGCAGCTTTAGGCCTGCTGCTCAGCCCTCAAGGTTTCCTCCTCCTTATTGAAAAAAAACCCTTACAGTGGAATGTCTGTCCTCTCTTGCTCCTCCTAGTGTGACAGAGACCGTGTCTGTGAGCAGTTCTTACGGAGGAGGCGGCGGAGACGAGGAGGAACAAGCCCTGCTGGATCGCATGGCCAAACGCGAGGAGAGACGGCAGAGACGCATGAAGGAGGCGCTGGATAGACAGAGGCAGCTGGACCCCGCCGAGACGGAGGGCAACGACAGCGTGGCCACGGAGGAAAACAACGCCGAGGAGGAGAGGCCTTCCTCCTGGCGTAGGGGCCGTTACCGCGACAATGAAGAAGAGGAGGAGAAGACGGTGATGTACAGCTCAAGGAGAGAGGAGAAGGAGCAAGAGGAGCCAAGAGAGGAAGAGGAGGCTGCTCCTGAGGGTGGAGATGAAGCAGAGGAAGGAGTAGATGAAGAGGAGGAGGAGAAAGTGGAAGTCGTGGAGGAAAAACCAAGAAGATCTTACTTTAGAGAAGAAGTGAGTCATTTTTTTAAATCTTGTACTCTTTTTTTTGTAAGTTTACTTTTGGTAACTGAAAGTCCCTGCAAATGTGATGATGTTTCCACAGGAATCAACTGAAGAGCCTAGAATGCAAAACGAGGTATGGTCATTGATTTATTGACTTTGTGCTGCACATCCTGGAGTTGATCACTGATCCTTCTTTCAAAGAACTGCTATAATCCTTTTTCATAGGAGCTCGCTGAAGAGGAAACACATTCAGTAGTCAGTGAGGGTTTACATCAGGCCAAGGCAGCAAATTCATTGGCTGAGAAGGATGCAGTAGCATCAGAGGAGGCTGAAGAGGTACCTGAGGATGATTATGTAGATAACACATCAGAGAACAAGCCTATGATACTGAGAAATGATACTGAAGTGGACAAAGAGGTATCTGAGATACTGCACTCAGAGGATAATGAGGTATATTATATATGTGGTAAGGATTTCCGTAGAGGTGTGATGCACAGCACAGAAAATCCCTCTGGGTAACTTCAGTGTCTTTGGAGAGATATGTAAAGAATACCTATCAGACTAAACCACACAAACTTCTCTTAATGAGACCATCTTGTTGACTTAGTGATTAATGTCGGAGCCAGACGCTGAAATTACCCAGATACCTTGTGTCGTCACAGTGTGGTTTGCGCCGCTGCAAACTGGAGGTAACTGAGCCAGCGTTTTATGAGGTGTGGTTGCAGCCAGTGCGGTCAGATTTTCAATAAGGTTAATGCTATGCTCCACAGAGTGGTCACGGTGTTTTTCTGCATGTCTTCCACCTCAGCTATGAGAGCAGCAACACTCCACATCACACTGACTCCGCTCTGAAAAATTTGCTGTAGCAGAGGAACATAATGTAATTTTTTTTTAAATAAGTCTTTACTACAGGGGATATTGTAAAGAAATCATTACACCAGTCAAGAGTTTTAGACCATGCTAGACCAGTATTTTGGGCTTATTATAAAACTAGAAAACAAAAATAATCAAAATGTTGAAGTGAGCTGAAATTGGTTGTGATTTTTCTATTAAATTGGAAATGCAAAATGTAATAGTCAATAGCCTGATGAACTACAGATCCCTACCTTGGTTTCATCTGCCCACAATATGAGTTTCATGTGCAGCAATTCATTATTTTTTCAAGTTTTTAAGAGCCTCTGAACTCTTTTTGTCACGCAATCCATTAACCATGCCTCCCAAAAACAACGTCTGAGCCTTCTCTTACACAAACTAACTATGCTTTCAGGCTCCATAGACTGTAGTCAGTCTAGGTTTGACCTTTGATAATGTAAACAGCAGTGCTCAAAGACACCTCATGTTTCTTGGCACGTTTTCTGTTAAGATAAAGACATCACTCACGTCCTTGCTAAATATCTGAGACAGATGCGCCAAACACCTAAGTATTTGTAATAAACATATTAATCACAAGTTCTAAAGAGACTCTTATGTAGTGCTTTATTAGAGGCAGCTGTGCTGGAAAGCTTCACCAGATCAGCCAATATCACTGTATGTTAAAATGCATAGACAGTGTGAGACAGTATCAACAGGAAGACAAGTGTATGTTCTGTGTTAGAGGTTATTAATATATGGTCTTTAAACACTTGACTGGCAGCGTACATAATAATTATAAGTTATAAAACTTAAATTATGTTTTTGATGATGGATGACAGTAGAATCTACAGCCGGAGACACTCCCAGAGTGATCACATGTTAGATAATCCTCTGCTACCAGTAATTCTGGAGTGGACGCAGTGTTATGTGATGTTCTGTGTTATTTTATTTCAGGGTGTGCTCTCTCTCTCTCTCTCCCTCTCTCTCTCTCTCTCTCTCTCTCTCTCTCTCTCGTGCGCGACAATCCCGTGATGTCACATGATAGACCCCGCCCACTCAGCCCACCCACCAATAGCATCTTTGTTTGTTCACTGTGGTTGTTTGTGTGTGTGTGTGCGGCTGCAGGTGAACGAGAGAGAGGAGCAGAGCAAGCAAAACGGAGGGCTGCATGAGGATCTCAAACAGCACAGGAAACCTGAGAGGACACTCAGGTACACAGACACAACAGACACCGAGTCACCTCTTATGTATTATTAAAGACACTTGGTTTTTCCCAAAGCAAAGTTCCAATGATTCATGTCCCAATTTGCTGTCAATGGAGAATCATAATTATCACCTGAATGTGGTTATTCTGTACAGTATTGCTAAATTATTAACAGTTCAAATTGTATCTTTCATCTCATCCTCCTTACTTCACAAGAAATGATTAAATAGGCATGATATTTAGCTAATTGTAGCTGATTTAACATGCATGATAGTTGACATACAAACACCACTATTCTCCAATTGCCCAAATACTGACTGTAAAAAATAATATTGGAGAAATGGTGATACTGATGTATAAAGCCAATATTCAATTCAATTCAATTTGTATTGTCATTAGACAATCCATTATATATTGCGTGATTACACCAGTATGTTCATATATCAGTGCTTATCTACATTTGACCAGTTGTGGAAAAGTACTGCAGTAACTTAATACTCTTCTTAATACAACAGTTCGCTGAGAAGCTTAAGGTACCTACCAGCTAAAGATCACTGTTACTTACCAAAAATAAGATACCCAGAAGTGAGGTGAAAAAACATTTAGTGCTTTTTAAAGTTTTCATGTCGTGTATTTATTAAATGATGCAGGCTGGATCTTATATAATCTGAAAATGATGCAGAATAAATCTTAATATTTATATCAGCATCTCTACTGTGTTTGCATGTGCTGAACAGGAGCACTTTAATCAAAGAGTAATTTATTGACGTTGCAGTCTGACATTTATCATTCAGGCTGGTATAAAAGTATGGAAAAATTGCCAGGGGCATCTGCAAAGTAATTGAAAGGTATACCTGAATCAGATTCTCAGGCTGTTTTTGTTGCTTTTTTGCTTTCTGTAGTGTGTTTTTGACTTGGGTCACCTTAAGTAAGTCTCCAGCCTGAAACTTTAGATGTGCTGTAACATTATCTTTGCCAAGGTGATTGTTAGTGTTTGTATTTGCAGATGTGCTCTGTTTGTTTGCTTACCCATGAAAGGGAGAAACCCTTCAAGTGCATGTTTAAATATTCAGATGGTATCAAATGTCAAAATGTTAACCTGAATGTCAACCAGTTTTGCGTCCTACTTACACAGTTTTTGTTTTCTAGTGGTGACCTGCACGCATCAGGTACTCTATTCGTGCGCTCTGACCCGTGTTTGTCTGTCTGTCCCAGTCGCAGCAGTGTGCGTTCCACCGAGGTGTCTGCGGGTGACGACCAGGACGACGCAGCCCGCCTGGAGGCAGAGCGCAAGCTGGAGGAGCTGAAGCGTCGCCGCGACGACGCAGAGAGCGAGGAGTTCGAGAGGATGAGGCAGAAGCAGCAAGAGGCCGAAGCCGAGCTGGAGGAGCTAAAGAGAAAGAGGGAGGAGAGGAAGAAGGTGCTGGAGGAGGAGGAGAGGCAGAAGAAGCAGGAGGAGGCGGAAAGGAAAGCCAGAGAGGAGGTGAGGAAGAGAAAGTGATGTTTTGATCATGTCTTCTTTTTTGAATCACTTTATAGATGCTGTTTGATCACTTCTACTCTGTCTGTATATGTTTCTCTTCTCCTTTTTATCCAATTTCTCCTTGAAATTAAAATTCTCCTCACTTTTTGTGTAAGGCAATAGAAACTATCATGATACTGCAGCTACTGTGCACATTTTACTACTTTTCGAAAGAGGTTTAAACAGTTTTTGGACATATTTGTGGAAACAGCATCTAAACTTCAGGCCTCTGGGTGGGTGGTTCCCATGGCAGCGACTGACAGATATTAGAGAGCCATTGCCAGGAGACATGCAGTCAACTTCTGTGGTGCATTACTGACTGGATATGACTATTTACTGGACATCATAAACCCGTAACACCTACACATGTTGATACAAGATGTTTTTTTAGCCTGTTTCAACAAGCACACATAGTGTAGGCTATGTATTGTTAGCAATTTAAGACATTTTTTCCTTTACAGCATTCAGCAATCCACTACCTCGCATGAATATAGTTAACCTAGCTTGATAGTTAGCACTGATTCACTCTAGACTTTAATTTTAGTTCTTGTTATTTCAACACCTGCTAACTCATTGGCAGCTCCTGTACAGACAGAATTGTTTTCAACCTACATTATAGAAAGGACGGAGTGTAGTTAGTGTTAGCTGTCTCTGTTTCATGAGTCCAATACGGTGACATGCAGGCAGGTTCACAGAGTAACGTAAAGTCTATGGGCCGAGGGGGAGCTCGCAGGAGAAACATTACTGCACATATTCAGTGTGCCTCACAACCCAGATGTAAACACGGAAACTCAAAAAAAATTTGGGTACACTCACCAGGCGAGCAGTTTTCATTTGACTGAATAGGAACCATCTTTGAGTCCAGTATCCAGTTCCCATAATACATCTATGGTTATCTGCCTGCTTTGCTGTTAGAACTGAAATTATGTAACTAATTATTTTAGTACCTTCCCACACAGATGTTGCACCAATCAAATTACAGTACTGACAGTGTCAGTTGATACCAGAAATGAATGTAAAGTGTGCAATCACGGCAGAAAAATTAACAGGAAAAGTCAGACTGAAATTAAATTTTTTTTTGAGGATTTTAATTTCAGTTTGACTTTTCCTATTTCTGCGTCTTGTTTCTTCTACTATTATCTTTAAATTTCACAGCCCCCTTCCTCTATCGTTGTTTCTCACACCAGCACTTTCACATTGATTTACCCTTTACACCTGTGTGAGCTGAAGCTCATGCATCACACTCATACTAGCGCCGTGGCGACGTTATCTCGCCATACTTCACTGTTATCATGACTTAACCTATTTGGGTCCCGACTCGTAACTCAAATATGTCATTCCTTTTTCCTCCTCTTATAACGACCTCATCCGTATGTATCTCAAACATGATAACCTCCGCTTTCCTATGTGTTCACATCCATGCTCAACTGCGCGATGTCGTTCATTTTCTTTCTCAGGCACTCACTCTGAGGCCCCCGCATTCTTACTATTACCCTGACTGGCCGTCTTTGTTGATCTTGGCTCCGAACGTAGCGGCCCATCTCTCGCTATCTGCCGCTGTTCTTGTCCTCTTGTGTGATGTTAATGAGGCCTTTTGGTTTGTAATTAAAAGATGGCCCAGAGTTACAGAGAGACTAATTAACCAAGACAAGGCTGCTGGAGAGGGCTGATATACTGCCAAGTGCCAGCCCTCTTCTGAATACAGTACAAATGGTTCATACACTAATTGTAAAAAAAAGAAACTGTTGATAGGCCTGTCTCAAGCTTTTCAAAATGGCTTTTTTTTCCTGAGGCAGGCTATTACTGTAAATAAGAATTTGTTCAGAGTAATTGAATTTGTTCCTGACCTGCCTCATTGGATAAAGTAAGTGAATCAATTAGAAAGTGGCACATATCTATTGTCTGGGTTGGCTGGATTCCTAATTGTTAGTTGTCTGTCATGTTGGTGACTATTGGCGAATGTAACCTGATCCACACGTAGAAAGTGATCCCTGCACATATAATAAACAATCTGTAAATACACGTGAAAAAACATTAAATATTTTTAGAAATTTATATGCACGAGAAGGATTTTTTAAAAGCAAATGTTAATGGATTAATGAACACCAAGTTAGAAATAGAAATGTGGAACACTGACATTTATTCAAGTTGGTTTGTATTTATTTGTAAAACTGGATTACATTTGGGCAAATTGGTTGTGGATTGGAAAATGAATTTGTGAACACCACAAACTACTCACAATCATCATACACGTTTCTAAATCTTGTTTTTATTTGTGGATCATGAAACACGCAAATTTGTCACCAGTACAACGACTAATTTCTCTCCACAAAAATCGAGCATGACTGAACAGGCAAAGAACAAAAGGCCACCTTCATGTGCTCCAATTAAAAGAAAATAAAAATGATAAAAATGTCAAGGATTATTAATTTCTTTCTAATTTTGCACTCATAAGTACATTGCTGCTGAACTGATTCAACACATCTGTCTCTCTCAGGAGGAGAAGAGGAAGATGAAGGAGGAGATTGAGAGGAGGAGAGCAGAGGCAGCTGAGAAGAGACAGAAGGTGGAAGACACCATGGACGGGGAGGGCAAACCCTTCAAGTGTGTCAGCCCTCGTGGCTCCTCTCTGAAGGTCAGTCTGTCATTGTTAACCTCTCACCTCTGCCCCGCATCCAACTGCAGAGCGTCAATCCTGTTTTATTTGCCAATTGAGTGTTCGCCAAGCTCCGACCCCCCTAGTTACAGCTGCTACGTCCGTCAAGCTGTGTGTTCTCACACGGCACAAATGCAGTATGATAATGAGTGTATGATTTACCACCTGAAATTTTTATAATATTTTAAACAGTGAGTCTCTGATTTCATATAGTCGATTACGCCGGCTGAAATGACTGTCGCTGGCAGATTTTATCAGCTGCGGCTGACTTTCTTATGTTTCCAGGTGACAAAAATCTTAGTGGTGGTTACATACATGATATTGTGATATAATATATAGTGTATATGATAGCACAGAGTTAGTTAGCTGTAGTTACTAAGTATGAGAAACACTATTTAGCTGGTTATTCTCACATGCTTGCTCATTTTTAACAGTTTCCACTTTTAATGTTACAAGTGAAAAGGCCAACCAATGTGTTCGGTTAGCATAACACTATCTTGGGCTAACATTAGCTGAGGCTGCCCTAAATCCAAACCCTAGAAACTAATGTGCTAAGCTTGTTTTTTGGTTTTAGAAAGGCTAGAAGAAAACACTGGATCCTCCAAACTCTTAAGATGGCAAGTATCGCTCTTACTACAGCCCCTTGCACACCGCTTCACCGTGTGGAGAAATCTAATGCTTAACAGGCCTGCCATGCTAAGCTATGATTGGACGTTCATTGCACGGTTGGGGTGTTTCGCAAATTCATCAGCCATTTCTATAAAAACACAGATAATTCATTCATCACTTAAAACAACTGTAACTGTAAAACATGTTGCCTGTGTTGTATATTTCTGCCTGTATTTACATCCTGTCCAGCCCAGTTGTCAGCATAATGGAACAGAATAGTTCTCCAGAACCTGCAAATCCCACTCATCCGGCAGTGCAGCAAAGCTCAAGTTAAACATTCAAAATATTTGGAGAGATTAAGTGCCAGATGACCCGCATCTGCCCCTCTCACCTCTTTTAGCTCTCTGACTGAGATGAGGGACTTTTCATAAGTGGAAAAGAGCCTAGATAAACCAAGAGAGGAATGTGGAAAAAGTCCACTGCTGGCAAATTTTTCTGTTAACTCACTTGACTGTTTGCTGTTTAACTGCTGACATGCTAACCTGTTTATCAATCGCCTGTTTTCTGCACACAAGAAAGAGCAACCCGAAACAACCCAGTGCATGCCCCTCCCCCACTTCATCCAGAGATAAATGTCTGTCACGGCGAAGGAACGTTTAATTAACTCAAATGTGAATTCACGTTTCAAGTGTTGCCAAAAGCCAACTCCCACAAACTGAAAATCGAGGGGATTTCAGCCGGTGGAGAGAATCTAATTAGTGACAGTTAGCAGTAATATCCATCTGGCCTGTCCCGGTGAGACTCCAGACTCGAGGCTCAGCTTTAATGGTGTGTGAGCTCTGATTGTATTAGAATCTAAGGTTCTTTGTTTGTTTGTGGTCAGTTTTTGTAAATGATGTTGTTCTCCACCCCCACTGCGCCCACCTCAGACACAGCTTTACTTTGTCGTCATGTTCACCGTAGGTACAGCTGTGTGTATATGTGTGTGTATGTGTGTTGCATAGCTCATACACTGCACAGCAAATTGTGTATGAATTGTTACTTTGCAGTGTTTGTTTTATGGGTTTATGTGACACTGTATTACCATGTCATATTACATAACAGTTGGATTGTGTGTTGTATGTTCCAACATTGGATTTACATTTTTTTACATTTTTTTCATCATACACTTGATTAAGTGAATGCCGTATACACAAAAAAACGTAACATAAAACTGTTATACACCATCTACAATTTTTCAGTCAAACATTTTTATGTTTTTGGGAACAGCTGGGACAGCAGAACAAGCGAAACTTGATGTATTATCACCGTATAACGGTTATATGGCTAACATGTTAGCAAGCAGTTGCTTATTTAGACATCCAGCCAATATGGCGTCCATTTGGAGTTGTGTTTCTGGCTCACTTGGTGAAGGTAAATCCAGTATTCACTCTCCATTTAGCTCTGTTTTGGTCTTCGCCAACCTCTGAGGGAAATATCTGACTCTTCAGCTGCTAAATGCTCCATAATTGAGCTCACCAGCTATCGGCTGTCTGTCAGCTGCCCTTTCTGCTGCGTCTAGAAACAGAAGAATTGTGTGTTATAAAACCAAAACAATGAGATGCTAAAACACCCCGTTGAGTTGAGGGGAAGTGCAGCGCCAGGCCATAATTCTCTGTGGGTTTGTCAGTACTAGCGACGCCTTTCACAATATACCTAGTCATATGGCCTGTTGTTGGCATGAAAATATTGATGAAGTGCCACTTTAAAAAGTTTAATGGGTATATGGGATGTCATTATAGTCCCATAAATGGAAAGAACACATGAAAAGGGACTCATATCTTTCTCATACAGTATGTTGCTAGTGCTATATAAAAACTACTCAACAACAGTTTTTTTTCCCTCCATTTCTCACATAAATTGGACATTTTTCTGGTCCATTTATGTGCTGAGTAAATTTTATGCCCCTTCAGTTCTTTGAAGCCTGTCAAAAGTCTGTTTCAAATTTCAAAATTGCATGTGTGCTACAGTATTGACAACATACAATCTCTTCTTTGTTGCCTTTGTCATTAAGTGTTTTTTTTTTTGCCCCACAACTGCCATATTGTGGCTCTGTGACACTGAAACATAGAGAAATAAGCCTCACTATCAGCAATCACCTCCCAATAGGACATAGTCCCAGGAGCTGGTCAACATGTTATCAGCAGTAAACCAGCATAACGCTGCTATGTATTGTTGATAACATACAGTGTTTTCTGGAAGAGAAGGACAGAGGGACAGAATGAAGGACAGGCTGCAGGGATGCAGGAAAGCGATTAGGGTTAACAGGATTACTGTAACTGCATTCGGATGGCTACAGCTCTTTAAAACGCGACTGAGAATGGGGAATTTCCTGTCGGGGAGTATTTTGGGAACTCCCACATTTGGTAGCAGCCGATCGCAAGGTTTTTTTTTCACAGAGGGAGGGGGAGAGAGCTTTTTCTGCTGTTTCTTCTTTTGTCTGTTTAAAGGCTGTTGTTTTTTTTGTGAGCGTCTAAGGAACACATGCATTGCCCCCCTTTTACCCTTTTTGCCATATATCATAAACAATCCCACAGAGAGAGATTCCCACAGTCTTAAGGCAGAGATAGGAAAAAGCTTGCTGTGTGTTGTTTCTCTGTTTGTGCATGTATCTCAGAGCATTTTGCACTGAATGGGAACAATCAGTGAAATTGTGCATCGCTGTTCAGGAGAATCCAACTTATTGAACATATGAAGAGGTCCAATACAATATGATAAAACGAGATGTGTGTTCAAAAGTCAATATAGTCTGCTGCTTGCAAGAAAGTGAAGTACATAATGCTGTTTATGTTATGGACCATCTAAGGAGCCATAAGAGCAGAATCATGTGTGTAATTACTGACTTTCGGATATATAGCATTTTACAATAAAATTCCTCGTACAAACAATAGATAAGTGATAAATGCACAGAAATGTGGAGGCTACTGAGGGGTGAAAGAAAATGTTGTGTTGCAGTGAAGTACAGTATGCATGTGCAGAACATCACTGCAATATTTATTAATCTAGAGCTCCATGACCTTTCTCTACAGATTGGAGAGAGAGCAGAGTTCCTGAACAAGTCAGCGCAGAAAAGGTAAAAAAAAAAAAGTTCATGTTTTGTCACGGTAACAAAGCTTTTATTGAAGCTTGTAAGCCTTGCAGTCCTGTTTTGCTGAGTAGGAAAACTGTAACCCTGAGATGGAGGTGTAATTCCCACTTGTGTTTGCAAGTGCCTGCTGTTATGCAACTTCAGACCAAATGGTATATAACATTTAAAGCTGTCCCATTTTTCATTCTGGTACTCTGGTGTGTGCTAACTATTTGCTTTTGCCCAGCAGCACAGTGAAGGCGTCTCATTCTCCCATGGTGTCCAAGATAGACAACAGGCTGGAGCAGTACACCTCAGCTGCTCAGGTTAGCATTGCATTGACTGTGAAGAAGCAAAAGTGTTATTGAAAAAAGGAAGTAGAGTTTGTTGCTTTGTTTTTATTTCCATGCCATGCCAAACATCTGGCCTATTCATCAAAAATATTACATGACATCTCCTGGTAACAAAACCAAAAGAAAAACATTATATGTACTCCTATATACTTTCAGATAACATATGTATGTACACATTTCATATATGTTGTACACCGAATAGCAGAAGAAAGAAGAGAAATGCTACAAACCTAAAGTTTATCCTGATTAAGGGCTTCCTCATCTCCCAGGCGTACTGTTATATGTAACTGTAACTAACCTTAAGTCCCTCGCGTCAAAAATGTGTTTTCCTTCTTGTTCCTTCAGTTGGATATTTGAGCTTCACTATGCAGAATGATGTATGTGCAGAGTTTGACACCAGGAGGCTGTTTTCACATTCATCTGCTGAAAGTGGAAAGTTTCTCTGTGCTCACCAGAAATCTGAGTTTAAAAGGAGGGTACAAGCATGATGTTGGGAGGCAAATTGTGGTCAAGTACACATCTTAGACAAGTGTGATAGGTTTGATACCCTAACTTGAAGCCTCCAGCGATCATACACTGAGAATGGACTTTTCAGTGAAGTAGCAGACATCTTGTGTCCAGCAGTTAAACTTTTGAAATGGAACATATTTGCATATTCATGGATTCTGGACTTTTAAATGAAAGAGAAGAAGTAGGAGTAGTCATTTTAAGATTTTTTAACAAGGCAATTGAACTTTTTTGTGGAAAAAACATGTCAGACATAATTCATCATTCAACGCAGAGGATTTTATGTCCTACAACATGTCTAGAGGGGATCTTTAAATGTTTCAAATGTAAATAACCAACTCAGTTTTTGTGCATCATCCATGTTTAAAAAAAAATTGATTAAAAAATACATTTCTGTTTTTATCTCACTAAACAAAATGTGCAGTCACAGCCAGATAACCAGACTAAAGTGCATCCACGACTGAGACAAACAGTACAGTACTGCCAAAAATATGTTTCCTTGTGGTTTTTGCTGTTCAGACAGGTTTTTAAAAAGTCTGATTCCAGTCTTGATGTGCTAAAAATCCGATTCTGATCCTAAAAGCATCCATCCTGTGTCCTGTGTCCTAACCTACAAACACAAAAGCAGTTTGATTTGGCATCATGTGGCTGATTTTTTTAGTCGTCCCCAGTACTGATAATTTGAACACCCAAAGCAACACAGTAATATTTCTCAGTGCACTTTGAGGACATATCAAAGACACTGGAGGAATTTGTCACTCTTATTAATAGAAAGCTCATGTGGATTTTTCTAAAAAAAAGTATGTATACCTGAGCTTTAATCAAAACAGCCATGCTTGCTATTAGCCAGATTAAACCCACCACTCTGTCTCCACAGAGAGAGAACAAGGAGTCTCGATCCCCTCGCTCCGGAGCGGTGGATCTGCCCATGGTCACCGACAGCATACGAAACATCAAGAGCATGTGGGAGAAAGGCGACGTGTTCAGCTCGCCTGGGGGCGGCGGGAGCACATTCAAGGTAAAAGAGGACGTGTTTGAGGATGTGAGATAGTTGATTAAACTGTGAATGTGCCTGTGTGACTGGAGCAAAGAAAGAGAGAGACAGAGAGAGAGAGAGGAAAGAGCCCAATTCACTGGCACTTCCTGCTCCGGCCGGTTGCCGATGACGACCAGGCTTGGCTGACCTTTGACCTTGTCCAAACAGGAAGCAGCTGTGATAAAGACAGGCGTGGCGGGCCGCATCAACGACTGGCTGAATAAAACCCCGGAGAGCGGCAAAACGTCAGGAGCGAGGCCATCGGTAGGTCATCTCCATAGCAACCCCTGTCGCTGCTGCTTGGAAGTACAATACATACAGTGCAGCTCAGAGCCAGGATTTATTTGGATAGGACCCTATAGAGGGATTATGCATCATTATCATCATCTTTTCTTTATATCTCAAGATCTGCACATCTACTGTGTCCACTTGCAGTTGCAGTAAAGACAGAATCATTTCCAAATGATGCAGTAGAAGCAAGTCATGAAGAAGTCCATTTGCATGTTTGTGACATTTTATCTGTCTGGCACCACCTGGTGGCCCCTAGTAAAAATAACTTGTAAAGTGTCTGAGCCTGCTACAGCCCACTCTTACATCTGTTAAAATATCCGGATACTGTGCACGTGGATATTGTAGACTTGGCACCAGTATTTTATCATAAGCTTATCGTTAGCATTGCTAGCAGACAGAGAGCAAGATTTTTTTGTACAGCATATGGCTCCATGCCAGCATATGAAGCATGCCTGTCTTCACTCCTGCCCATATTTCACCCAGACCAATATTTGTATTAAGGCTTTCCAGCCTGCAAGATTCTGGATAGTGCTCAGATGGGTAACACACAGCAGGAGAGACTGAGGATATGAAAGGAAACTTTAAATACAAATATTTCCAAATGAGAGTGTCCAACAAGTGAATATTCTGAAATCAATTTCCTTCAGAGTTCAAAACCTGGACGTCTCTCACCATAAATGTTGGTATTTCCAGTGTTAGGATGTTAATAAATCTTCCTCAATTTCACTTTGCGTTGTGATGGAGTGTCTTGAAAGTGGATCGCCTCAGACTCAGGCACACAGTGAGCAAGCTATTTTCCACTCTCACTACACAAGCACCTCTCTGCTTGATAGTGTCTGTCAACCTTTGCTCTCGCTCTTCAAACTCTCTGTCCTCCTCTGTCATTCCTTTCCTCTATATCTCAGGTACTCTGCCATTGCTGCAATATGACGACTATTTTCAAATTGACCTACAAACGCTGAGCATGGCTGATATGATGCTTTGTCTTTGCCTCTTATTTTCTGCCTCTCTTTGACAGGATCTGAAGCCTGTTGACGTCACCAACAAGAGGAGTCTATGGGAAAACAAAGGCGCCTCTCCAACCAAGGTAGCTATTATTAATTTCAAACCATCTACCGTCATCATGCAGAAAGATTTGTGGGGTGATCAGAGCACCAGATTTACCCACCAGGGAAAATCCAAGCGAGCATTATACATCCTGGAGTATCTCCAGATGAAGTTTTAACGATGCCAAATTGCTTTGTGGTCTTGGAAGGCTTTCTGGTGGTTTTTCATGGCTTCCCAGTTGTTGTCAATCAGGAGACTGTTTTGTAAAAGAGATGGTGTAGGAATATTAGACTAATCTCACGATATTTTGACCCTGGTGTAAGCAGCATTGGGAGTAACAATCACTTGTGTTTGTTTTTGTTTTAAAGAACTCTCATAGCTAGTTGACCTCACCGTTAAATCTGGAATAAGCCTGGAGAGGTAAAAGAGTAATTGTTCCACGTTTCTTCAAAGCTCTTATCACGAAATGACCTCACACTCTGCTGTCACACTGTCGACTTTTTGCTCTTTGTCATTGCCAAAGCTGTGCTCTAGTCTGCTGTGGTTGGACACAACTGCTTATTTTATCACAATGATAATAGTGTTTTGGTCCAAAATTATATATTTATGATTTGACGAAGGTATCACCTTGATTTCGCCTTGTCACATTGAATATTATTCAAATCTCTTCATGCACAAAGTCACAACATTTAAGAGGATGTAGTTATCTGCATTTAAAATGCACATTTTGACCAATAAACATCAAGTGTTTTCTGAAAATGCACATAGGGCAAATTGGAATGAAACTCATTACTTGTAAAGTATGTATGTTCTAAGTGAAAAGGAACAAAGTGAATATATCAATCAAGCCAGAGTGAAGCCAGTTTTAAAAAAGGATTACGCTGTTAACACCCATAACTTCTTAAAGCCGACTCAACAAAAATCCAGAAGATTACAGTTTAGTGTAAATTCTGTGTCATAAAAATCTTTCAAAGTATGCCTTTTGTCCAACTGCAGGCTGAATGCTTTTCACAAATGGCTGTATCACATCACCGCTCCTTCTTCTGACTCGCTTTGGACACAGCAACCACAATCACTATTCTCAGTCCAACTTCACTTGACTTTTTATTGCCCTAATGGAGAAACTGTTTACAGCATTTGTTACAAGTAAGACGGCTGGCTGAGTTGCACAATGGCAGTTCCACAGTATTGAATCATTGTTATCACCTCACATTTTCAAACACGTCTGACTAAACCTGACATGAATAAATTGTCTTATCTCTATTTTCATACATAGATAAAGCTGTTTGTAGAGCTGCTTAGTAGAAGTGAAACCCTGCATTTTAAAAGGAGTTTGACAAGGATGTCCTACCTACCCACTTACTTTCTTATACATTTTCCTTCCCTCCCTTAGTCCTACCCTGGTAGTAGTGTGTTCCTGCAGCCAACAGCTGCAGCACAGGCCGGAGACTGTGGTCCGCCACAGTGAGTAGTAGGGTTGGAGGGCACCAGGCGGTGGTCTGCACTGACGTAAAATGGGCCCTGGACAGGAAAGGTAGCGGTTAGCGACCTTGTCATTAGCTAACCATGCAATGCTGTGATGTCAGGGAAGGCAAGATGAGCAGCACGACGAAGGGGAATCTGGATAGATTCAAGAGTCTGTATAGGTGGAAGTGCTAGATCAGAAGTGGATGTACAGTACAGTAAGTGCTTGCTGCTTTGAAATTGCCTGTGGCTATGATAAGGAAGCTTTGCAGGTACATTTTGCTGAATTTCTGCATCTGTCTGCCTCTTTGCTATGTATTTACTTTCCTCTCTTCACGTCTTGCAGGTGGCAGGCAGAGGGGAGACCAAATCAGTCGCCAACGGTGAGTTTTTATAAGGCACCAGGAAAAGTGTCAGCTTGTAACAGCAGAGCTCGTGAATTTGTGTGCAAGCAAACACACAAATGGGTGGGCAAGCATGTGGGTACTGTAGGGTGAACTTGTGGCTCCAAAATGTCAACTTTTCAGAACCTCTCTGAAATACCACATTGCTCTTAGTTTGGCCACAGTGCATTTTTTCATGTTTCTAATTGGTTTCAGAAACCGAAAGACTGGGGGTTTTCTCAACCCATAAAGGAGAGCTTAATTCTTTAGTTGAAGTAAAAACATGAAAATGACCACAATGAATTGTAAGGTTTTAACCTGACAGTGACAATATGCATTTCTAAGCATGTGAACAGCTTGCTGTGAATACACAGGCATAAAACACAAAACATAGACAACCATGTGTCTCCTCCAATACATTTTGTGATTTCAGCTACACTAAAAGGGGATAACATGCACATAATTCAACGTATTCCCCAAAGATCGCATCTATACCCATGCAGGTGTCTTGGTCAACCAGTAGGGGTAGCTAGTGATGAGATAGCTGCATTGACAAGGACATGATCCCTCACTGGCTTCCCACCAACCAACATTTCCAATTGTGTATATGTAGGTATATGCACACAACTGTGATTAAACTGGTCTCCGTTTCCTCAGAAACACTTTTGCAGCGTTTGAACCTGTGACTTTCTGGTCGAATTGTGCCACCTTGTCAAAGGCTGTTTGATTTATACAACACCATGTGTCCCAAACCCAATAACTACCCTATCATAGCCCACCCTGGAGTCTTTTTCAGTTTGCCATTTGCCCTTTTGCTCCACAGCGTGTTAGGATGCCACTTAAGCATTGCTTGCTATTTTAAATCTAGATCTGAGTGAAGCCTCCTCCTCCTTTTGTTCCCACAGCAGGCTGAAGAGGGTTTTGGCCTTGAGGGATTCCGTACATGTCTGCGCAATGTGTTGCCTGTTCAGTGCACAGGATCACACAAATACATATGCAGACACCAATTTCACCTCTATAAACCTCACTTAACAGCCATCTTGACACCACTCAAACCTTTCAGCCTTTCCACTCATCTGCACGTACCCTTCCTCGCAACAAGCGTCCACTTCTACTGCTCAGACCACAGTCCTGCCTCTGGGAGCGTTTGAAGCAGTGTTCCTGCCAGGCCGGTTTGTCACATTAATAGCTGGTATGTTGGAGATTAGCACACCATCTCGGTCTGACTCTCTCTGATGACAGAGGCTTTGTATAGATTTTGTATTTCTTGCTGGTAGTTGGCAGCAGGACGTTACAGATATTTGACACCACAATGGACCACAAACATGTTAGCAGGCCTACACTCTCCACATGCTTGGCTCTAATAAAGAGCCTCTAAAATAATGTTGACTAATTTGGAAAAAGTGGAATAGAAATGTTATTGTCACTGACTTATTGAATTTAGAATGTCTTAACAGCCTAAAAGACCTGTATATCAATCAAACACCCCCGAAATGCCCCTTTCAAAAGCAGCCTTGTCAATGGAATTATAATTTTAAGAACTATAACCAAGAAACATATTCAAAACGGTGAAAAACTTATATTGATTTTAGAATTGTAAATGGGCGTCTCTTCCATAACGTTTCATACAGTCAAATCTTTCTTGGAGCCAGCATCATATTGCCTTTAAACTGCATGTTGACAGCAGTTAACTTCACGACTGGTGGTGTTTGCTTGCTTGGTTCGACCCCTTGTGTCACAAGGTCAGAGTCCTTATCCCACACATAGTAAAGCCGCTGATATACTTGTTTGTGTCTTTTGCCAGGTATGGGACACTAATGTCTTGAAGGAGCCACTAAAGCTGGGGACCACGACAATCCAAGACTCTTCCTTTGGCTTTGTCTTAAATACCAAATAATGACCACAATCCCATGAGGGACCCCAAGAAAATGGAGGGACAGGAGAGACGCTGTCCGAGCACTGTACCGAAACAGCATCATATTTTTGTACGGTTGCCACGTATAGTGCCTTTGCACAATGATTTTTGCTTTCTAAAAGAAACAAAATGCTGTGAAATTTGGACATTTGTTATTACTATTACTAATTACTTTATACGATCCTGCCAGGAAGAAAAAAACAAATTAAAATTTAGATTTATCTGTTGTACTCCATTTTGACAGTTTTGGTAGAGACAGAGTAGATGAATTAAAAGTTTCAATCCACATTCCAAAGAGATGGGTGAAATCAGTTCTCTCCCTCATACAGTTCATTTTCCATCTCTTTTTTTATTTATATTTAAAGCAAAAGCTTCACACATTGCTATTTTATTCAACGTTCACCACTTCAGGATAGAAATATAAGCACTTCTAGAATTTAGCTGATTTCACTTTTATTATGTCTTACCAATAGTGCAGCAATGGTCTGAGTAATATATGTTAGCACATGTGATGTTTTGAATATGACCTATCATATTGTATCTTATATAACATCCTTATACTCATAACAAAAGGTATTTTGCTTTTTTTGTATCCAGAAACTATTCACCAACAGTCAGTTAATTTTGGTGGTGATAGGAGTGTTGAATATTCAGAAGGCCATTATGACTTTTTTTTATTATCTTTTTATGTCATTTTATTTATGTTTTAATGTGTTTTGTCCTTTTTCTATTTCTAGCTGTTTTTGTAGCTTTTGTACCTGTTTGATCACTTTAAAAATCTTCGGACATTCCTCTTTAAAAAGCAGGTGCACAAGATGCCTTAAAAACTGTAGGTTTTTATAATGTAGGAATTCGGCAAACCAGCCATCTTTTTTCAGTCTACCTTTAACTTTTTTATTGCCTCTATGCACACTCTTATGCTCAGCGATAGTTTTGTCATTGAGGGCATACAAAGTAAAATCAGGGTGCCTAAGCATATAGCAAGATAGTAGTACAATACGAGGATATTTACCACTATGTAACTTCTGGCCTTATGATTGCAATGAAAACATGTATGACAGCTGAGGTACAGTACATGATCGCCTCATAGCAACTCTTTATGATATTAAGACTTTTGATTTTCATGTTTATTTTTCACTGACATGGTCTTAAGTAGCACACTCCCTTTCGTAGGTTTTGCGCGGCACAGGCTTTGATAATATGAACGGTTTGCCGGGGCATTAAATTGATCCATGTTACTGCTCAAAAGTCTGACAATCACATTCCATGGCTCCTGAAAAGAGCAGAGGAGCTGGACCAAAATATTTTTAAGCGTGATTTAATGTGACATTTATGGGTTTTTTTAATACAGTGGTTTCATAATGCCGTATTGTTTTTTTTACAACCTTATGTCCATTTTATGTTTTTTTGAAAGTTCTTTTGTTTCCATGTTTAACCAGACACTTGTTGTTTGTGTAGCGCTAAGCCTATGCAAAACACACTATCTGTAGTCTCTCTAAACACTCCCAATGTCATAGAAGGGGGCAGTTTCCAACTGGATGAATGTTTTAAACATTGTACCCTTGACTCAACAACAGCAATAAAGACATTGAGGTATTCCGCATTGTTAAGTTTCCTTCCATAACTCTACAGTAACATTTTATGCTGTATATGCCTATTGTAACACATATTGATGAAAGAATTAGTCAGTTAATCAAATAGATCAATTAATAGGCAGAAAGCGAAACAGTTCTGACATTTGATCAATCATTAAAGTCATTTGTAAAGAAAGAATACTAAGAGTGTATAGCCATGTTTGCAGCTCTGATGAGTTTAGCGAAATGCTAATGAGAGCATGCTAACATGCTCACAATAACAATGCTAAAATGATTTTAGCATTGTTATGCTAACATCAACATAACAATGTTATGATGTTCAGTTATAATGTTGATATGTAATCTTAGTTTTGGTTCTAGCATGCTAACATTTGCTAAATAGCATGAATCAGTACAGCTGTGGCTGATGGGAAGGTTGTTAGTTTTGCAGGTATTTGGTCATAAACTAAGCTTGGAGTATTTGTCAAAATACATTTGTATCCTAGTGATGGTGCTGTAGGAAAAATTAGTGGCTCACCAAAGTCATTGGGATTCAACATCTGAATGTGCAAAATATTGTGCCAATCCATGCCACTGCACAGCTAAAAGTGCCAACAATTAACTGGTTTCAGCTTCCCCAATGTGTGGATTTGCTGCTTTTCTCAGTTTTATATCTGGTTTTGAAGTATTGGTTGAATGAAATTTATTTTTGAAATTGTGATTTATGCATTTTTCATATTTCCTGAGGTTTTAGACTAAAAGATTAAAAATAAACATATTCAACAGATTAATCGACAATAGAAATAATAGTCGCAGCCCTAGTAGCGCTTAACATGAATCAAACTACTTGTCATGTTTGTAAATTTATTTGCTCCAAGCACAGGCTTTGTTGAACTGACACACATAGGATCCAGTCATTGTCATGTCCTCTGCTGCCTTTAAGTGCCATCAGGAATATTGTAATTATGAAAAATGCGAACTTGAATCGAGGTGTTTCTCACAGTCAAGTGGCCAAGATGTGATGTGTTTACAGTTTGACAAATGTTCATGGTAAAAGCTGTGCATGAAGTATTGATTTAAAAGCAGTTACATGTCTTTTCTGTTTTTCACTTTGTTACTGTAGCACAAAACAGCTCTGTGCTGTTGTCATCTCTCAAAAGAAACAACAACCACAAAAAAACAACCTTACAAGGTTTGTTTCATCTCCATCCAAAAAGTACTTTGAAGGGGAACAAGTTGTGTGCCCAATTTCTAGCATGGAATGAGGTGGATTACGAGGAACGCTTGAAGGCAGCATTCCTCTCCAGGTATAACTCATCTTCTGCCTCCAACAATAGAACTGACAACACAAACCAGTCATAGAAAAGATATGTGGTCACATGATGGACAGGGCTGTATTAAGTGTGCTTTTTGGTGGTGGTAGGGGGGGGGGTGATTGAACTTGTGTCTGACTGGATCTGAAAGAATAAAACCAGAAGTTCTTTCTAATCCCATCTCCTCCTCAGGGATACACGGCAGGTAAGAGCTGAGCATGGTGACCTCTGAGTGCATGACAGCGAAAAGGTCAATAATTGAATCTGCATTTAAGTACTTTGCACTTTTTAAATTAATTTGAGTGTCTGTTTTGTTAAATCTTGGTCAATTTATCTAAAACTTGAGTGGGCTATGCTGAATTATATTGATAAAGCTCAGCATGATCTAACAAGAAGCTGTTTCTCATGCAAAGTCATGAATGCTGAATTAAATTGGCTCAGACGTTGCCTAAGTAGACTCTTAAAGATTTTATGACGGCTTTTCTTTGATGTATTCTGATCTGGGCAGTGCATATGCTGGTGAAGAAGGTGCTAAGCTCGCCCCTGAGACTGCCGTGTTGGTAGCATGCTTTGGGCTTTGACTTAATGCTGCCTAATGCCGAAACCAGCACCCGCAACATTCCTGCCACTGTCAGACTGCGTGTTATTCCACAGTTTAAGCCAGACTCGGACTGACCGCATGCATTAAAGCAAATACACGTTTAATACCCCAGCCATGACAGCCCTCATACACTGTGAATTCTTTCTGGGTTTCCAGTCAGTGCTTTTCTTCAACCAGATGGTATTTCTCCTCTGTCTCTCAACTTTCTCTTCATATTTTCTCTTCACTGGCCACATGTGAGTCGTTTGACGTCAACTGCTTAATCTGATGACACAAGTAACAACCACACCGGGACTCCAAGCACCACAGTGTGTGAACTAGAGCAGAGATGTAACAGAATTTAAACAGAAGCATGACTTTTGGGCAGTAACCGTATACAGGGAAGGTGTAAATATGGCATGCAGAGACTGAATGTGCAGCTGGCCCCTTTGAAATGACTCAGAAAGAAAGAATAGGAGGAGCAGGGAGGGTGAAGAGGGAAGTGAGAGAACCAGGGATGCGTATGAAATAAGTCCCTATTATTACCAACAAACTAGAATAAACTTGTTTTTTTTATGACGAGGAATATGTTTGAGAAGCAAACTCCTGAGAGGCATCGTTCGTTGTAAAAATGTTTCCCAACCAGCAGCTGACCAAACTGGCGCTGACAAAAATAGCCTGTCTGAATGTGGGTCCCAGCTTATTGATTTACTGTGAGTACAGTGAGGTGAGCCAAACCCATTGTCTGGAGGAGTAGCTCCACACCTGTTCAAAAGCATGCTCTATTATTCTTAAAAATAGACCCTCACTCTCCCCCACTGTTCACCCCTACTGACATCGGTTTTTATGATCTGTTGATTTATAAGCATATGGAAAATATGTGGTCCAAGGGATTGTTGTGCTGTCATACTCTGACATATAACTGATGTATACATATATTTACACTGCATATAAGGAACGTAATGACAGCCTTATTAAATCCATCTCTGTAACCTCGACCTTGAACCTAAACACCCCCAGTGGCTGAATGTACTGTAACACTTACATGACAAAAATCAAGTGTTACTCTAAAAAGATATTTAACTGTATTGTCTTGATTCAAGTGTTAGTTTCTAATATTAGGGGTAGGGATAGTTTGACATTTTGGGAAATATGCCAAGAAGATTGATACCATTCTTATGTCTGTACGCTAAATATGAAGCTACACCCAGGACACAGTTAGCTTAGCTTAGCATAAAAACTGGAAGCAGGGGGAAAGAGCTAGCCTGGCTCTGTCTAAAGGTAACAACATCCACCTAAGAGCACAATAAATGAGTTATGTCTTGTTTGTTTAATCTGTGCGAAAACTGAAAGGTGAAAACAACAAGTTGTGGTTTTACTGGGAGGTTATGTGCTATTTCTTGGCTGGGAGCAGTGATCTCATGGCCTGTGGTTTTAACTTGTTCATCAAACTCTAAGAAAGAAAGCAAACTAGTTTCCATAATATCAAACTAATCCTTTTTTTACATGGCCAAAGTAGAAGCAGCAGAGACCGAGATATCTTGACTTTTAGTCCCTATTATGGACCCAAAGTAAGTTCCATAACACTGGATACTACATTTCCTATAATGCAATTTTAACTCCACATCCCAAAGTCATTACACTGGCTTAATAACTAAAACTAACAAACTGGTGATCCATTTTCAAATTCTGGTCTAAATTGTTTTCTGCTAGGATCTTTTTTTTTTTTTTTTTTTTTAATTCCTAAAAAAAGATTTTTATTTTTTTATTTTTTGGCCATTTTTCTAAGTGTTTGTTGTTGTAATACTCATTCTGGCCACAAGAGCACCACTACCCCATGTTCTGAATAGGACTAAAAGCACTAAAAGTTTTCTTCCAGGTGAGTTTTAATTTCTCCATGCATTCTAAACACAAGGTTCATATATTGTGTGTTAGCAAGTTATGTACCTTTAGTGTCACGTCTTTGTTTTGGCTAGAAATGTAATTTAATTGGCACTAACCTGCTGTTAGCATTAGTTATGCTGACATTAGCCATTAGTCTGCTAGCTAGCAAGTGAAAAACATATTATTCATGGCTAACCAACAGCTACAACCTAGGTTAAGTCGACTGAATAGCTAATGTTAGTTTACTGTAACGTTAGTCATGGTAACAGGGACACTCCACTCCTTATGAGTGAGATGTTTTACCAATAAAGATTTAAAAAAATACCTTATGAGTGGGACATCTGGACACTTGCTAAGGGAATAGGATAATTTTGTACATTCAGCTAGATTTTGGCAATTTAAATTAATATGATTATTATTCATATTTATGATATAGAATTGGATGCTGTTTATTGAATATTGCAATTATTGTGTGATGCTTATTCTTTAGTTGAACACTGACAGTTGAACCATTTGTACTTAGACAATTGGTTCTCAAACCATGTCAAGGACCCCCAAATTGATATGTAACAAGCCATGGACCCCCATTTGATAAGATTTTGTCCCAGGGACCCCTATCTGAGGAGATAGTTGTTAGATATTATTAAGTAGGGCATTCCAATTTTCTATACTGTAGGTGGGGAGATAACTGTGGAGAGAGTGAAACCTCTGATCAGAATAGTCATTCTTATACATTGTGCTAACTTCTAGTGAACAGAATATTAGTAAAATTTAACTACTCCCCATTTTTATGGGGACCCCCTGGGACCCCTTCTAGGACCCTTAGGGGGTCCCTAGACTCCACTTTGAGAACCAATGACTTAGACCAATCTAAATCACCCCTGAGGCCAGTCAGCTCATTTTGTTTGTTTAATATTCCAGATGGAAGTCCAACATTTGACTTGTGGGTCCAACAATTCCATCCTAGAGATGTAATCCACGTCGGTGAAGGAGGAGGCCATGTAAGGTTAATAAGCTTTGTTTATTTATTTAATGAATAAAATACTTAAGTATCAGCAACTATGACTCTGAATGATGCTGTCGTGTTTCACAGAGGGCAGAATGAGATCTCCATACTGTTGGGGAGAAATTCAAACCTGATCAGCTGTGCGTAAGTAAGGTGTTATAAAGTATGACCCAAGCTATTCAAGCATATTGGAGCAGTGAGCCAAACTTGATTTTGTTGGCAGATGAAAGTGCTCAGAGAGAAAATAAGAATGTGTTGTTAGTCTTACCTCATGAATACTTTTATGTGAAACACAGTAATGATTGTACCTTGTTGTGAACAGTTTAGTATAGGAAGTATTTTTTGAAAAGTGCCTGCCCTTTTCCAAACGGTATCCAAGGACGATTTCTCAGATGGTTCGGTGTAACAAATCATCTGGCACGTCAGGTTGGAAGAAAATTGTTCCTATATGAAACTGCTCACAACAAGGCATGTGGATTATCTTGAGTAATCGGGTCATGATTTCTGTAAAGAGACATTGCTTTTGAGTTTTTCAAATGTATTTCTTTGGTGCTTTGAGCGCCACAAACCGAGTGCCATTCAGCTCCATTGTATTGGAGTGACAGCAGTTATCTCTACGGCAGACATCTTTGCGGCAGATATCTCTAAAACTAGGCGAATCACACCGGAACTATCTGGATGGATAGATAGCACTCCGGGTAAGGTGGAAAATACATTTTTTTGAATTTTAGGTGAACTGCCCATTTAAGGTGAAATGAAGAGGCCTGAAAGATGGATCAAGTAAAGGACTATGGTTTATGATCAAATGATTGGTAAAGTGGTATTATAAAGCATACTTGCTTGATATTTTACTTACCATGGGTGCCATTGATTCTGGAGCAGTAAATGGATAATGTATTGGGATATCTTAATCTTCTCTAAAATCAATTATGAGGATGCATGGTAACCAGAGACCTTGTGGCAGAAACCACTGGGTGGTGCATGTGTAAAAGATCAAAGACATATCTTTGTAACAAAATTTACTTAGATACTGATGACAGGGGTCTTTCAAGTCTTCAGCTTACCATCTGGCTGGTTACCAATACGGAACTGACTTTTCATTAAACAAGTTTATTATACAATATCTTGTTTACAAGAGATTGCATGCAGTCAATTTAATCAGATAGTGTAAATGTCTGTTTATGTCCTTCAAAAATATAGGTACAACTCTCATATAATACTGAAAAGCTGGAAACTTGTTATGTCCTCATCTGATCAGGTTCAGGTACTTGGCCAACAATGGTACCTTCAGGTGTGCTTGGACCCTTGAGTTGTGCACACTATGTTTTTCCTATAGATTTTATCAACAGAAAGAATGATTCATTTAAATGAAATTACTCTACTCCAATTAGCAATAATCTTATATCATAAATCATGGCAAACAAAGGCAAGGGTCTAAAAGTAAAAAACGAAAGGGAAGGGGAAAATCCACTACTTAAAGTGAGAAGCATAATTATAATGTATTGAGAGAGTGAGCTAAAAGAGAGTGAGATGATTGGGTCTTTTGAATGCTCTGCACGTTGTACAATCATTACTGTGTTTCACATAAAAGTATTCATGAGGTAAGACTAACAACACATTCTTATTTTCTCTCTGAGCACTTTCATCTGCCAACAAAATCAAGTTTGGCTCACTGCTCCAATATGCTTGAATAGCTTGGGTCATACTTCATAACACCTTGCTTACGCACATCTGATCAGGTTTGAATTTCTCCCCAACAGTGTGGAGGTCTCATTCTGCCCTCTGTGAAACAAGACAGCATCATTCAGAGTCATAGTTGCTGTTACTTAAGTATTTTGTTCATTTAATAAATAAACAAAGCTTATTAACCTTACATGGCCTCCTCCTTCATCAATGTGGATTACACCTTTAGGATGGAATTGTTGGACCCACAAGTCAAATGTTGGACTTCCATCTGGAATATTAAACAAACAAAATGAGCTGACTGGCCTCAGGGGTGATTTAGATTGGTCTAGGGCTGTGTTCCAAATCACATACTAACATACTATTCATATATAAGTATGACGTCAAATTGAGTATGTAGTAGGCAGTACGTTAGTATATGATTTCAAACACACCCTTAGTCATTGGTTCTCAAAGTTGGGTCCGGGGAACCCCAGGGGTCCTTGA
The DNA here is from genome assembly GCF_963924715.1 of Thunnus thynnus. NCBI lineage: Eukaryota > Metazoa > Chordata > Actinopteri > Scombriformes > Scombridae > Thunnus > Thunnus thynnus. The sequence goes on along the minus strand of NC_089539.1, from coordinate 10,788,934 downwards.
AGGGGTGCCAGGGGGTCCCCATAAAAATGAGGAGAAGTTAAATTTTACTAATATTCTGTTCACTGGAAGTTAGCACAATGTATAAGAATGACTATTCTGATCAGAGGTTTCACTCTCTCCACAGTTATCTCCCTCTCAGTACAGGCAGTTATGGAATTCTCTACTAAATCATATCTAACGACTATCTCCTCAGATAGGGGTCCCTGGGACAAAAATCTTATCAAATGGGGGTCCATGGCTTGTTACATATCAATTTGGGGATCCTTGACATGAAAAGATTTGAGAATCAACTGTCTAAGTACAAATGGTTCAACTGTCAGTGTTCAACTGAAGAACAATTAAGAGTGAGCATCACACAATAATTGCAATATTCAATAAACAGCATCCAATTCTATATCATAAATATGAATAATAACCATATTAATTTAAATTGCCAAAATCTAGCTATCATTAAATGTACAAAATTATCCTATTACCTTAGCAAGTGTCCAGATGTCCCACTCATAAGGCATTTTTTAAAATCTTTATTGGTAAAACATCTCACTCATAAGGGGTGGAGTGTCCCTGTTACCATGACTAATGTTACAGTAAACTAACATTAGCTATGCAGTCAACTTAACCTAGGTTGTAGCTGTTGGTTAGCCATGAACAATATGTTTTTCACTTGCTAGCCAGCGGGCTAACAGCTAACATCAGTATCGCTAACGCCAACGGCAGATTAATGCCGATTAAAATACATTTATAGCCAAAAGAAAGACATGACAGTAATGTTACATAACTTGCTAATACACAATATATGTATCTTGTGTTTCAAAAGCATGAAAAAATTAAAACTCACCTGGAAGAAAACATAAATGCTTTTAGTCCTATTCGGTAGTGGTAGGCTTCAGCCTCTTGTGGCCAAAATGAGTATTACAACACCAAACACTTAGAAAAATGACACTGGCCAAAAAAAAAAAAAAAAAAAATCACCTGATAAGACTTTTTTTTCACCTGTTTTCACAGATGACAAAAAAAGTAACTTTGAAAAATGATCCTGGCAAAACAATTTGTCTTCACCTGGCAAAACTTTTTTGCCCCCCCTTTTTCACAGATGAAAAAAAAATCAAGGACTTTAGACTGTTAATAAGTCATAGACACAGGATAGAAAACAATTTAAGTCAGACTTGGAAAATGGATCACCAG